>NC_090930.1:84961501-85295786 GCF_040938575.1 Ambystoma mexicanum | reverse complement strand
AAATGAAGGATGTGTGTAAGGTAAGCGGTGTGAAGGAAATGAAGGATGTGTGTAAGGTAAGCAGTGTGAAGGAAATGAAGGATGTGTGTAAGGTAAGCGGTGTGAATGAAATGAAGGATGAGTGTAAGGTAAGCAGTGGGAAGGAAATGAAGGATGAGTGTAAGGTAAACGGTGTGAGTAAAATGAAGGATGAGTGTATGGTAGGCGCTGTGAAGGAAATGAAGCACGAGTGTAAGGTATGCGGTGTGAAGGAAATGAAGGATGTGTGTAAGGTAAGCGGTGTGAATGAAATGAAGGATGAGTGCGAGGTAAGCGGTGTGAAGGAAATGAAGGATGAGTGCAAGGTAAGCAGTGTGAAGGAAATGAAGGATGTGTGTAAGGTAAGCGGTGTGAAGGAAATGACGGATGAGTGTAAGGTAAGCGGTGTGAAGGAAATTAAGGATGTGTGTAAGGTAAGCGGTGTGAGTGAAATGAAGGATGAGTGTATGGTAGGCGCTGTGAAGGAAATGAAGCACGAGTGTAAGGTATGCGGTGTGAAGGAAATGAAGGATGTGTGTAAGGTAAGCAGCTCGAAGGAAATGAAGGATGTGTTTAAGGTAAGCGGTGTGAATGAAATGAAGGATGAGTGCGAGGTAAGCGGTGTGAAGGAAATGAAGGATGAGTGGAAGGTAAGCGGTGGGAAGGAAATGAAGGATGAGTGTAAGGTAAGCGTTGTGAATGAAATGAAGGATGAGTGTAAGGTAAGCGGTGTGAATGAAATGAAGGATGAGTGCGAGGTAAGCGGTGTGAAGGAAATTAAGGATGAGTGTAAGGTAAGCGGTGTGAAGGAAATGAAGGATGAGTGCAAGGTAAGCGGTTTGAAGGAAATGAAGTATGTGTGTAAGGTAAGCGGTGTGAAGGAAATGAAGGATGTGTGTAAGGTAAGCGGTGTGAAGGAAATGAAGGATGAGTGTAAGGTAAGCAGTGTGAAGGAATTGAAGATGAGTGTAAGGTAAGTGGTGTGGAGGAAATGAAGGATGAGTGTAAGGTATGCATTGTGAAGGAAATGAAGGATGAGTGTAAGGTATGCAGTGTGAAGGAAATGAAGGATGAGTGTAAGGTAAGTGGTGTGAAGGAAATGAAGGATGAGTGTAAGATAAGCGGTGTGGAGGGAATTAAGGATGAGTGTAAGGTAAGCGTTGTGAAGGAAATGAAGGATGAGTGTAAGGTAAGCAGTGTGAAGGAAATGAAGGATGAGTGTAAGATAAGCGGTGTGGAGGGAATTAAGGATGAGTGTAAGGTAAGCGTTGTGAAGGAAATGAAGGATGAGTTTAAGGTAAGCGGTGTGAAGGAAATGAAGGATGAGTGTAAGGTAAGCGGTGTGAAGGAAATGAAGGATGAGTGTAAGGTAAGGGGTGTGAAGGTAATGAAGGATGAGTATAAGGTAAGCAGTGTGAAGGAAATGAAGGATGAGTGTAAGGTATGCAGTGGGAAGGAAATGAAGGATGAGGTTAAGGTATGCAGCGTGAAGAAAATGAAGGATGAGTGTAAGGTAAGCGGTGTGAAGGAAATGAATGATGTGTGTAAGGTAAGCGGTGTGTATGAAATGAAGGATGAGTGCAAGGTAAGCGGTGTGAAGGAAATGAAGGATGAGTGTAAGATAAGCGGTGTGAAGGAAATGAAGGATGAGTGTAAGATAAGCGGTGTGAAGGAAATGAAGGATGTGTGTAAGGTAAGTGGTGTGAAGGAAATGAAGGATGAGTGTAAGGTAAGCGGTGTGAAGGAAATGAAGGATGTGTGTAAGGTAAGCGGTGTGTATGAAATGAAGGATGAGTGCAAGGTAAGCGGCCTGAAGGAAATGAAGGATGAGTGTAAGATAAGCGGTGTGAAGGAAATGAAGGATGAGTGTAAGATAAGCGGTGTGAAGGAAATGAACGATGAGTGTAAGGTAAGCGGTGTGAAGGAAATGAAGGATGTGTGTAAGGTAAGCGGTGTGTATGAAATGAAGGATGAGTGCAAGGTAAGCGGCCTGAAGGAAATGAAGGATGAGTGTAAGATAAGCGGTGTGAAGGAAATGAAGGATGAGTGTAAGGTAAGTGGTGTGAAGGAAATGAAGGATGAGTGTAAGGTAAGCAGCGTGAAGGAAATGAAGTATGAGTGTAAGGTAAGCAGCGTGAAGGAAATGAAGGATGAGTGTAAGGTAAGCAGCGTGAAGGAAATGAAGTATGAGTGTAAGGTAAGCGGTGGGAAGGAAATGAAGGATGAGTGTAAGGTAAGCGGTGTGAAGGAAATGAAGGATGAGTGTAAGGTAAGCGGTGTGAAGGAAATGAAGGATGAGTGTAAGGTAAGCAGTGTGAAGGAAATGAAGGATGTGTGTAAGGTAAGCGGTGTGAAGGAAATGAAGGATGAGTACAAGGTAAGCGGTGTGAAGGAAATGAAGGATGTGTTTAAGGTAAGCGGTGTGAAGGAAATGAAGGATGAGTGTAAGGTATGTGGTGTGAAGGAAATGAAGGATGAGTGCAAGGTAAGCGGTGTGAAGGAAATGAAGGATGTGTTTAAGGTAAGCGGTGTGAAGGAAATGAAGGATGGGTGCAAGGTAAGCGGTGTGAAGGAAATGAAGGATGTGTGTAAGGTAAGCGGTGTGAATGAAATGAAGGATGGGTGCAAGGTAAGCGGTGTGAATGAAATGAAGGATGAGTGTATGGTAAGCGGTGTGAAGGAAATGAAGGATGAGTGCAAGGTAAGCGGTGTGAAGGAAATGAAGGATGTGTGTAAGGTAAGCGGTGTGAATGAAATGAAGCACGAGTGTAAGGTATGCGGTGTGAAGGAAATGAAGGATGTGTTTAAGGTAAGCGGTGTGAAGGAAATGAAGGATGGGTGCAAGGTAAGCGGTGTGAAGGAAATGAAGGATGAGTGTAAGGTAAGCGGTGTGAAGGAAATGAAGGATGTGTGTAAGGTAAGCGGTGTGAATGAAATGAAGGATGGGTGCAAGGTAAGCGGTGTGAATGAAATGAAGGATGAGTGTAAGGTAAGTGGTGTGAAGGAAATTAAGGATGTGTGTAAGGTAAGCGGTGTGAATGAAATGAAGCACGAGTGTAAGGTATGCGGTGTGAAGGAAATGAAGGATGTGTGTAAGGTAAGCGGTGTGAATGAAATGAAGGATGGGTGCAAGGTAAGCGGTGTGAATGAAATTAAGGATGTGTGTAAGGTAAGCGGTGTGAATGAAATGAAGCACGAGTGTAAGGTATGCGGTGTGAAGGAAATGAAGGATGAGTGCGAGGTAAGCGGTGTGAAGGAAATTAAGGATGAGTGTAAGGTAAGCGGTGTGAAGGAAATGAAGGATGAGTGCAAGGTAAGCGGTGTGAAGGAAATGAAGGATGTGTGTAAGGTAAGCGGTGTGAAGGAAATGAAGGATGTGTGTAAGGTAAGCGGTGTGAAGGAAATGAAGGATGAGTGTAAGGTAAGCGGTGTGAAGGAAATGAAGCACGAGTGTAAGGTATGCGGTGTGAAGGAAATAAGGGATGTGTGTAAGGTAAGCGGTGTGAATGAAATGAAGGATGGGTGTAAGGTAAGCGGTGTGAAGGAAATGAAGGATGTGTTTAAGGTAAGCGGTGTGAAGGAAATGAAGGATGGGTGCAAGGTAAGCGGTGTGAAGGAAATGAAGGATGAGTGTAAGGTAAGCGGTGTGAAGGAAATGAAGGATGTGTGTAAGGTAAGCGGTGTGAATGAAATGAAGGATGGGTGCAAGGTAAGCGGTGTGAATGAAATGAAGGATGAGTGTAAGGTAAGTGGTGTGAAGGAAATTAAGGATGTGTGTAAGGTAAGCGGTGTGAATGAAATGAAGCACGAGTGTAAGGTATGCGGTGTGAAGGAAATGAAGGATGTGTGTAAGGTAAGCGGTGTGAATGAAATGAAGGATGGGTGCAAGGTAAGCGGTGTGAATGAAATTAAGGATGTGTGTAAGGTAAGCGGTGTGAATGAAATGAAGCACGAGTGTAAGGTATGCGGTGTGAAGGAAATGAAGGATGAGTGCGAGGTAAGCGGTGTGAAGGAAATTAAGGATGAGTGTAAGGTAAGCGGTGTGAAGGAAATGAAGGATGAGTGCAAGGTAAGCGGTGTGAAGGAAATGAAGGATGTGTGTAAGGTAAGCGGTGTGAAGGAAATGAAGGATGTGTGTAAGGTAAGCGGTGTGAAGGAAATGAAGGATGAGTGTAAGGTAAGCGGTGTGAAGGAAATGAAGCACGAGTGTAAGGTATGCGGTGTGAAGGAAATAAGGGATGTGTGTAAGGTAAGCGGTGTGAATGAAATGAAGGATGGGTGCAAGGTAAGCGGTGTGAAGGAAATGAAGGATGTGTGTAAGGTAAGCGGTGTGAAGGAAATGAAGGATGAGTGTAAGGTAAGCGGTGTGAAGGAAATGAAGGATGAGTGTAAGGTAAGCGGTGTGAAGGAAATGAAGGATGAGTGTAAGGTAAGCGGTGTGAAGGAAATGAAGGATGAGTGTAAGGTAAGCGGTGTGAAGGAAATGAAGGATGAGTGTAAGGTAAGCGGTGTGAATGAAATGAAGGATGGGTGCAAGGTAAGCGGTGTGAAGGAAATGAAGGATGAGTGTAAGGTAAGCTGTGTGAATGAAATGAAGGATGAGTGCGAGGTAAGCGGTGTGAAGGAAATTAAGGATGAGTGTAAGGTAAGCGGTGTGAAGGAAATGAAGGATGAGTGCAAGGTAAGCGGTTTGAAGGAAATGAAGGATGTGTGTAAGGTAAGCGGTGTGAAGGAAATGAAGGATGTGTGTAAGGTAAGCAGTGTGAAGGAAATGAAGGATGTGTGTAAGGTAAGCGGTGTGAATGAAATGAAGGATGAGTGTAAGGTAAGCAGTGGGAAGGAAATGAAGGATGAGTGTAAGGTAAGCGGTGTGAGTGAAATGAAGGATGAGTGTATGGTAGGCGCTGTGAAGGAAATGAAGCACGAGTGTAAGGTATGCGGTGTGAAGGAAATGAAGGATGTGTGCGAGGTAAGCGGTGTGAAGGAAATTAAGGATGAGTGTAAGGTAAGCGGTGTGAAGGAAATGAAGGATGAGTGCAAGGTAAGCGGTGTGAAGGAAATGAAGGATGTGTGTAAGGTAAGCGGTGTGAAGGAAATGAATGATGTGTGTAAGGTAAGCGGTGTGAAGGAAATGAAGGATGAGTGTAAGGTAAGCGGTGTGAAGGAAATGAAGCACGAGTGTAAGGTATGCGGTGTGAAGGAAATAAGGGATGTGTGTAAGGTAAGCGGTGTGAATGAAATGAAGGATGGGTCCAAGGTAAGCGGTGTGAAGGAAATGAAGGATGAGTGTAAGGTAAGCGGTGTGAAGGAAATGAAGGATGTGTGTAAGGTAAGCGGTGTGAAGGAAATGAAGGATGAGTGTAAGGTAAGCGGTGTGAAGGAAATGAAGGATGAGTGTAAGGTAAGCGGTGTGAAGGAAATGAAGGATGAGTGTAAGGTAAGCGGTGTGAAGGAAATGAAGGATGAGTGTAAGGTAAGCGGTGTGAAGGAAATGAAGGATGAGTGTAAGGCAAGCGGTGTGAATGAAATGAAGGATGGGTGCAAGGTAAGCGGTGTGAAGGAAATGAAGGATGAGTGTAAGGTAAGCGGTGTGAATGAAATGAAGGATGAGTGCGAGGTAAGCGGTGTGAAGGAAATTAAGGATGAGTGTAAGGTAAGCGGTGTGAAGGAAATGAAGGATGAGTGCAAGGTAAGCAGTTTGAAGGAAATGAAGGATGTGTGTAAGGTAAGCGGTGTGAAGGAAATGAAGGATGTGTGTAAGGTAAGCAGTGTGAAGGAAATGAAGGATGTGTGTAAGGTAAGCGGTGTGAATGAAATGAAGGATGAGTGTAAGGTAAGCAGTGGGAAGGAAATGAAGGATGAGTGTAAGGTAAGCGGTGTGAGTGAAATGAAGGATGAGTGTATGGTAGGCGCTGTGAAGGAAATGAAGCACGAGTGTAAGGTATGCGGTGTGAAGGAAATGAAGGATGTGTGTAAGGTAAGCGGTGTGAATGAAATGAAGGATGAGTGCGAGGTAAGCGGTGTGAAGGAAATGAAGGATGAGTGCAAGGTAAGCGGTGTGAAGGAAATGAAGGATGTGTGTAAGGTAAGCGGTGTGAAGGAAATGAAGGATGTGTGTAAGGTAAGCGGTGTGAATGAAATGAAGGATGAGTGCAAGGTAAGCGGTGTGAAAGAAATGAAGTATGTGTGTAAGGTAAGCGGTGTGAAGGAAATGAAGGATGTGTGTAAGGTAAGCGGTGTGAAGGAAATGAAGGATGAGTGTAAGGTAAGCAGTGTGAAGGAATTGAAGATGAGTGTAAGGTAAGTGGTGTGGAGGAAATGAAGGATGAGTGTAAGGTATGCATTGTGAAGGAAATGAAGGATGAGTGTAAGGTATGCAGTGTGAAGGAAATGAAGGATGAGTGTAAGATAAGTGGTGTGAAGGAAATGAAGGATGAGTGTAAGATAAGCGGTGTGGAGGGAATTAAGGATGAGTGTAAGGTAAGCGTTGTGAAGGAAATGAAGGATGAGTGTAAGGTAAGCAGTGTGAAGGAAATGAAGGATGAGTGTAAGATAAGCGGTGTGGAGGGAATTAAGGATGAGTGTAAGGTAAGCGTTGTGAAGGAAATGAAGGATGAGTTTAAGGTAAGCGGTGTGAAGGAAATGAAGGATGAGTGTAAGGTAAGCGGTGTGAAGGAAATGAAGGATGAGTGTAAGATAAGCGGTGTGAAGGAAATGAAGGATGAGTGTAAGATAAGCGGTGTGAAGGAAATGAAGGATGAGTGTAAGGTAAGTGGTGTGAAGGAAATGAAGGATGAGTGTAAGGTAAGCGGTGTGAAGGAAATGAAGGATGTGTGTAAGGTAAGCGGTGTGTATGAAATGAAGGATGAGTGCAAGGTAAGCGGCCTGAAGCAAATGAAGGATGAGTGTAAGATAAGCGGTGTGAAGGAAATGAAGGATGAGTGTAAGATAAGCGGTGTGAAGGAAATGAACGATGAGTGTAAGGTAAGCGGTGTGAAGGAAATGAAGGATGTGTGTAAGGTAAGCGGTGTGTATGAAATGAAGGATGAGTGCAAGGTAAGCGGCCTGAAGGAAATGAAGGATGAGTGTAAGATAAGCGGTGTGAAGGAAATGAAGGATGAGTGTAAGATAAGCGGTGTGAAGGAAATGAAGGATGAGTGTAAGGTAAGTGGTGTGAAGGAAATGAAGGATGAGTGTAAGGTAAGCAGCGTGAAGGAAATGAAGTATGAGTGTAAGGTAAGCAGCGTGAAGGAAATGAAGGATGAGTGTAAGGTAAGCAGCGTGAAGGAAATGAAGTATGAGTGTAAGGTAAGCGGTGGGAAGGAAATGAAGGATGAGTGTAAGGTAAGCGGTGTGAAGGAAATGAAGGATGAGTGTAAGGTAAGCGGTGTGAAGGAAATGAAGGATGAGTGTAAGGTAAGCGGTGTGAAGGAAATGAAGGATGTGTGTAAGGTAAGCGGTGTGAAGGAAATGAAGGATGAGTACAAGGTAAGCGGTGTGAATGAAATGAAGGATGTGTTTAAGGTAAGCGGTGTGAAGGAAATGAAGGATGAGTGTAAGGTATGTGGTGTGAAGGAAATGAAGGAAGAGTGCAAGGTAAGCGGTGTGAAGGAAATGAAGGATGTGTTTAAGGTAAGCGGTGTGAAGGAAATGAAGGATGGGTGCAGGGTAAGCGGTGTGAAGGAAATGAAGGATGAGTGTAAGGTAAGCGGTGTGAAGGAAATGAAGGATGTGTGTAAGGTAAGCGGTGTGAATGAAATGAAGGATGGGTGCAAGGTAAGCGGTGTGAATGAAATGAAGGATGAGTGTAAGGTAAGCGGTGTGAAGGAAATGAAGGATGAGTGCAAGGTAAGCGGTGTGAAGGAAATGAAGGATGTGTGTAAGGTAAGCGGTGTGAATGAAATGAAGCACGAGTGTAAGGTATGCGGTGTGAAGAAAATGAAGGATGTGTTTAAGGTAAGCGGTGTGAAGGAAATGAAGGATGGGTGCAAGGTAAGCGGTGTGAAGGAAATGAAGGATGAGTGTAAGGTAAGCGGTGTGAAGGAAATGAAGGATGTGTGTAAGGTAAGCGGTGTGAATGAAATGAAGGATGGGTGCAAGGTAAGCGGTGTGAATGAAATGAAGGATGAGTGTAAGGTAAGTGGTGTGAAGGAAATTAAGGATGTGTGTAAGGTAAGCGGTGTGAATGAAATGAAGCACGAGTGTAAGGTATGCGGTGTGAAGGAAATGAAGGATGTGTGTAAGGTAAGCGGTGTGAATGAAATGAAGGATGGGTGTAAGGTAAGCGGTGTGAATGAAATTAAGGATGTGTGTAAGGTAAGCGGTGTGAATGAAATGAAGCACGAGTGTAAGGTATGCGGTGTGAAGGAAATGAAGGATGAGTGCGAGGTAAGCGGTGTGAAGGAAATTAAGGATGAGTGTAAGGTAAGCGGTGTGAAGGAAATGAAGGATGAGTGCAAGGTAAGCGGTGTGAAGGAAATGAAGGATGTGTGTAAGGTAAGCGGTGTGAAGGAAATGAAGGATGTGTGTAAGGTAAGCGGTGTGAAGGAAATGAAGGATGAGTGTAAGGTAAGCGGTGTGAAGGAAATGAAGCACGAGTGTAAGGTATGCGGTGTGAAGGAAATAAGGGATGTGTGTAAGGTAAGCGGTGTGAATGAAATGAAGGATGGGTGCAAGGTAAGCGGTGTGAAGGAAATGAAGGATGAGTGTAAGGTAAGCGGTGTGAAGGAAATGAAGGATGTGTGTAAGGTAAGCGGTGTGAATGAAATGAAGGATGAGTGCAAGGTAAGCAGCTCGAAGGAAATGAAGGATGTGTTTAAGGTAAGCGGTGTGAATGAAATGAAGGATGGGTGCAAGGTAAGCGGTGTGAAGGAAATGAAGGATGAGTGTAAGGTAAGCGGTGTGAATGAAATGAAGGATGAGTGCGAGGTAAGCGGTGTGAAGGAAATTAAGGATGAGTGTAAGGTAAGCGGTGTGAAGGAAATGAAGGATGAGTGCAAGGTAAGCGGTTTGAAGGAAATGAAGGATGTGTGTAAGGTAAGCGGTGTGAAGGAAATGAAGGATGTGTGTAAGGTAAGCAGTGTGAAGGAAATGAAGGATGTGTGTAAGGTAAGCGGTGTGAATGAAATGAAGGATGAGTGTAAGGTAAGCAGTGGGAAGGAAATGAAGGATGAGTGTAAGGTAAACGGTGTGAGTAAAATGAAGGATGAGTGTATGGTAGGCGCTGTGAAGGAAATGAAGCACGAGTGTAAGGTATGCGGTGTGAAGGAAATGAAGGATGTGTGTAAGGTAAGCGGTGTGAATGAAATGAAGGATGAGTGCGAGGTAAGCGGTGTGAAGGAAATGAAGGATGAGTGCAAGGTAAGCAGTGTGAAGGAAATGAAGGATGTGTGTAAGTTAAGCGGTGTGAAGGAAATGACGGATGAGTGTAAGGTAAGCGGTGTGAAGGAAATTAAGGATGTGTGTAAGGTAAGCGGTGTGAGTGAAATGAAGGATGAGTGTATGGTAGGCGCTGTGAAGGAAATGAAGCACGAGTGTAAGGTATGCGGTGTGAAGGAAATGAAGGATGTGTGTAAGGTAAGCAGCTCGAAGGAAATGAAGGATGTGTTTAACGTAAGCGGTGTGAATGAAATGAAGGATGAGTGCGAGGTAAGCGGTGTGAAGGAAATGAAGGATGAGTGGAAGGTAAGCGGTGGGAAGGAAATGAAGGATGAGTGTAAGGTAAGCGTTGTGAATGAAATGAAGGATGAGTGTAAGGTAAGCGGTGTGAATGAAATGAAGGATGAGTGCGAGGTAAGCGGTGTGAAGGAAATTAAGGATGAGTGTAAGGTAAGCGGTGTGAAGGAAATGAAGGATGAGTGCAAGGTAAGCGGTTTGAAGGAAATGAAGTATGTGTGTAAGGTAAGCGGTGTGAAGGAAATGAAGGATGTGTGTAAGGTAAGCGGTGTGAAGGAAATGAAGGATGAGTGTAAGGTAAGCAGTGTGAAGGAATTGAAGATGAGTGTAAGGTAAGTGGTGTGGAGGAAATGAAGGATGAGTGTAAGGTATGCATTGTGAAGGAAATGAAGGATGAGTGTAAGGTATGCAGTGTGAAGGAAATGAAGGATGAGTGTAAGGTAAGTGGTGTGAAGGAAATGAAGGATGAGTGTAAGATAAGCGGTGTGGAGGGAATTAAGGATGAGTGTAAGGTAAGCGTTGTGAAGGAAATGAAGGATGAGTGTAAGGTAAGCAGTGTGAAGGAAATGAAGGATGAGTGTAAGATAAGCGGTGTGGAGGGAATTAAGGATGAGTGTAAGGTAAGCGTTGTGAAGGAAATGAAGGATGAGTTTAAGGTAAGCGGTGTGAAGGAAATGAAGGATGAGTGTAAGGTAAGCGGTGTGAAGGAAATGAAGGATGAGTGTAAGGTAAGGGGTGTGAAGGTAATGAAGGATGAGTATAAGGTAAGCAGTGTGAAGGAAATGAAGGATGAGTGTAAGGTATGCAGTGGGAAGGAAATGAAGGATGAGGTTAAGGTATGCAGCGTGAAGAAAATGAAGGATGAGTGTAAGGTAAGCGGTGTGAAGGAAATGAATGATGTGTGTAAGGTAAGCGGTGTGTATGAAATGAAGGATGAGTGCAAGGTAAGCGGTGTGAAGGAAATGAAGGATGAGTGTAAGATAAGCGGTGTGAAGGAAATGAAGGATGAGTGTAAGATAAGCGGTGTGAAGGAAATGAAGGATGTGTGTAAGGTAAGTGGTGTGAAGCTAATGAAGGATGAGTGTAAGGTAAGCGGTGTGAAGGAAATGAAGGATGTGTGTAAGGTAAGCGGTGTGTATGAAATGAAGGATGAGTGCAAGGTAAGCGGCCTGAAGGAAATGAAGGATGAGTGTAAGATAAGCGGTGTGAAGGAAATGAAGGATGAGTGTAAGATAAGCGGTGTGAAGGAAATGAACGATGAGTGTAAGGTAAGCGGTGTGAAGGAAATGAAGGATGTGTGTAAGGTAAGCGGTGTGTATGAAATGAAGGATGAGTGCAAGGTAAGCGGCCTGAAGGAAATGAAGGATGAGTGTAAGATAAGCGGTGTGAAGGAAATGAAGGATGAGTGTAAGGTAAGTGGTGTGAAGGAAATGAAGGATGAGTGTAAGGTAAGCAGCGTGAAGGAAATGAAGTATGAGTGTAAGGTAAGCAGCGTGAAGGAAATGAAGGATGAGTGTAAGGTAAGCAGCGTGAAGGAAATGAAGTATGAGTGTAAGGTAAGCGGTGGGAAGGAAATGAAGGATGAGTGTAAGGTAAGCGGTGTGAAGGAAATGAAGGATGAGTGTAAGGTAAGCGGTGTGAAGGAAATGAAGGATGAGTGTAAGGTAAGCAGTGTGAAGGAAATGAAGGATGTGTGTAAGGTAAGCGGTGTGAAGGAAATGAAGGATGAGTACAAGGTAAGCGGTGTGAAGGAAATGAAGGATGTGTTTAAGGTAAGCGGTGTGAAGGAAATGAAGGATGAGTGTAAGGTATGTGGTGTGAAGGAAATGAAGGATGAGTGCAAGGTAAGCGGTGTGAAGGAAATGAAGGATGTGTTTAAGGTAAGCGGTGTGAAGGAAATGAAGGATGGGTGCAAGGTAAGCGGTGTGAAGGAAATGAAGGATGTGTGTAAGGTAAGCGGTGTGAATGAAATGAAGGATGGGTGCAAGGTAAGCGGTGTGAATGAAATGAAGGATGAGTGTATGGTAAGCGGTGTGAAGGAAATGAAGGATGAGTGCAAGGTAAGCGGTGTGAAGGAAATGAAGGATGTGTGTAAGGTAAGCGGTGTGAATGAAATGAAGCACGAGTGTAAGGTATGCGGTGTGAAGGAAATGAAGGATGTGTTTAAGGTAAGCGGTGTGAAGGAAATGAAGGATGGGTGCAAGGTAAGCGGTGTGAAGGAAATGAAGGATGAGTGTAAGGTAAGCGGTGTGAAGGAAATGAAGGATGTGTGTAAGGTAAGCGGTGTGAATGAAATGAAGGATGGGTGCAAGGTAAGCGGTGTGAATGAAATGAAGGATGAGTGTAAGGTAAGTGGTGTGAAGGAAATTAAGGATGTGTGTAAGGTAAGCGGTGTGAATGAAATGAAGCACGAGTGTAAGGTATGCGGTGTGAAGGAAATGAAGGATGTGTGTAAGGTAAGCGGTGTGAATGAAATGAAGGATGGGTGCAAGGTAAGCGGTGTGAATGAAATTAAGGATGTGTGTAAGGTAAGCGGTGTGAATGAAATGAAGCACGAGTGTAAGGTATGCGGTGTGAAGGAAATGAAGGATGAGTGCGAGGTAAGCGGTGTGAAGGAAATTAAGGATGAGTGTAAGGTAAGCGGTGTGAAGGAAATGAAGGATGAGTGCAAGGTAAGCGGTGTGAAGGAAATGAAGGATGTGTGTAAGGTAAGCGGTGTGAAGGAAATGAAGGATGTGTGTAAGGTAAGCGGTGTGAAGGAAATGAAGGATGAGTGTAAGGTAAGCGGTGTGAAGGAAATGAAGCACGAGTGTAAGGTATGCGGTGTGAAGGAAATAAGGGATGTGTGTAAGGTAAGCGGTGTGAATGAAATGAAGGATGGGTGTAAGGTAAGCGGTGTGAAGGAAATGAAGGATGTGTTTAAGGTAAGCGGTGTGAAGGAAATGAAGGATGGGTGCAAGGTAAGCGGTGTGAAGGAAATGAAGGATGAGTGTAAGGTAAGCGGTGTGAAGGAAATGAAGGATGTGTGTAAGGTAAGCGGTGTGAATGAAATGAAGGATGGGTGCAAGGTAAGCGGTGTGAATGAAATGAAGGATGAGTGTAAGGTAAGTGGTGTGAAGGAAATTAAGGATGTGTGTAAGGTAAGCGGTGTGAATGAAATGAAGCACGAGTGTAAGGTATGCGGTGTGAAGGAAATGAAGGATGTGTGTAAGGTAAGCGGTGTGAATGAAATGAAGGATGGGTGCAAGGTAAGCGGTGTGAATGAAATTAAGGATGTGTGTAAGGTAAGCGGTGTGAATGAAATGAAGCACGAGTGTAAGGTATGCGGTGTGAAGGAAATGAAGGATGAGTGCGAGGTAAGCAGTGTGAAGGAAATTAAGGATGAGTGTAAGGTAAGCGGTGTGAAGGAAATGAAGGATGAGTGCAAGGTAAGCGGTGTGAAGGAAATGAAGGATGTGTGTAAGGTAAGAGGTGTGAAGGAAATGAAGGATGTGTGTAAGGTAAGCGGTGTGAAGGAAATGAAGGATGAGTGTAAGGTAAGCGGTGTGAAGGAAATGAAGCACGAGTGTAAGGTATGCGGTGTGAAGGAAATAAGGGATGTGTGTAAGGTAAGCGGTGTGAATGAAATGAAGGATGGGTGCAAGGTAAGCGGTGTGAAGGAAATGAAGGATGTGTGTAAGGTAAGCGGTGTGAAGGAAATGAAGGATGAGTGTAAGGTAAGCGGTGTGAAGGAAATGAAGGATGAGTGTAAGGTAAGCGGTGTGAAGGAAATGAAGGATGAGTGTAAGGTAAGCGGTGTGAAGGAAATGAAGGATGAGTGTAAGGTAAGCGGTGTGAAGGAAATGAAGGATGAGTGTAAGGTAAGCGGTGTGAATGAAATGAAGGATGGGTGCAAGGTAAGCGGTGTGAAGGAAATGAAGGATGAGTGTAAGGTAAGCTGTGTGAATGAAATGAAGGATGAGTGCGAGGTAAGCGGTGTGAAGGAAATTAAGGATGAGTGTAAGGTAAGCGGTGTGAAGGAAATGAAGGATGAGTGCAAGGTAAGCGGTTTGAAGGAAATGAAGGATGTGTGTAAGGTAAGCGGTGTGAAGGAAATGAAGGATGTGTGTAAGGTAAGCAGTGTGAAGGAAATGAAGGATGTGTGTAAGGTAAGCGGTGTGAATGAAATGAAGGATGAGTGTAAGGTAAGCAGTGGGAAGGAAATGAAGGATGAGTGTAAGGTAAGCGGTGTGAGTGAAATGAAGGATGAGTGTATGGTAGGCGCTGTGAAGGAAATGAAGCACGAGTGTAAGGTATGCGGTGTGAAGGAAATGAAGGATGTGTGCGAGGTAAGCGGTGTGAAGGAAATTAAGGATGAGTGTAAGGTAAGCGGTGTGAAGGAAATGAAGGATGTGTGTAAGGTAAGCGGTGTGAAGGAAATGAATGATGTGTGTAAGGTAAGCGGTGTGAAGGAAATGAAGGATGAGTGTAAGGTAAGCGGTGTGAAGGAAATGAAGCACGAGTGTAAGGTATGCGGTGTGAAGGAAATAAGGGATGTGTGTAAGGTAAGCGGTGTGAATGAAATGAAGGATGGGTGCAAGGTAAGCGGTGTGAAGGAAATGAAGGATGAGTGTAAGGTAAGCGGTGTGAAGGAAATGAAGGATGTGTGTAAGGTAAGCGGTGTGAAGGAAATGAAGGATGAGTGTAAGGTAAGCGGTGTGAAGGAAATGAAGGATGAGTGTAAGGTAAGCGGTGTGAAGGAAATGAAGGATGAGTGTAAGGTAAGCGGTGTGAAGGAAATGAAGGATGAGTGTAAGGTAAGCGGTGTGAAGGAAATGAAGGATGAGTGTAAGGTAAGCGGTGTGAATGAAATGAAGGATGGGTGCAAGGTAAGCGGTGTGAAGGAAATGAAGGATGAGTGTAAGGTAAGCGGTGTGAATGAAATGAAGGATGAGTGCGAGGTAAGCGGTGTGAAGGAAATTAAGGATGAGTGTAAGGTAAGCGGTGTGAAGGAAATGAAGGATGAGTGCAAGGTAAGCAGTTTGAAGGAAATGAAGGATGTGTGTAAGGTAAGCGGTGTGAAGGAAATGAAGGATGTGTGTAAGGTAAGCAGTGTGAAGGAAATGAAGGATGTGTGTAAGGTAAGCGGTGTGAATGAAATGAAGGATGAGTGTAAGGTAAGCAGTGGGAAGGAAATGAAGGATGAGTGTAAGGTAAGCGGTGTGAGTGAAATGAAGGATGAGTGTATGGTAGGCGCTGTGAAGGAAATGAAGCACGAGTGTAAGGTATGCGGTGTGAAGGAAATGAAGGATGTGTGTAAGGTAAGCGGTGTGAATGAAATGAAGGATGAGTGCGAGGTAAGCGGTGTGAAGGAAATGAAGGATGAGTGCAAGGTAAGCGGTGTGAAGGAAATGAAGGATGTGTGTAAGGTAAGCGGTGTGAAGGAAATGAAGGATGTGTGTAAGGTAAGCGGTGTGAATGAAATGAAGGATGAGTGCAAGGTAAGCGGTGTGAAAGAAATGAAGTATGTGTGTAAGGTAAGCGGTGTGAAGGAAATGAAGGATGTGTGTAAGGTAAGCGGTGTGAAGGAAATGAAGGATGAGTGTAAGGTAAGCAGTGTGAAGGAATTGAAGATGAGTGTAAGGTAAGTGGTGTGGAGGAAATGAAGGATGAGTGTAAGGTATGCATTGTGAAGGAAATGAAGGATGAGTGTAAGGTATGCAGTGTGAAGGAAATGAAGGATGAGTGTAAGGTAAGTGGTGTGAAGGAAATGAAGGATGAGTGTAAGATAAGCGGTGTGGAGGGAATTAAGGATGAGTGTAAGGTAAGCGTTGTGAAGGAAATGAAGGATGAGTGTAAGGTAAGCAGTGTGAAGGAAATGAAGGATGAGTGTAAGATAAGCGGTGTGGAGGGAATTAAGGATGAGTGTAAGGTAAGCGTTGTGAAGGAAATGAAGGATGAGTTTAAGGTAAGCGGTGTGAAGGAAATGAAGGATGAGTGTAAGGTAAGCGGTGTGAAGGAAATGAAGGATGAGTGTAAGATAAGCGGTGTGAAGGAAATGAAGGATGAGTGTAAGATAAGCGGTGTGAAGGAAATGAAGGATGAGTGTAAGGTAAGTGGTGTGAAGGAAATGAAGGATGAGTGTAAGGTAAGCGGTGTGAAGGAAATGAAGGATGTGTGTAAGGTAAGCGGTGTGTATGAAATGAAGGATGAGTGCAAGGTAAGCGGCCTGAAGCAAATGAAGGATGAGTGTAAGATAAGCGGTGTGAAGGAAATGAAGGATGAGTGTAAGATAAGCGGTGTGAAGGAAATGAACGATGAGTGTAAGGTAAGCGGTGTGAAGGAAATGAAGGATGTGTGTAAGGTAAGCGGTGTGTATGAAATGAAGGATGAGTGCAAGGTAAGCGGCCTGAAGGAAATGAAGGATGAGTGTAAGATAAGCGGTGTGAAGGAAATGAAGGATGAGTGTAAGATAAGCGGTGTGAAGGAAATGAAGGATGAGTGTAAGGTAAGTGGTGTGAAGGAAATGAAGGATGAGTGTAAGGTAAGCAGCGTGAAGGAAATGAAGTATGAGTGTAAGGTAAGCAGCGTGAAGGAAATGAAGGATGAGTGTAAGGTAAGCAGCGTGAAGGAAATGAAGTATGAGTGTAAGGTAAGCGGCGTGAAGGAAATGAAGTATGAGTGTAAGGTAAGCGGTGGGAAGGAAATGAAGGATGAGTGTAAGGTAAGCGGTGTGAAGGAAATGAAGGATGAGTGTAAGGTAAGCGGTGTGAAGGAAATGAAGGATGAGTGTAAGGTAAGCGGTGTGAAGGAAATGAAGGATGTGTGTAAGGTAAGCGGTGTGAAGGAAATGAAGGATGAGTACAAGGTAAGCGGTGTGAATGAAATGAAGGATGTGTTTAAGGTAAGCGGTGTGAAGGAAATGAAGGATGAGTGTAAGGTATGTGGTGTGAAGGAAATGAAGGAAGAGTGCAAGGTAAGCGGTGTGAAGGAAATGAAGGATGTGTTTAAGGTAAGCGGTGTGAAGGAAATGAAGGATGGGTGCAGGGTAAGCGGTGTGAAGGAAATGAAGGATGAGTGTAAGGTAAGCGGTGTGAAGGAAATGAAGGATGTGTGTAAGGTAAGCGGTGTGAATGAAATGAAGGATGGGTGCAAGGTAAGCGGTGTGAATGAAATGAAGGATGAGTGTAAGGTAAGCGGTGTGAAGGAAATGAAGGATGAGTGCAAGGTAAGCGGTGTGAAGGAAATGAAGGATGTGTGTAAGGTAAGCGGTGTGAATGAAATGAAGCACGAGTGTAAGGTATGCGGTGTGAAGAAAATGAAGGATGTGTTTAAGGTAAGCGGTGTGAAGGAAATGAAGGATGGGTGCAAGGTAAGCGGTGTGAAGGAAATGAAGGATGAGTGTAAGGTAAGCGGTGTGAAGGAAATGAAGGATGTGTGTAAGGTAAGCGGTGTGAATGAAATGAAGGATGGGTGCAAGGTAAGCGGTGTGAATGAAATGAAGGATGAGTGTAAGGTAAGTGGTGTGAAGGAAATTAAGGATGTGTGTAAGGTAAGCGGTGTGAATGAAATGAAGCACGAGTGTAAGGTATGCGGTGTGAAGGAAATGAAGGATGTGTGTAAGGTAAGCGGTGTGAATGAAATGAAGGATGGGTGCAAGGTAAGCGGTGTGAATGAAATTAAGGATGTGTGTAAGGTAAGCGGTGTGAATGAAATGAAGCACGAGTGTAAGGTATGCGTTGTGAAGGAAATGAAGGATGAGTGCGAGGTAAGCGGTGTGAAGGAAATTAAGGATGAGTGTAAGGTAAGCGGTGTGAAGGAAATGAAGGATGAGTGCAAGGTAAGCGGTGTGAAGGAAATGAAGGATGTGTGTAAGGTAAGCGGTGTGAAGGAAATGAAGGATGTGTGTAAGGTAAGCGGTGTGAAGGAAATGAAGGATGAGTGTAAGGTAAGCGGTGTGAAGGAAATGAAGCACGAGTGTAAGGTATGCGGTGTGAAGGAAATAAGGGATGTGTGTAAGGTAAGCGGTGTGAATGAAATGAAGGATGGGTGCAAGGTAAACGGTGTGAAGGAAATGAAGGATGTGTGTAAGGTAAGCGGTGTGAAGGAAATGAAGGATGAGTGTAAGGTAAGCGGTGTGAAGGAAATGAAGGATGAGTGTAAGGTAAGCGGTGTGAAGGAAATGAAGGATGAGTGTAAGGTAAGCGGTGTGAAGGAAATGAAGGATGAGTGTAAGGTAAGCGGTGTGAATGAAATGAAGGATGGGTGCAAGGTAAGCGGTGTGAAGGAAATGAAGGATGAGTGTAAGGTAAGCGGTGTGAATGAAATGAAGGATGAGTGCGAGGTAAGCGGTGTGAAGGAAATTAAGGATGAGTGTAAGGTAAGCGGTGTGAAGGAAATGAAGGATGAGTGCAAGGTAAGCGGTTTGAAGGAAATGAAGGATGTGTGTAAGGTAAGCGGTGTGAAGGAAATGAAGGATGTGTGTAAGGTAAGCAGTGTGAAGGAAATGAAGGATGTGTGTAAGGTAAGCGGTGTGAGTGAAATGAAGGATGAGTGTATGGTAGGCGCTGTGAAGGAAATGAAGCACGAGTGTAAGGTATGCGGTGTGAAGGAAATGAAGGATGTGTGCGAGGTAAGCGGTGTGAAGGAAATTAAGGATGAGTGTAAGGTAAGCGGTGTGAAGGAAATGAAGGATGAGTGCAAGGTAAGCGGTGTGAAGGAAATGAAGGATGTGTGTAAGGTAAGCGGTGTGAAGGAAATGAAGGATGTGTGTAAGGTAAGCGGTGTGAAGGAAATGAAGGATGAGTGTAAGGTAAGCGGTGTGAAGGAAATGAAGCACGAGTGTAAGGTATGCGGTGTGAAGGAAATAAGGGATGTGTGTAAGGTAAGCGGTGTGAATGAAATGAAGGATGGGTGCAAGGTAAGCGGTGTGAAGGAAATGAAGGATGAGTGTAAGGTAAGCGGTGTGAAGGAAATGAAGGATGTGTGTAAGGTAAGCGGTGTGAAGGAAATGAAGGATGAGTGTAAGGTAAGCGGTGTGAAGGAAATGAAGGATGAGTGTAAGGTAAGCGGTGTGAAGGAAATGAAGGATGAGTGTAAGGTAAGCGGTGTGAAGGAAATGAAGGATGAGTGTAAGGTAAGCGGTGTGAAGGAAATGAAGGATGAGTGTAAGGTAAGCGGTGTGAATGAAATGAAGGATGGGTGCAAGGTAAGCGGTGTGAAGGAAATGAAGGATGAGTGTAAGGTAAGCGGTGTGAATGAAATGAAGGATGAGTGCGAGGTAAGCGGTGTGAAGGAAATTAAGGATGAGTGTAAGGTAAGCGGTGTGAAGGAAATGAAGGATGAGTGCAAGGTAAGCGGTTTGAAGGAAATGAAGGATGTGTGTAAGGTAAGCGGTGTGAAGGAAATGAAGGATGTGTGTAAGGTAAGCAGTGTGAAGGAAATGAAGGATGTGTGTAAGGTAAGCGGTGTGAATGAAATGAAGGATGAGTGTAAGGTAAGCAGTGGGAAGGAAATGAAGGATGAGTGTAAGGTAAGCGGTGTGAGTGAAATGAAGGATGAGTGTATGGTAGGCGCTGTGAAGGAAATGAAGCACGAGTGTAAGGTATGCGGTGTGAAGGAAATGAAGGATGTGTGTAAGGTAAGCGGTGTGAATGAAATGAAGGATGAGTGCGAGGTAAGCGGTGTGAAGGAAATGAAGGATGAGTGCAAGGTAAGCGGTGTGAAGGAAATGAAGGATGTGTGTAAGGTAAGCGGTGTGAAGGAAATGAAGGATGTGTGTAAGGTAAGCGGTGTGAATGAAATGAAGGATGAGTGCAAGGTAAGCGGTGTGAAAGAAATGAAGGATGAGTGTAAGGTAAGCGGTGTGAAGGAAATTAAGGATGTGTGTAAGGTAAGCGGTGTGAGTGAAATGAAGGATGAGTGTATGGTAGGCGCTGTGAAGGAAATGAAGCACGAGTGTAAGGTATGCGGTGTGAAGGAAATGAAGGATGTGTGTAAGGTAAGCGGTGTGAATGAAATGAAGGATGAGTGCAAGGTAAGCGGTGTGAAGGAAATGAAGGATGAGTGTAAGGTAAGCAGTGTGAAGGAAATGAAGGATGTGTGTAAGGTAAGCGGTGTGAATGAAATGAAGGATGAGTGCAAGGTAAGCAGCTCGAAGGAAATGAAGGATGTGTTTAAGGTAAGCGTTGTGAATGAAATGAAGGATGAGTGTAAGGTAAGCGGTGTGAATGAAATGAAGGATGAGTGCGAGGTAAGCGGTGTGAAGGAAATTAAGGATGAGTGTAAGGTAAGCGGTGTGAAGGAAATGAAGGATGAGTGCAAGGTAAGCGGTTTGAAGGAAATGAAGTATGTGTGTAAGGTAAGCGGTGTGAAGGAAATGAAGGATGTGTGTAAGGTAAGCGGTGTGAAGGAAATGAAGGATGAGTGTAAGGTAAGCAGTGTGAAGGAATTGAAGATGAGTGTAAGGTAAGTGGTGTGGAGGAAATGAAGGATGAGTGTAAGGTATGCAGTGTGAAGGAAATGAAGGATGAGTGTAAGGTATGCAGTGTGAAGGAAATGAAGGATGGATGTAAGGTAAGTGGTGTGAAGGAAATGAAGGATGAGTGTAAGATAAGCGGTGTGGAGGGAATTAAGGATGAGTGTAAGGTAAGCGTTGTGAAGGAAATGAAGGATGAGCGTAAGGTAAGCAGTGTGAAGGAAATGAAGGATGAGTGTAAGATAATCGGTGTGGAGGGAATTAAGGATGAGTGTAAGGTAAGCGTTGTGAAGGAAATGAAGGATGAGTTTAAGGTAAGCGGTGTGAAGGAAATGAAGGATGAGTGAAAGGTAAGCGGTGTGAAGGAAATGAAGGATGAGTGTAAGGGGTGTGAAGGTAATGAAGGATGAGTATAAGGTAAGCAGTGTGAAGGAAATGAAGGATGAGTGTAAGGTATGCAGTGGGAAGGAAATGAAGGATGAGTGTAAGGTATGCAGTGGGAAGGAAATGAAGGATGAGTGTAAGGTAAGCAGTGTGAAGGTAATGAAGGATGAGTGTAAGGTAAGCGGTGTGAAGGAAATGAAGGATGAGTGTACGGTACGCGGTGTGAAGAAAATTTAGGATGAGTGTAAGGTATGCAGTGTGAAGGAAATGAAGGATGAGTCTAAGGTAAGCGGTGTAAGGAATTGAAGGATGAGTGTAAGGTAAGGGGTGTGAAGGTAATGAAGGATGAGTTTAAGGTAAGCGGTGTGAAGGAAATGAAGGATGAGTGTAAGGTAAGCGGTGTGAAGGAAATGAAGGATGAGTGTAAGGTAAGCGTTGTGAAGGTAATGAAGGATGAGTTTAAGGTAAGCGGTGTGAAGGAAATGAAGGATGCGTGTAAGGTAAGCGGTGTGAAGGAAATGAATGATGTGTGTAAGGTAAGGGGTGTGAAGGTAATGAAGGATGAGTATAAGGTAAGCAGTGTGAAGGAAATGAAGGATGAGTGTAAGGTAAGTGGTGGGAAGGAAATGAAGGATGAGTGTAAGGTATGCAGTGGGAAGGAAATGAAGGATGAGTGTAAGGTAAGCAGTGTGAAGGAAATGAAGGATGAGTGTAAGGTAAGTGGTGTGAAGGAAATGAAGGAAGAGTGTACGGTAAGCAGTGTGAAGGAAATGAAGGATGAGTGTAAGGTAAGCGGTGTGAAGGAAATGAAGGATCAGTGTAAGGTAAGCGATATGAAGGAAATGAAGGATGAGTGTAAGGTAAGCGGTGTGAAGGAAATGAAAGATGAGTGTAAGGTAAGAGGTGTGAAGGAAATGAAGGATGAGTGTAAGGTATGCAGTGTGAAGGAAATTAAGGATGAGTGTAAGGTAAGCGGTGTAAGGAAATGAAGGATGAGTGTAAGGTAAGCTGTGTGAAGGAAATGAAGGATGAGTGTAAGGTAAGCGGTGTGAAGGAAATGAATAATGAGTGTAAGGTAAGCGGTGTGAAGGAAATGAAGGATGAGTGTAAGGTAAGCGGTGTGAAGGAAATGAAGGATGAGTGTAAGGTAAGCGGTGTGAAGGAAATGAAGGATGAGTGTAAGGTAAGGGGTGTGAAGGTAATGAAGAATGAGTGTAAGGTAAGAGGTGTGAAGGAAATGAAGGATGAGTTTAAGGTAAGCGGTGTGAAGGAAATGAATAATGAGTGTAAGGTAAGCGGTGTGAAGGAAATGAAGGATGTGTGTAAGGTAAGCGGTTTGTATGAAATGAAGGATGAGTTTAAGGTAAGCGGTGTGAAGGAAATGAAGGTTGAGTGTACGGTACGCGGTGTGAAGGAAATGAAGGATGAGTGTAAGGTAAATGGTGTTAAGGAAATGAAGGAAGAGTGTATGGTAAGCAGTGTGAAGGAAATGAAGGATGAGTGTAAGGTAAGCGGTGTGAAGGAAATGAAGGATCAGTGTAAGGTAAGCAGTATGAAGGAAATGAAGGATGAGTGTAAGGTAAGTGATGTGAAGGAAATGCAGGATGAGTGTAAGGTAAGCAGTGTGAAGGAAATTAAGGATGAGTGTATGGTTAGCGGTGCGGAGAAGTGTAAGGTAAGCGGTGTGAAGGAACTGAAGGATGAGTGTAAGGTAAGCATTGTAAAGGAAATGAAGCATGAGTGTAAGGTAAGCGGTGTGAAGGAAATGAAGGATGAGTGTAAGGTAAGTGGTGTGAAGGAAATGAAGGATGTGTGTAAGGTAAGCGGTGTGAATGAAATGAAGGATGAGTGCGAGGTAAGCGGTGTGAAGGAAATGAAGGATGAGTGTAAGGTAAGCGGTGTGAATGAAATGAAGGATGAGTGTTTGATAGGCGCTGTGAAGGAAATGAAGCACGAGTGTAAAGTATGCGGTGTGAAGGAAATGATGGATGTGTGTAAGGTAAGCGGTGTGAATGAAATGAAGGATGAGTGCAAGGTAAGTGGTGTGAAGGAAATTAAGGATGTGTGTAAGGTAAGCGGTGTGAATGAAATGAAGGATGAGTGCGAGGTAAGCGGTGTGAAGGAAATGAAGGATGAGTATAAGGTAAGCGGTGGGAAGGAGATGAAGGATGAGTGCAAGGTAAGCGGTTTGAAGGAAATGAAGGATGAGTGTAAGGTAAGCGGTGTGAAGGAAATGAAGGATGAGTGTAAGGTATGCAGTGTGAAGGAAATGAAGGATGAGTGTAAGGTAAGCGGTGTGAAGGAAATGAAGGATGAGTGTAAGGTAAGCGGTGTGAAGGAAATGAAGGATGTGTGTAAGGTAAGCGGTGTGAAGGAAATTAAGGATGAGCGTTAGGTAAGCAGTGTGAAGGAAATGAAGGATGAGTGTAAGGTAAGCAGTGTGAAGGAAATTAAGGATGAGTGTAAGGTAAGCGGTGTGAAGGAAATGAAGGATGAGTGTACGGTAACCGGTGTGAAGCAAATGAAGGATGTGTGTAAGTTAAGCAGTGTGAAGGAAATGAAGAATGAGTGTAAGGTAAGCGGTGTGAAGGAAATGAAGGATGAGTGTAAGGTAAGCGGTGTAAATTAAATGATGGATGAGTGTAAGGTAAGCGGTGTGAAGGAAATGAAGGATGAGTGTAAGGTAAGCAGTGTGAAGGAAATGAAGGATGTGTGTAAGTTAAGCGGTGTGAAGGAATTGAAGGATGAGTGTAAGGTAAGTGGTGTGGAGCAAATGAAGGATGAGTGTAAGGTATGCGGTGTGAAGGAAATGAAGGATGAGTGTAAGGTATGCAGTGTGAAGGAAATGAAGGATGAGTGTAAGGTAAGTGGTGTGAAGGAAATGAAGGATGAGTGTAAGGTAAGCAGTGTGAAGGAAATGAAGGATGAGTGTAAGATAAGCGGTGTGGAGGGAATTAAGGATGAGTGTAAGGTAAGAGGTGTGAAGGAAATGAAGGATGAGTGGAAGGTAAGCGGTGTGAAGGAAATTAAGGATGAGTGTAAGGTAAGCAGTGTGAAGGAAATGAAAGATGAGTGTAAGGTAAGAGGTGTGAAGGAAATGAAGGATGAGTGTAAGGTAAGCGGTGTGAAGGAAATGAAGGATGAGTGTAAGGTAAGGGGTGTGAAGGAAATGAAGGATGAGTGTAAGGTAAGCAGTGTGAAGGAAATGAAGGATGAGTTTAAGGTAAGCGGTGTGAAGGAAATGAAGGATGAGTGTCAGTTAAGCGGTGTGAAGGAAATGAAGGATGAGTGTAAGGTAAGGGGTGTGAAGAAAATGAAGGATGAATCTAAGGTAAGCGGTGTAAGGAAATGAAGGATGAGTGTAAGGTAAGGGGTGTGAAGGTAATGAACAATGAGTTTAAGGTAAGCGGTGTGAAGGAAATGAAGGATGAGTGTAAGGTAAGCGTTGTGAAGGAAATGAAGGATGAGTTTAAGGTAAGCGGTGTGAAGGAAATGAAGGATGAGTGTAAGGTAAGCGGTGTGAAGGAAATGAAGGATGAGTGTAAGGTAAGCAGTGTGAAGTAAATGAAGGATGCGTGTAAGGTAAGTGGTGGGAAGGAAATGAAGGATGAGTGTAAGGTATGCAGTGGGAAGGAAATGAAGGATGAGTGTAAGGTAAGTAGTGTGAAGGAAATGAAGGATGAGTGTAAGGTAAGCGGTGTGAAGGAAATGAAGCATGAGTGTACGGTACGCGGTGTGAAGAAAATGAAAGATGAGTGTAAGGTAAGTTGTGTGAAGGAAATGAAGGATCAGTGTAAGGTAAGCGGTATGAAGGAAATGAAGGATGAGTTTAAGGTAAGCGGTGTGAATGAAATGAAGGATGAGTGTAAGGTAAGGGGTGTGAAGGTAATGAATGAAGAGTATAAGGTAAGCAGTGTGAAGGAAATGAAGGATGAGTGTAAGGTAAGTGGTGGGAAGGAAATGAAGGATGAGTGTAAGGTATGCAGTGGGAAGGAAATGACGGATGAGTGTAAGGTAAGCAGTGTGAAGGAAATGAAGGATGAGTGTAAGGTAAGCGGTGTGAAGGAAATGAAGGATGAGTGTACGGTACGCGGTGTGAAGAAAATGAAGGATGAGTGTAAGGTAAGTGGTGTGAAGGAAATGAAGGAAGAGTGTACGGTAAGCAGTGTGAAGGAAATGAAGGATGAGTGTAAGGTAAGCGGTGTGAAGGAAATGAAGGATCAGTGTAAGGTAAGCGGTATGAAGGAAATGAAGGATGAGTGTAAGGTAAGCGGTGTGAAGGAAATGAAAGATGAGTGTAAGGTAAGAATTGTGAAGGAAATGAAGGATGAGTGTAAGGTATGCAGTGTGAAGGAAATTAAGGATGAGTGTAAGGTAAGCGGTGTAAGGAAATGAAGGATGAGTGTAAGGTAAGCGGTGTGAAGGAAATGAAGGATGAGTTTAAGGTAAGCGGTGTGAAGGAAATGAATAATGAGTGTAAGGTAAGCGGTGTGAAGGAAATGAAGGATGAGTGTAAGGTAAGCGGTGTGAAGGAAATGAAGGATGAGTGTAAGGTAAGGGGTGTGAAGGTAATGAAGGATGAGTTTAAGGTAAGCGGTGTGAAGGAACTGAATAATGACTGTAAGGTAAGCGGTGTGAAGGAATTGAAGGATGAGTGTAAGGTAAGCGGTGTGAAGGAAATGAAGGATGTGTGTAAGGTAAGTGGTGTGTATGAAATGAAGGATGAGTGCAAGGTAAGCGGCCTGAAGGAAATGAAGGATGAGTGTAAGGTAAGCGGTGTGAAGGAAATGAAGGTTGAGTGTACGGTACGCGGTATGAAGGAAATGAAGGATGAGTGTAAGGTAAGCAGTGTGAAGGAAATGAAGGATGAGTGTAAGGTAAGCGGTGTGAAGGAAATGAAGGTTGAGTGTACGGTACGCGGTATGAAGGAAATGAAGGATGAGTGTAAGGTAAGCAGTGTGAAGGAAATGAAGGATGAGTGTAAGGTAAGCGGTGTGAAGGAACTGAATAATGACTGTAAGGTAAGCGGTGTGAAGGAATTGAAGGATGAGTGTAAGGTAAGCGGTGTGAAGGAAATGAAGGATGTGTGTAAGGTAAGCGGTGTGAAGGAAATGAAGGTTGAGTGTACGGTACGCGGTATGAAGGAAATGAAGGATGAGTGTAAGGTAAGCGGTGTGAAGGAAATGAAGGTTGAGTGTACGGTACGCGGTATGAAGGAAATGAAGGATGAGTGTAAGGTATGCAGTGTGAAGGAAATGAATGATGAGTGTAAGGTAAGCATTGTAAAGGAAATGAAGCATGAGTGTAAGGTAAGCAGCATGAAGGAAATTAAGTATGTGTGTAAGGTAAGCGGTGTGAAGGAAATGAAGGATGTGTGCAAGGTAAGCAGTGTGAAGGAAATGAAGGATGAGTGTAAGGTAAGCGGTGTGAAGGAAATGAAGGATGTGTGTAAGGTAAGCGGTGTGAAGGAAATGAAGGATGAGTGTAAGGTAAGCGGTGTGAAGGAAATGAAGGATGTGTGTAAGGTAAGTGGTGTGAAGGAAATGAAGGATGAGTGTAAGGTAAGCGGTGTGAAGGAAATGAAGGATGAGTGTAAGGTAAGATGTGTGAAGGAAATGAAGGATGAGTGTGCGGTAAGCGGTATGAATGTAATGAAGGATGTGTGTAAGGTAAGTGGTGTGAAGGAAATGAAGGATGTGTGTTTGCTAAGCGGTGTGAAGGAAATGAAGGATGAGTGTAAGGTAAGCGGTGTGAATGAAATGAAGGATGAGTGTAAGGTAAGCGGCGTGAAGGAAATGAAGGATGAGTGTAAGGTAAGCGGTCTGAAGGAAATGAAGGATGAGTGTAAGGTAAGTGGTGTGGAGGAAATGAAGGATGAGTGTAAGGTAAGCGGTGTGAAGGAAATGAAGGAAGAGTGTAAGGTAAGCAGTGTGAAGGAAATGAACGATGAGTGTAAGATAAGCGGTGTGGAGGATATTAAGGATGAGTATAAGGTAAGCAGTGTGAAGGAAATGAAGGATGAGTATCAGTTAAGCAGTGTGAAGGAACTGAAGGATGAGTGTAAGGTAAGCGGTGTGAAGGAAATGAAGGATGAGTGTAAGGTAAGGGGTGTGAAGGTAATGAAGGATGAGTTTAAGGTAAGCGGTGTGAAGGAAATGAATAATGACTGTAAGGTAAGCGGTGTGAAGGAATTGAAGGATGAGTGCAAGGTAAGCGGCCTGAAGGAAATGAAGGATGAGTGTAAGATAAGCGGTGTGAAGGAAATGAAGGATGAGTGTAAGGTAAGCGGTGTGAAGGAAATGAAGGTTGAGTGTACGGTACGCGGTATGAAGGAAATGAAGGATGAGTGTAAGGTAAGCAGTGTGAAGGAAATGAAGGATGAGTGTAAGGTAAGCGGTGTGAAGGAAATGAAGGATCAGTGTCAGATAAGCGGTATGAAGGAAATGAAGGATGAGTGTAAGGTAAGCGGTGTGAAGGAAATGCAGGATGAGTGTAAGGTAAGCGGTGTGAAGGAAATTAAGGATGAGTGTATGGCTAGCGGTGCGAAGAAGTGTAAGGTAAGTGGTGTGAAGGAACTGAATGATGAGTGTAAGGTAAGCATTGTAAAGGAAATGAAGCATGAGTGTAAGGTAAGCGGCATGAAGGAAATTAAGTATGTGTGTAAGGTAAGCGGTGTGAAGGAAATGAAGGATGTGTGCAAGGTAAGCAGTGTGAAGGAAATGAAGGATGAGTGTAAGGTAAGCGGTGTGAAGGAAATGAAGGATGAGTGTAAGGTAAGCGGTGTGAAGGAAATGAAGGATGTGTGTAAGGTAAGTGGTGTGAAGGAAATGAAGGATGAGTGTAAGGTAAGCGGTGTGAAGGAAATGAAGGATGAGTGTAAGGTAAGATGTGTGAAGGAAATGAAGGATGAGTGTGCGGTAAGCGGTATGAATGTAATGAAGGATGTGTGTAAGGTAAGTGGTGTGAAGGAAATGAAGGATGTGTGTTTGCTAAGCGGTGTGAAGGAAATGAAAGATGAGTGTAAGGTAAGCGGTGTGAATGAAATGAAGGATGAGTGTAAGGTAAGCGGCGTGAAGGAAATGAAGGATGAGTGTAAGGTAAGCGGTCTGAAGGAAATGAAGGATGAGTGTAAGGTAAGTGGTGTGGAGGAAATGAAGGATGAGTGTAAGGTAAGCGGTGTGAAGGAAATGAAGGAAGAGTGTAAGGTAAGCAGTGTGAAGGAAATGAACGATGAGTGTAAGATAAGCGGTGTGGAGGAAATTAAGGATGAGTATAAGGTAAGCAGTGTGAAGGAAATGAAGGATGAGTGTCAGTTAAGCAGTGTGAAGGAACTGAAGGATGAGTGTAAGGTAAGCGGTGGGAACGAAATGAAGGATGAGTGTAAGGTATGCAGTGGGAAGGAAATGAAGGATGAGTGTAAGGTAAGCGGTGTGAATGAAATGAAGGATGAGTGCGAGGTAAGCGGTGTGAAGGAAATGAAGGATGAGTGTAAGTTAAACGGTGTGAAGGAAATTAAGGATGTGTGTAAGGTAAGCAGTGTGAAGGAAATTAAGGATGTGTGTAAGGTAAGCGGTGTGAAGGAAATGAAGGATGAGTGCAAGGTAAGCGGTGTGAAGGAAATGAAGGATGAGTGTAAGGTAAGCGGTGTGAATGTAATGAAGGATGTGTGTAAGGTAAGTGGTGTGAAGGAAATGAAGGATGTGTGTAAGGTAAGCGGTGTGAAGGAAATGAAGGATGAGTGTAAGGTAAGTGGTGTGAAGGAAATGAAGGATGTGTGTAAGGTAAGCGGTGTGAATGAAATGAAGGATGAGTGCGAGGTAAGCGGTGTGAAGGAAATTAAGGATGAGTGTAAGGTAAGCGGTGTGAAGGAAATGAAGGATGTGTGTAAGGTAAGCGGCGTGAAGGAAATGAAGGATGAGTGTAAGGTAAGCGGTCTGAAGGAAATGAAGGATGAGTGTAAGGTAAGTGGTGTGGAGGAAATGAAGGATGAGTGTAAGGTAAGCGGTGTGAAGGAAATGAAGGAAGAGTGTAAGGTAAGCGGTGTGAAGGAAATGAACGATGAGTGTAAGATAAGCTGTGTGGAGGAAATTAAGGATGAGTATAAGGTAAGCAGTGTGAAGGAAATGAAGGATGAGTGTCAGTTAAGCAGTGTGAAGGAACTGAAGGATGAGTGTAAGGTAAGCGGTGGGAAGGAAATGAAGGATGAGTGTAAGGTATGCAGTGGGAAGGAAATGAAGGATGAGTGTAAGGTAAGCAGTGTGAAGGAAATGAAGGATGTGTATAAGGTAAGCGGTGTGAAGGAAATGAAGGATGAGTGTACTGTAAATGGTGTGAAGGAAATGAAGGATGAGTGTAAGGTAAGTGGTGTGAAGGAAATGAAGGAAGAGTGTACGGTAAGCAGTGTAAAGGAAATGAAGGATCAGTGTAAGATAAGCGGAGTGAAGGAAAAGAAGGATGAGTTTAAGGTAAGCAGTGTGAAGGAAATGAAGGATGAGTGTAAGGTAAGCAGTGTGAAAGAAATTAAGGATGAGTGTATGGTTAGCGATGCGAAGAAGTGTAAGGTAAGCGGTGTGAAGGAAATGAAGGATGAGTGTAAGGTAAGCGGTGTGAAAGAAATGAAGGATGGTGCAAGGTAAGTGGTGTGAAGGAAATGAAGGAAGAGTGTAGGGTAAGCGGTGCGAAGGAACTGAAGGATGAGTGTAAGGTAAGCGTTGTAAAGGAAATGAAGGATGAGTGTAAACTAAGCGGTGTGAAGGAAATGAAGGATGAGTGTAAGGTAAGCGGTGTGAAGGAAATGAAGGATGTGTGTAAGGTAAGTGGTGTGAAGGAAATGAAGGAAGAGTGTATGGTAAGCGGTGCGAAGGAACTGAAGGATGAGTGTAAGGTAAGCGTTGTAAAGGAAATGAAGGATGAGTGTAAACTAAGCGGTGTGAAGGAAATGAAGGATGAGTGTAAGGTAAGCGGTGTGAAGGAAATGAAGGATGTGTGTAAGGTAAGCAGTGTGAATGAAATGAAGGATGAGTGTAAGGTAAGCGGTGTGAAGGAAATGAAGGATGTGTGTAAGGTAAGCGGTGTGAATGAAATGAAGGATGAGTGTAAGGTAAGCGGTGTGAAGGAAATGAAGGATGAGTGTAAGGTAAGCGGTGTGAAGGAAATGAAGGATGAGTGTAAGGTAAGCGGTGTGAAGGAAATGAAGGATGAGTGTAAGGTAAGCGGTGTGAAGGAAATGAAGGATGAGTGTAAGGTAAGCGGTGTGAAGGAAATGAAGGATGAGTGTAAGGTAAGCGGTGTGAAGGAAATGAAGGATGAGTGTAAGGTAAGCGGTGTGAATGAAATGAAGGATGAGTGTAAGGTAAGCGGTGTGAAGGAAATGAAGGATGAGTGTAAGGTAAGCGGTGTGAATGAAATGAAGGATGTGTGTAAGGTAAGCGGTGTGAAGGAAATGAAGGATGAGTGTAAGGTAAGCGGTGTGAAGGAAATGAAGGATGTGTGTAAGGTAAGCAGTGTGAATGAAATGAAGGATGAGTGTAAGGTAAGCGGTGTGAAGGAAATGAAGGATGTGTGTAAGGTAAGCGGTGTGAATGAAATGAAGGATGAGTGTAAGGTAAGCGGTGTGAAGGAAATGAAGGATGAGTGTAAGGTAAGCGGTGTGAAGGAAATGAAGGATGAGTGTAAGGTAAGCGGTGTGAAGGAAATGAAGGATGTGTGTAAGGTAAGCGGCGTGAAGGAAATGAAGGATGAGTGTAAGGTAAGCGGTCTGAAGGAAATGAAGGATGAGTGTAAGGTAAGTGGTGTGGAGGAAATGAAGGATGAGTGTAAGGTAAGCGGTGTGAAGGAAATGAAGGAAGAGTGTAAGGTAAGCGGTGTGAAGGAAATGAACGATGAGTGTAAGATAAGCTGTGTGGAGGAAATTAAGGATGAGTATAAGGTAAGCAGTGTGAAGGAAATGAAGGATGAGTGTCAGTTAAGCAGTGTGAAGGAACTGAAGGATGAGTGTAAGGTAAGCGGTGGGAAGGAAATGAAGGATGAGTGTAAGGTATGCAGTGGGAAGGAAATGAAGGATGAGTGTAAGGTAAGCAGTGTGAAGGAAATGAAGGATGTGTATAAGGTAAGCGGTGTGAAGGAAATGAAGGATGAGTGTACTGTAAATGGTGTGAAGGAAATGAAGGATGAGTGTAAGGTAAGTGGTGTGAAGGAAATGAAGGAAGAGTGTACGGTAAGCAGTGTAAAGGAAATGAAGGATCAGTGTAAGATAAGCGGAGTGAAGGAAAAGAAGGATGAGTTTAAGGTAAGCAGTGTGAAGGAAATGAAGGATGAGTGTAAGGTAAGCAGTGTGAAAGAAATTAAGGATGAGTGTATGGTTAGCGATGCGAAGAAGTGTAAGGTAAGCGGTGTGAAGGAAATGAAGGATGAGTGTAAGGTAAGCGGTGTGAAAGAAATGAAGGATGGTGCAAGGTAAGTGGTGTGAAGGAAATGAAGGAAGAGTGTAGGGTAAGCGGTGCGAAGGAACTGAAGGATGAGTGTAAGGTAAGCGTTGTAAAGGAAATGAAGGATGAGTGTAAACTAAGCGGTGTGAAGGAAATGAAGGATGAGTGTAAGGTAAGCGGTGTGAAGGAAATGAAGGATGTGTGTAAGGTAAGTGGTGTGAAGGAAATGAAGGAAGAGTGTATGGTAAGCGGTGCGAAGGAACTGAAGGATGAGTGTAAGGTAAGCGTTGTAAAGGAAATGAAGGATGAGTGTAAACTAAGCGGTGTGAAGGAAATGAAGGATGAGTGTAAGGTAAGCGGTGTGAAGGAAATGAAGGATGTGTGTAAGGTAAGCAGTGTGAATGAAATGAAGGATGAGTGTAAGGTAAGCGGTGTGAAGGAAATGAAGGATGTGTGTAAGGTAAGCGGTGTGAATGAAATGAAGGATGAGTGTAAGGTAAGCGGTGTGAAGGAAATGAAGGATGAGTGTAAGGTAAGCGGTGTGAAGGAAATGAAGGATGAGTGTAAGGTAAGCGGTGTGAAGGAAATGAAGGATGAGTGTAAGGTAAGCGGTGTGAAGGAAATGAAGGATGAGTGTAAGGTAAGCGGTGTGAATGAAATGAAGGATGTGTGTAAGGTAAGCGGTGTGAATGAAATGAAGGATGAGTGTAAGGTAAGCTGTGTGTGCTTCGGGGGAAGCAGTATCTGATCTGTTATATAAAGCGCCTAGCCACCTTTAGTAATAGTGCACTTTATAACTAAGCCTAACATGACATAGCATAGACTGCTGAATATGAACCACCAGAGTGCCATTAAAGAGACACATATCATTGAATGGGGGGGGTGCAGAAGAGTTCCTGCTGCAAGCTCTTGTCCCTGCAGTGGCAGAGGGATAGCTTTCAGTATCTACATTTATGACCACGCTACATAGCCACACCACGTTTTGTCTTTGTTTTTTAGGGGTTCCAGTCCCATTAGGGCATGCTGGTGCATATGTCCCAGCTGCATTGTGGTCATTTAGGTAGAGTGCAAAGATTATACCTGCATCCAGGCACGTGCAACCCATGCCATGTATGAGTATTGGAGCTCATAAACAGGCCTTTGCCTGTTAGGCCCCACCATTGCTTTTTCCAGGTCAAATCTGTACTGTCAGTGCACTGTACATTGGCACTCCCATCCCGGAGTGCCAGTAGCATGGAGTGCACATGTCTGTGAATATGGAGTCACATCTGTAGCCCTTGAATGGCCAAAAGCTATTTCACTAGTCTTTATTGTGTCTTTGTATGTTAATTTACATGTGCCTCTGCTCCTTCCACACAGTCTCTCTGGATTAGGGGTTCTTCACTGTCAGAAGCTACCGGGAAGTCCTACAATAAAGGGAGTCATCCCTGCCTCACTCGTATGATCTGTCCCCAGATGCAGGGACCAAGCTAATGCTGCGCTGTTCCTGAAAGCAGGAACACTCAGTCTTCCTCTCCAAAGGAAGCCACACTGCCTGTATGTTACACATTACTTTGCAATGTAATAAATGAATAAATAAGTAAATAAGTAAGTAAATAAATAAATAAATACATACAAATACCCTTAGGTGATTGGGGTGGGGGTCCAAGGTCAATGTACGTTAGACTTAAACAAGCTAGTGTCATGTAGCTTTTCTTGTACCTAGCTGTTATCCCTATTGCATGCATATTAGTACGGATGAGCTACCCAAGTGCTAAATGCATGTCTTTCTTAGGGAATGTGCCTTGCGGGTGTATTTTCAATATATAAACTACCTATGCAAAAATAACTAAAATCTTCTAAAATGTGCAATTGCATACATGACAACATGACTACTGCTCAACAGAAGTACGAGGAGGGGTTAAAGTGCATACTCAGCCCCACACTACTATTAAACCAGCAGTGACCCCAATAATAATTGTGAAAGAGGCACAGCCTGACAGGTATACATCCTTCACTGTTTAGAGTAGTGAAATCAGGCACAGGCCATGCTTTTTACCAGGGTCGTCAGTTCATACAAGAGAAATCCTAACATCAAGCCTGTTGTTAAGGTCCAATCCTGGCCACTGTAACAAGTGTCCTTTGCCTGCTGATGTCATACTCAGAGCATCTTGGCAGCAGCAATTAAGGAGAGGGCTGGATATTTGGAAACTCTTTGCAAAATCCAAGATGGTGAGACCCCTCTGTGGGCTGAAGCTCTACTGTGGGTTAATTTAAGCTGCCCACTCCCTCTGTCTACCTACATCAAAATGGCTCAAGTAATCTGTACCCTGGTATAAGGTGGCCTTTTTAATGTCAGGACCGACTCTGAAGCACTGGTTCCCAGGGGACCTCACAGAGACTGTTCCTGTTCTCTGGAGCAAGGTGATACCCCTTCTCAGGGGGATGGGTAGACCCCCCTGAGAAGCTTGTTTTGGGAACACCTAGCCCAGACAGATCAATACACACTGGGCCCTGCCATGAATGAGTCACTTTCCACCGGGGTGACAATTAAATTTCCGCAAATTCTTGTGACTGTTTCTCCAATCTCCGAACCACAATGTCAAAACCAGACATCGCTTGCATTTAGATTGTAATCTGTCACTAGGCTGCTGGTGTACACAGTTATAATATTTTGAATCTAAGGTGCATACAGTTACAAAGTTATCTGTTGGACGTTTGTGTTCCAGTAGGTGTGCTCAGGAATATACATGTGACCTTTGAACCTGCCCTGCCACCACTGCCGGGAGTCCGCTGGGGATATCAGGAGACGGTCACAGCAAGGTACCTCTGTGCATTATGCTTTTTGGCATGGACCATTATGAAGGTGTTGTCTGATTAGCAGGTCCCACTTTCAGACACTATATTATCGACATCATTTTATTATTAAAAATATAAAAAGGCTCAGACTTCCATGCCTAATGATAACATTCTTTCGCAGCATTAGGCAATAACATAAAGTTCCATGCAATTCACATTTCCCCTAAAAGGCTCAATATCTCTCTCTCTCTCTCTCTCTCTATATATATATATATTTATATATTTATATACATATCATAAAACCATGCTCTCCTGCTTCATAGAAATCTCCACCTGAACACTAGACTAGCTTGCGGCTGAAGAATTATTGTTTTACAGGGGCTGATGTATAGATTTCAAGCCTGTAGTAAGTCTGGATTACTCTACTTCTTGCAGGGATGCATACATAACGACTTCCTAATAGTGTCCCCACCTTCAGCCGCCAGTCACCCATTCTGCTCACCCTTGCTAGATGCACATCATGCCAGAGCTCAAAGACTGGGAGGGAGTGCCACCCCCCACCCACCATCTACTTCCAAGAAGTAAACAGAAGTATTTCTATTGCAGCTGGTGCAGGGGATACAGAGTTCTGGTTCACTTGTATTCACAGCATTGTCCTTCTACCATGTGGTAATGCAGAGTACCTACCCAAAAGAGGCCCGACGGGAAATGTCCAGACATTTCTGCAGGCCAATCCAACATTGAATACTGATGTCACTTGGATAATGTTATGTCATGTCACAGACTTGAAGCATACACTTTCCACACTTTAAAATTTTGGTAGAATAAGCCCCACTTATGTTAACAATATCAATATGTGTTTACACAGAAGACACCTCAAAGTTCAGAACCTCAATGCTTTTGGTTCATAGTGATAATTTCGAAAAAAAAGTTTCGGCAAACAAAAGTGTCGAAAACAAAGTTTCGAAAAACAAAGCTGTGACAGCCTATATTTAACATGCAAAGTGAATTTCTTTCGAAACCAATCCGTCGACAATAGTCATGGACTGGTTTCAATTGAAATGCACTTTTACATGTTAAAAGTAGCATTTCAATGTTTTTTTTTTTTTTTGTTTGGAACTTTGCAACGTTAGATGCAGCTGTCCAGTGCTGAAATTACAGCACTGGACAGCTCCATGTAACGTTTTAAAGTTAAAAAATATATAATTAAAATGCCAATATACACAAAAACTTTGAAACGTTACATGGAGCTGTCCAGTTATGTAAATTCAGCACTGGACAGCTCCATGTAACGTTTCAAGGTTTTAGTGTATAATGGGGGGGTTCCCTCCAACCCCCCAAACCCTCATGCCACCCTCCCACCCCCCAACCCTAACCCAAGCCCCAACCCTAACCCTAACCCATGTCGACGGCACTTTCACATTTTTTTCAACGAAATTGTCATTTGAAAGAATGACATTTCGACAAAAGAAATGCGAAAGCTTGCCATTCAAAACTTTTACGTTCGAAAAAATGACAGGACACAAATGCTTTGTAATGCTGTAGCATTATCGTTGGGTGTCAACGGACTCATTTGCCCCAGACCCAAGCAAGATCATTCAAGAACTGTTCACGAGGGGGAGTTATTGATCAGCTCCAAGACTAATGGAATGTAGCAGCAATCACAACCACTCCTTCCCATCCCACGTCAAGTAACATGTGACACCAGTGGCTGTCCCCCTCGCAACATTACATAATCAACAGGGACCTCAGTAGAGCCTGCACAGAATGAGCGGCCCTACTAGCAAAATGAACAACAGGGGCATTTTTCCACAGGGAAGCCTTCATTCTATTTGACTCCACTGTCGAATTAGAGAACTATCTATGGCTCAAGTCATGGAGCTCATTTTGTGTGATAATTGAATAACCTAGGTGGACCCTTCCCTGTCTATTCTCTTCTGTAAAACAGAGCAACAGAGGTTGATGTCTGTCTTAGCTGAACTCTCTCTGAACAGTGCTGTGGTTTGTGTCTTGCATTGTGTGCACCAATGCAGGTCATAGAATGTGAGGATGTAGCCTGGAAGCTCACAGTACATCAAGGTTCCAGGACTGACAGTTAGGGACTCAGGATGGGAGATCTGACTACAGAGGATGTATATTACCTAGCCCCTGCCTCCCTTTCTGAACTTGCCCTGAAACTGAATAAAGACACTTTTCTTTTGTACTTACCTGCCTCCAGCGTAATCCTTACATACCTGTACTTGCTGGCAGACCCCCAATACTACAAGTGGCGACGTGGATGGGATCTGAACCCACGAGTGCAGAGCACCAAAATCGTCCATGCATTTTACAACAAAGTGAAATGAAATTTTATGAAACCTCATTTTATGGAATGGGAACACCTAAGTGCACATTTACATGTGAAGTTGGAATGAATATATGGGATTCAATGGTTTTATTGTAATCGTTTTGACCTACATGTGCTGATAATTTTGTGACATATTTAAGTAAATGTGTTTAAGAGTTGATTTCGAGTGATATTTTAAGTGGGCGTGTTCAAGTATTTATGAATGTGGAATCTATGGTAATGGGGAGGTAGCATTGAAATGATATTGTTAATGTGTATTAAGACACATGTGGATATGTATTGATGAAATGTATGGTGAATGGGAATTAATGATATGCACTATGTGTTTCTTGGTGAACGTTAGCAAGAATCAGACACGTGTGTGTGTGATGTATGGAGTGGAAGTTTTTTTTCTCCAGAAATATTATTTTTCAAGGAATGTTTGTTTTGCACATTAGGGCTCTGCATCCTTATGCAGATTTATGGATGAAAATGTATATGTGCTGGTTTAATGAAATGTACGTTACACTAATGGGAGTGTGGAGGGTATATTCATATTAATACAGACCAGTTGATGTTGGTATCTATTAATGTGTTATGGTTGGAAAGACAGTGTGCACAATTTGTCAAATGAAACGTGTTCAGTGAATTGCTAACTGATTTTTGTATTTCTCAAATATGAGATTGTAATATAAATCTGTGCAAGTGTTGTTAACACTTATTTTGCAGGGTAGAACTGTGTAACACTTATGAACTCATAAGAAACTACCTGCTGGTGGTTGTTTGATGAATTTGAGAAATTAAATGTTTGAAGTAGTGAAACCAATTTAATTTATTAAGCCCTATGTGATGTATAGAGAATGGGCTAATACATATATTTATGTATTATTGATATAATAATACCTTCAGCTATCCCTCTGCAAATACCTCCCCTCTCGAGCTCTTTGCTCCTCTACCTCCAACACCCTCAGGGTCAGTCGTTTTTTTAAAGAAACAAGCTGGGGGTAGATCTCTGTCTTCGGCTGGTGCCTCCCTCTGGAAGGGAGCCTCCCTCGCACTCTAAAACTTCAGGAGAACCATTTCTGGTTCCGGAAGCACCTCAAGACCTTCCTCTTTCCTTCTGCCTTTGCTCCCCCTCTCCTCTGCTAATCTGTTCTCTCTTCGCACCGTGCACCTGGCGACCCTCTGTCCACCAGGCCCAGGTACCTGCTCCCCCTACCACCCTTCCGTACTGCCTCCGGGCCAACCCTTGCACTGGGGTCTGTATCTGTACCCATAAAGCCCCCCTACCCCCTTTTCTTCCTGCACTTACCAGACCTGCCCTGTCTGCTGCCTTAAACCTAGCACTTGCAAATTGCTGGCTGCATTACCACTGTTTGTTGCCTTTATTATTTATTTATTGTTATTTATCTGTTTCTCCTCTGCTTCGCACTTTCCACTTCTCCCTCCATGCACTTTTCCCCTCCCCCTCTCCCATGCACTTGCACATTCTCAATGTCACTGGGCCTAGTAAGATCGCTGTTTTGTTCTCCCCTGTTCCCCTTCCTTGCCTTGTCACGCTCCGAAACACTTGTGTACGAGCTGATAGAAATAAAATATCAATACCAATATCAATATCAATATGAATGCAGGTATTAATGAAGAGTCCCAGTGTTGTGGTGAAACGCAAACTAATCTATTGAAAATGAGAGGTTAATTCATGTAATGTAATAGGACACTGTATGTTCATGAGGAGAAGCAATGAAATGCTTGGTGTCATGAAATGAACTGTTAAGATATGATATTGTGTAATGGGCACATTTTAGGTGTTGTGAAGGTAAGACCTGATGTGATGACTGGTGTAATGAAGCCAATAGTTGATGCAATAAGTGCCTATTTAAGTTGATGGATTTAAAGTCCAATAAGATGGAAAGCCCTATTTGTTGTGTGTGTAATATGACATCCATGAAGTGGAGTATGGATGTATATGAATGTGTATGATATGTCTATGAGCTGGTGAGGTTTGGCCATTATTGGTGCACATTTGGTGTTTAAGTGAATGCATTCAAGTTTTCTTTAAGATCTTCACACTTGGACAGTAGTCTGAACAATTTTCTGTTGTGGTGTTTCTTCCACGTGCTGTTCCTATTCAGCCACGTTATTTGCATGTGCTCTTTGTTTTGTTTGTATCTTTCCTTTCTTTCCTACTTTTAAATGTTCTCTTGGGGGTAGAAGGAGTATGTGTGTGATGGTGCAAATGACAGGTCTTTCTGGTGAGAATGGTGGTGTTGTATGTGGACATGAGATGTGCTGATGGTTATTTCAATGTTAGTTGTGTTTCATGAGCGGTTGTGATTGTGCTGCGGGCGTGGCAGGCCCGAGTCTCTGTGTGGCAGACAGGGTGGAAGGTGTGGTCGCCTGATTGGTTGTTGAGTGTGGTACCGATATGGTTTGTGCTTGCAGGTGGCAGCTGTAAAACCCAGGAGTGGCAGTCCTGGGTAAGTGGTGGTATAAGTGTTTTAGGGTAGATGAAGAATTATAGATAGGTGAATGTGGAATACGCCATGATGGTTTTGGAATGTGGTTGGTTCATGATGATGCTTGATATGGTTATTTGGAGAACCTGGTCAGTGAATCTTGTTGTGTGTGTGTTTTGGAAGGAGAGAGGATGTGTAGTATGTGTCTTGCATTGTGTGCACCAATGTAGGTCATAGAATGTGAGGATGTAGCCTGGAACCTCACAGTACATCAAGGTTCCAAGACTGACAGTTAGGGACTCAGGATGGGAGATCTGACTAGAGAGGATGTATATTACCTAGCCCCTGCCTCCCTTTCTTAACCTGCCCTGAAACTGAATGAAGACACTTTCCTCTTCTTATATTACCCATCCGAATATTTGTATATTCCGCTCAGGAGTCCCTCGTTAGGGAACATGTACCCACCATTCTATGGAGCTGTGGAGCCGTAGGTCCATTTAGCAAAGTACAATATCTGCATGGTGGGAAGATGGAACATTATTTTCATTTACGATAAGTATCCCCGTCATCCCTATACATACATATCTATGTGTATACCCATCCTGGGCTGCTTCCTAAAACACAATCACAGACCTTCTCTCCTGTCACTGAGCTGCAGGTTTCTGCTGTTTCTGGGAAGGTAGGACTTCCATTTGTTTGTCTGCACTTTGTGATATGAATTGGATTGAATTGAACAGAGGTGAATGGACAGTGGTGAGAGGTAGACCTCTAGTTGGTGTACCCAGGAGCTGATTGTTTTGATACAGATGGGTGTTTTGCCTTCGCACTAGTGCAAGGTTAACTCGAAGTCTCTGTGGTGTTTCAGAAAATGACTTTTCTTAATAACATTCGAAAGCTAGCATTTAAAAAATCAGAACATATTCCAGAGTAATATTTTGAGGCAGAAAATGTGCAAGTTACAAGTGATCCAAAAAAATACTCTCCGTTTCAACACTAAACATTCCCAAACGAGACCACATCACCACTACGAGAAGAAATGCCCACTGGTTTCCGATGAATGAAAGAATCTTCTTCAAAACACTTTCTATCACCCACAGGTGCCTCTCTAAGACACCCCCCATCTTGCACAGAAGTTCACAAGAGCCCTGCCATAAAACCGACCAGAGCTGCTTATGCTAACAGGCTTCTCCTCCCGAAATTCCGACTATCAAGAGTGGGTGGATCGAACTTCCCTGTGGGGGTAGGGATGTCATTTCACCAAAATGCCTGGGGTAGTAGAAGTGACAATATATGACCCTCAACCTCCCCAATGACATCACAAGAAGTGATGTCATTTGACCCCACCCCAGGTGATATCACAGGAAGTGGTGGCACATGACCTTTCGCCACTTGACATCACATGAAGTGGCGTCATCTGCTTTCATACGCCATTCGAATGACACTTTGCACAACACTTCTGCCATAAGAAAGCAGCTACCTTTCATTAAACAAATCATATTGTAGCTACACACATAATGACTATCATCTCACATACCCTCTCTAGACTACCTCTCTAGACTACCTCTCTCCACCCAACCAAATGCCAGCAAGACATGGGTGGCTAACAGGGACTTGGCCACCCCTTTATATCCTCGTATTGGGTATAATGCACGTGCATAGTAGGACCTCCCCGAATTTCCCATAGCTTGCACCTTGGACCCTCCAGAGAGCATTCAAACTAAAGCACGTTGTTACAATACCTATGGTGAAAGGTGCTTACAAATGACACATTACATTACATAGCATCGTCCATCAGTACACTAAGAAAAATAGGGTTACAATGTCACTGCAATATGATATACTTCAAGAATGCATCATCATGCGTAGCATTATTGTCGGTGTGCCAAGGCCCTTGTTACCACGGGCAGTGTATGAACCCAAATCTCCTCGGTATGTGGATCCGCCCTCTTATTTCAACATGACTACAGAGCGAAATTACATTCTGGGGTGACAGGGGCAGATAGGTGGGTATAGGGATAGGGGGAAGCCAGGATACAAGGGGAGAGGGAGAATATTTCACTACAGAACATGTGTTCATATGGTCGATGGCCTCCACAGTCTTCAATGATTTAGGATTTGCATCATTTTTTTCAGATTCAATAAGTTACATTCAGGGTGGCCTCTCAGTAGGATGTGCTTTGTTGTACAGTTTGCGGCTTTTCACGGACTTCATTATTCCTGCAAAAAACAGCCCGACGTCTCTGATAGTCATCTCCTACAGAACCTAGACTTTAAATGGGCTTGATTGGTGTCTTGGCAAATGCTGATACCTGAGAGGCAGTACTGCACTGCCGCCCGACATCACATTTCTTCATGTGATTTTACCATGTGCTATCGTTACTATTAAGGGATTAGGAATGGGCAGTGGTGGAAGTGGATAAAAGGAACTAGTGCTGCTCTGGCTGCATCCTAAAAGGAGGAAGTAGGATGGCGAGACAGATGGGTGGGGGGGGGATTTGGAGGATCAGGATAACAAACCTTGGCTGAACAGTGAGGCAGGGATTTTAATCCACTCTGCAAATTGGACCACATACCTTCCAAGCATTACTCGGTACAAATAGTTTTGAAGTCAAGGTCTACATTGATAATGGGGGTCATTACGACCCGGGCGCAAAGGGATACCAGGCACCGGTAATGACACCGGTGCCGGTAATCCCTTTGCGCCCTATTCCGAGGTCCCTTTGCGGGTCCTTCCCTTAACACCTGCTTTTATAAGGCGTTAAGGACGGGACCCACAAAGGGATACCGGGGTCAATAACGGTGCCGCAATTTGCGGTACCATTATTGCCACCTTCCCCCTTACCATTGAGCCCTATGGGGGCTCAAATGGGAATGGGGAATAGCTTTTAAAATGGGGACTTACCGGTCCTGCAAAGCTCGGAATGGACCGGTAAGTCCCCATACCGCCACGTCGGTGGCGGTACCGGTATTGGTGCTAGTCATGGCGCTAATAGCGCCATGACTAGCACCAACCTCGGAATGAGGGTCAATGTCTTCTAGAGTTTATTTACAAAAAAACACAAATTGCATAATAAAGCCACATGCCAACATTTATATCCTTTTAGCAACATGTTAAGCCAAAATAATACAACCATATAGTTGCCCATTAAGCTTGAGGCCAGTAATGCCAGCCACTGAAAGATCAAACTATGCTTGGAGTAACTTAAATGCAGGAACACACTTGTCTTTGGTTATCAATATCAATACTAGAAGCACACACTCACAATATCTTTGATCAATAATCCTAAAGCTTGTAATGCCAGTACTCTGAAGGGAAGAAACTACTTTCCTTGGCTCTATGGACGTGTAGATTGCTACCTAGCTGGAAAGGTGAGTCTGACTTGACTAGATTAATGTATGTTGTGACACTTAACGTGGCCAGCCCACCTTAAGGGGGGAGTCACCTTAAGGGAAGAAGAGGAATGTCAAAGGACACGGAGCGGAGGGAGGAAGAGGAGGGGCTAGTAAAGCCCAAAAAGCAGAAAGGTGTAAGGGGAATAAAGAAGGTTGCAGAGTCCTCTGTCTGTGTGTGCTTGTGTATTGGGTATGCTGGGCCCAGACCCCGGGGCTCCTGGGAGGTGTGACACAGCAGGCCACAACATGTGTACCCATCATACTAATCAATGGTTTTCTGATTCAGTTATCAGCCAATTTGGTTGAGCATGGAATCCGAAAAGAGCAACTTTTGTTTTCACAAAATGATCAGCCACATGGTCCCACCTTTTCCCATTAAGAGCAGGAGTCTGGTATTTATGATATGATATGGCATTTATAACGCGCCTATACACAAGTGTATCAAGGCGTGAAATTTACCATGAAGCAGATTCGAGTGATTTAAAGCAACATTTTCAAACTTTTAAAAATGCATGGAACAAAGCCTGGCAGAACTAGATACAATTCGGGAAAAGATTATCTGCTTTATAGGTTTTAGTGTATTAGTAAAGTGAAATAGCATATTGTTCAGCAAACCTGAAACTCCTTTCCAACTTCCACACGTTGCTGTTAAGGATTCCAATCGGGCGTCACACACTGGACCAGGACACTTGGTCTTAGCCTGGGATGTGGTGCTCAATAGGAATGCTTTTCTTTAATTTCAACGTATTCAAATTGAGTCGGTACCTGATCCGTCTTACACCCCCTTTTAAAAATACCCCGGGTCACAATGGACCATGAACCAGGCCGGTTGGTGAAAATACAATATTTATTTATTTTTAGAATTCACAAATATCACACAAATTGTAATATTGGGCAGCAATCACCAATGGGGTGATAATGACAATGGAAATGCAAGCAATGCACTTGGTTAACCTTCTCGTAGAACATATCCAAAGCACAAGTGAATAGGAACACTTTTTGAATTAGGATAGATAGCACCCAAGGTAAGGTTTCCCCCTGCAATGTTCCCTCAACCCATAAATAATCAAATTCTGAGTGGAAAGAAAGAAGCAGCAGGTAGTCAGGGATAGGAGGCACAAAATAAGAGGCAAAAACGGATTTTAAACCCTTTGCAAAGGCCTAAAATGACACTCAGATTTTGAAAAATAATTAATTATATGTGTGTTTAAATAATGATATACATATATTTTATCACAGTATCAGGGAGGTTAGATCCCTATCAACCATAAGGTAAGGCATCACAAAAGCATACAGTTCACAGAACAGATTGAAATTGAAAACCCAGGGCAGCAGAATTCACACATGGAAAAGTTGCATTTTTTTCTAGTTTGCAGTTTTAAATGCTAAAACGTTTTTTTTTCAAAAAAACGTGTGAAAAACACTGAATCCGAATGTGGTTTTTAGGCAGGGTGATATATGCACTGCACAGGGACTATACAGAAGGGAAAGGAGGGCTGTAGCTGGTGAATTGAGAGAGATTTGGAAGGTAAAATGAGGTTCGTTTTTAAGAAAATAGAGCAGTGAAAAAGAGAAAATCGGTTTTAAAAATGAAAGGAAAATTTGACTTAAACTAAATTATTTAGACTATATTGTTAAAGAAAGCCACGGTATGTTCAAAGATTGATTCGCAACATCAACCTTTTCCCGCCAGGTTCTGATCTATGTGGGAATTAATTTAAATTACTCCAAATATTACTAATGAGTTACAAGGTGAGTTGCGCTAACACTAGGAAACAAGACAAGAACAAAGTGCACAGAAAATTGGAACAGTCTAGACAAGTTATCAGGATATGGGTAGGGTTGCTAGAGAGTGGAACAAAGGCAAATGTCGAGAAGGGGTAGACTACGTGTTATGGGGGTTTATAGTGACTTTTTCGAATGGCATTTTTTCGAATGCCATTATGTTGAAAAGAAATTGCCCAAAAAATATTTCGAATGTCTTTTTTTACATTTTGTTAAACGGGGCTTCCCCCCCAAACCCCCTGTTTTTTTTAAACACTTTTTTTTTACTTTCAAAACCCCCCAAAAATATTAAAACATATTAAATACAAAAAGAATACATTTGAAATATTTTGTTGGTGACATTTTTTCAACATAATTGCATTTCGAAGAAATGCATTCGAAAAAATGACCGGATACCTGTTATGGGATGGGGGATACTCACAGTCCGCTCTAAGATTTGGGATTAGGAACAGTCAAACCGGGTTCTGGACTCTAGGCCTCGGGTCACCAGGTAGCGGCGGACTCTCCTAGCAGAACAACAGCTGGGCCTGTCTGGTCACCGGATAATCAGGGCAGCTGGATGACAGGGTTGCAGCGGGCCAGCTGTTGTTCTGCTAGGTTCTGCAGTTAGGTTCTGCAGTTAGGTTCTGCAGTTAGTGGGCAAAAAGCCAGGCTGGTCTCAGGATGCTTCTCAAAATTATACCACAGCTTTTCCCTTTGGATATTGGGATTTGTAGTGGGATTTCTGAATTGAGGCCTTGCTGGGATGGTCAGCAATGCTTTGGCCTTGCTGTGGATAGGATCAGCTGTGCTTTGACTTTGCAGTGGAATCTGGAATCAGCTGTGCTTTGGCTTTGGAGTGGGATCTGCAGTCTGGCAAGATGAATGTAGAAGATCAGGAACGCAGGTGCAGGAAATTCAGGAAAGAGTGTGTCTCTCTAGAGTTTTGTCAGCCACCCTTTTTATAGAGCATGGTGACATCATAGAATTATATGGTAGGGCAAGCCTAGCTAAGCATACCTCTACCCACTGGATTGGTCAGGGGTGATAGTTACCACCTTCCTCTCAGCTGGTTGGGTTTCAAGGGCATGATGTCAGATTTATGATGCAAGTTTTACAATGTCCAGAACCTCCCACAATTACTGTAGCTAAAATCCAGTTTTGTCATAAATTGCACATTTGTACAGTTGGGTCCTTTTAACAAATTACATAATCAGGTTACATATTTTATGCAGAACATGCCAATCCAACTCTACAATTTGTAAGACATTGGGCCTCATTATGACTTTGGAGGCAGCCATGGTGCTATTAGCACCATGGCTGCCTGCAAAATCATGTCCGGGTCTGGTCTGGTGGAGTGGTGACTTACCGGGACATCCCGCCCTAGGCGGACCCGGTAAGTCCCCATTCCAAATGCCATTCCTCATTCCCATTTGAGCCCCCATACGGCTCAATGGGGGAGGTGCTAATTACGGGCCTGCTAATAGCAGGCCCATAATTAGCGCCCTGGTCCCCTAACGGGACCCGTAAGGGACGTGTGGTCTGACCACACGTCCCTTGCGGTTCCCGCTAAAGGACCTCAGAATTGGGCAGTAAGGGAATACCGGCACCGGTCTCCTTACCGGTGCCCGGTATCCCTTACTGCCCACCTCAGTATGAGGCCCATTATTTTGCCCTTCTAATAATTTTTTATAATTTTTAGTGTGAAATATTTGGCCTAAAATTCTATAACTTTACACGTGTGTATGGATTATCATCAGGCATGTCAGTATTGAATTTTACATTGGCATCATGTGCACTTTCCTCGGAATACCCAATTCTCTGCCATTACTATTCCCAATGTAGCAGTGAAGGCTACAACGTCTTAAATTAAAACCCAAAAAATTACATTAAAATTGTCAACTTTTTACATTCCTGCAAATTTCTGTTGCAAAAATTACCGTCTTTAAAAGTTTCTTAATAAAATAGTCTTTTGAAACACATGGGCATCCTTTGTCCTTCACTGGAACCCTTTTGTTCTCTTCAGCTACCTCCAACTGTCACTTCAGCCCAGTGAGGGGAGGGGTTTTCCCAGTTTGATTGGAGGTTTATGGCCGCTCTACTTCACAGGTTGGTGTCCTAGAACTTCCATTGTAAGACGGCTCAACCCAGACGAAAGTCTGCCAACGTAGCAATTATCACTTGTGTGTTCTAGAATCTACTGTGAGGGGCCTTCTGTTGCAGCCAACCGCCAAGCAGAAACCTGTTTGGGGCTGATTTCCCCCACTGCAACAAATGCAATGTAATTCCTTATTTTATTTATTTTTGTTATAAATCAGAATAAAGCCTGTTGAAAATAGATCTCCCATGTCTGTTTCACAGCACAAAACCCCATCACATTGCTAGATAAGGGCAGGGCCTTATCGAACAGACACTTTTAAGCAAGTATTTTTCTTTGTTTGCAAAAGTACATTTTAAACGTGCGTGACTGCTGACATTTTTCTTGTAAATCTGGTTTTTGTCTTCCCTCTGAATTCCCACATTGTTTTGTAGCCAGAGTTAGCTTCTTGTATGCAGCAATGGGTTAAAACACAGATGCACTGAAATTGACATAGGCCCAGGGAGGCAGGGCCCTTTTGACACATTGATTCTTGACATTTTGTAGCCAAAAAGTAAAGCGTTTCCTGTGTAGCTGAAGTACAGCTTCTTTTAATTTCTTCAAATCTTACCAACAGACTGTCATTCTGGAATACTGTTCTTATCTGCTTAGAGCGCAATGTGAATGTGGAGGGGCATGGCAAGGTCTCATTAATAAAAAAGAGTGTGATGAGGAACAGAGGAAGAAGAGCATCAGCGCGGCATCAATTTTAAATGTAAATATTTTGCTTTTTCAATTCTAACTTTGGGCTTGCAGCAAAGCAGTGCTGCTTTTTCACTCCCTTTCTTTAGTACATGTAAGAACATACTAGCAGGCTTTCTCAGTGTGCCCCCTTATTCCATCCTGACAATTATGTGCTTGGCAAGATGGTTCAGCAATCTTTCTGTAGTTGCAAAACGCAGTATTGCCGTGAGGCAGTGGTGCACAAAAGAGCCAGCGCAGCCATCTTGCTGCTTCTGTTGAGCGCAGCTTGATTTTGGAAGGGAGAACAGCTGAGTGGATTAATATATCCCACATCGCACAACACAGCCTTATTTTATGGGGTCTGGGTGCTGACCCTTTAAAAAAGTGCAGAATCAATACAATGTTAATGCTGTATGAGAATTCAAGGACATAGAAACATCAGAGGCCAACCAGGGAGAGCAGCTGTGAGTGTGGGGAGGAGAGATACAGGCATGGAGCATGAGGCTAGCCACGTGAATTTTAGTGGGGGGTCATGGTTACATTCGGTGTGTGAGTCCTCCCTGTGAGGCCTGTTTTCTGACTGCAATAACTAAGTGACCCTGTTATTATTACCACTCAGAGGAAACTTAGTGGAGCCGACTTTAATAGGACAGGGCTGCTTTTTGCTGCCAAACAGGTTTCTGCATTACAGAGGAAGATGAGAAAAGAGACAGAACTCAGCACCCACCCCAAGAGGGGATTCCCCTGATAGCAGCCAAAAAATGATTATCAAAATTAACAAAGTGAGACCAAAGAATACATTGGGATACATTCTGCAGAGTCCTTGATGTGATAGCAGCAGAGAAGCCATGTAGAGAATGGGTCTGGAATGCTTCCACCACTAGAGTGGAGATCCCAGGAAAGGCCAATCTTTGAAGTGGCGGAACAATGATCCTCATGAATGGCATCTCTTAGGTCTCTAACACCTCAAAGATATTGTAAATAATGCTTTAATTGCCTGTTTTTTGGGAGCAAACATGCATACGAAATTGGAAGAAGCCCACGGAGCAGCGCCACACATGCGCGTTTCTGCTGATGTTGCTGGATCGGTAGTGTATTTGCCCTAGCAAACTACACTCACTACAGGTCACAGTTTTGGACTCTAGTGACTCAACATTTTATATTCATGAGGATAAAAGCAGTACCATTGGGACGTATATAAACAGCAGTGGTTATTTTCAGCCTCAATAAGTATTTGTATTGCAGACGGTTGCCTGCTTCAGTCAGCTCTCACATGTAATGGCATATTAGTAACATTCCCGCAGGTATTGATGCGTGCTGTGACCAGAATGTTGCAGGTTTGCATCTGAGCTCGATCGCTTTAATTCTGAGCAGATCAAGTAAATGCCATTCAGCTGGCTCATAACAATATCTATTTGGCTTACACATGTTGCATTGCTGATTAAATAATTGATGCATTTATTGCACAGCTGCAGCAGCTTCACAGACAGCCGGGGACTGAGAGAAAAAGTTATGTACACAGTTGCACTCAATCAGAGACTCTGCTCAGTGAGGTAGGGTACGAACCTTTATGGTGGCCCTATCTCCTCTGCACTCAGTAGACACAGGGTTATAATAGAGCTTCCTAATTTCAGTCCCACTGATGCCAGCAGCCAGACCTAGCACCTTTGCACATTCTGCTCTAAAGGATGGTTTTGATCACAGGGTCCCAGGGATGCCCCTCCTTGCCCCCAGGAACATGACAGGATGATGAGCCAGAAATGTGCACAGATACTAATTTCTTCCGGACAAGCCCCAAGTGCACCACTGGATGACATGTTCACAGAAAGGTAACCATTCAGCCATTCAGAAGTAATCCAGTACATTTCCTTTCAGAAACAGGGGACTTAACAGAGATTGTGGATGGAAATACCCTTATGGACTGCCTTGATTAAGCACCAAGAAGCCACGATGCTGATGTAATTAGTGACACCAGGATATAGCCGCATTAGTCATGAAGCACAATCACAGCCCTGCACTGCATTACACAAACCCACATTTGCATACAGAAGAACATGCTTGCAGACTTCTATAGCTAGAGGATGGATTAATACGGTCAAAGCTTTATTTTTTTTCTCATTAGCCAAATGCAGTAACAAATAAATCTAAGTCAGCAAGAGATCCTGAGCAAGCTTGCAGATGCTTATAGCAAATAACCCTATGGGACTACAGGAGTATTTGTATTGGTCCACAAGCATGTGATGCAGCCGAACCTATACAACGGGCATACACTTGTGGTGGGAAGGAGAGCCGATCCAAGCAACCCAGATGAAGAGTGAAACAAGTGTTGCAACGTGGAGACAAACTCTCATAGGCAAAGGTAGTACGCTACCAGATACAATTTGAATCGCCTTGAAGAGGTACACAGAGGGCTGAGAACCAGACTGGGTCCCAGGCCTGGGGAGACCACTTCCAGCCAATCACGAGATAGAAAATCACGGGTGGATGGCAAAGGGCAAGTGCCAATGATAAACCCACCAATTTGCAACAATGTAATAGAAAGTTTCTTGGGGACGGGACAGGTCTGCCACCTGACATACGAAGACGAGTAGAATAACCTCAGGGTATGTCTATATTGGTTACAACTCTGAGCACTCAATTGGCACCGGGGATAGGTTTTTTGGTAAGGGCCCAGGTGATGACACCATATGAAAGTTGAGATGTACTGGATAATCTTGATTGTCTTGTATGATCCCTGCCGTTTTCGTTGTAATAAACTGCAGTACTACCTTGCCGTTCAGTGAGTCCTCTGATTATTCTAAGGAAGCGTGTGGGGCCGTTGCGAGTCGGAAGAACCATCACAACAGTTTATAATGCTGGAGCATTATTTATTTAACTGTGCTGTGGAAGATGCATTGCAGTAAATTAATTTCCACCGGGTAGTCTTGATATTAGCTATACTGCTTCACCAAAGGAATTTACCTTGCTTGACTGAGCAGTCTGGAACATCAGCCAGATGGGCTCTGGCACCGTCTGCATCAAATGGATCGATCTCCTCCTTACGGGGACGACCTTCTGGTCGGTGTCTCAGACTGCACTATGCTTTTGGCATGGTGTCCTCTGTACTGTGTAGGTCCAAGAAAAACATGAGCTAAACTGTGGCACTGCAGGCCCACACGGCACACATTTAATGTCCATTGGATATTGCATGTGTGGATGACTGATATCAGACGCTGGATTCAGATTGGCCCAGGTCTGCTGTCAGTCACACAGGGCACAATTATGTGCTGTTTGCGCCTAAACTACAGTGATTTGTCATGATTTAATGATACATTTGCAAATCCGATGCAAAAATTTTAGCGCGGCACAAATGCATCTAGGAAGGATGCGTTTTTCCAAAAATAAGTGCAAGAAAATAGGATTGCACATGGCACGCCCACAACACGCCCCTAGTGCAAACCAAGGAGCCACCGAGACCAAATGTTTTGCACACATTTCAAGTCGTGACCACAGATGCAGTGAAAAAAACACATATAGCATGGTGAGTCCCCAAATGAAATCCCCATTCGCTGCACCCATACCAACAATCATCAACCCCATGAATTATATAAATATGCACATCCCAAGTGCAGCGTGCACCTACACCCACCATTCTTACTTCCTGTACAACCACCAAACTAGGCCACCCACATGCAAAGCACATCTAGACCCACTATTCCAACTCCCTGTACACCACCGAACTGAGCCAGCCACATACAAAGTGCACCTACACCCACTATTCTTGACTCCTGTAAACCCACGGAACAGAGCCAGCCACCTGCAAAGTACATCTACTCCCACTATTTCTACCCCCTGTACACCCACGAAACAGAGGCAGCCACATGCAAGTGCACATACACCCACTATTCCCACCCCATGTACACCCATGAAAGAGAGCCAGCCACATGCAAAGTTCAACTTCACCCAACAAACCTAACCCGTGTACTCCCACCAATCACCATACCGCACACATAACCCCACACCCATGCATTCCCCACAAAGGACCAGCACACACAAGGTGCACCACAAAACCACACAACAGAGCACCCATGCATCCCCTTTGAATCCAAAAATAGGGCACAAGTCCAAACCATATAAATGTAACATGACTGTCACCATTTTGTACTTAATTTTGGCGTTCATTGTGCTTGATGAGGCGCGCTCAACATTACAAATGCAAATTTGTTTTTACATCTGCTGGCGATGCACAGATTGTGGGAAGAGCAATTTCCACTATGAATTTCTACCCAGTCCTGGGTTTTACTTTTTCGCTTTGGTGCCCTGGTGCCTCAGTGTGTTTTTACTTTGTAAGATAGCCACACCACCCCTCATCAGCTGCCTTGTGCTAGACTTGGTCTCCCCCTCCCATTGGTGGCACAGGTCTTCATAGAGCAATCACAGCAACTGGGAGGTGGGAGCTTACCAGCTTACCAAGGCCCACTACGTGAGGCCACTGTCTGCTCCCTGTCTGCTTCTGGGACACTTCCTGTGTCAAACTCCAACGGTTCCTCCTGCCCCTCCTCCTCACCTGTCTCTACAGTGGGATTCTCCTGTGTGTCCGTCTTCCTTCTTCTTCTGCCTTCTTTCTTTTCAGCAATCTTCTTCTTTGGTTTCTTCTCATGTAAGGAAGGGCAAGCTCCTTTGGAGGCCACGTTGTCTGGATGATCAAGCACCCGACAACGGGGTACCACGGGAGCAAGCTCCAAAATTAGGGAAAAGGTTTCCTGGCAGAAAAAACCCTAGTTGGTCTTGGCCTTGAGGTGAGTAACATCCGGGAAGGTAAGCTGATGTCCGTAGATTGCTACAGTGGAAAACGGTCACAGTGATTGAACAGGTAGGTTTCAATACTTGCTGAGTACGTCCCGATTTTCCCAGAGGAACAGCAAGAGTGCTGTGAAGGAACTAGTCGCTTGGGCCCAAAAAAGGGATCTGTGGACCTCAGCAAGCCCCACAGTGAGAGAGAGAGCACTGTGAAGTCTGTGGAAGCTGTAAGCAGCTTGAGAGATAGAGCGTGAGCCTCAGGACAGCCCAGAGATCCACTAGAGAACGAGGGAAAACACAGAAGGAGTCACTAAGGAAGCAGAAGAGTAGAATCTGCACATCTGCCCTGATTGCTGGAGCTATAAGTAATTCCAAGATGGATTATTGTAACAGCCTCTTAATGGGCACGTCCAAAGGTAACATCACAAAACTACAGACCATACAAAATGGCACAGTAAGGGCTGTATTTGGACTAAATAGATGGGAAAAAATGTCCAAAGTCAGAAGAAAACTTCACTGGCTCCCGGTACAACAGTGTATACAATTCAAGTGCTCAGTTATGATCTATAAATGTCTGGTGCGGTCTGCTCCTACCTATATCTCAAAGCGACTAATCAAGGCACCAGTACGTAGAAGTCTTTGATCTAACAGCAAAAATATCTTACAGCACCAACGGAAAATGCTAACCAAGATTGGTGGTACTAACTTGGTTCACTGGGCACCCACGATTTGTAACCCTCTGCCCTGTGGGATCAAAGAGAGTTTCTCCCTTACCATCTTTAAAAAACTACTCAAGACACATCATTTTGATGAAGAGTAAACCTAACCAGCCCTGGCCGTCTTACTGATGCTTGACTCCTTTTTGTTCCATGGTGTCTGTCTTCGTGAGCGCTATACAAAAAAAAAATAGATAGATAGCTAGAAGAGAGAGTACGAAGGAAACATGGCAAGGCCTGGCAATGAGGTCACCAGACAGAAAAGAGAAAGAGAACTTCAGCGAGGCTGAGAAAGCTGAGAGGCAGTAAGAACGAAAGGACGGGGAGAGAGAACGCTCGGGGAACGAGTACCAAAACAGGCGAAGGGACGCCCAAACAGAAAGAAAGCCATGGAGAGTGGCAACAAGCAGAGCGTTAGCTCAAAGGATGAAAACCACAGTAGCATCAGCCTGCAACCAAGGACGAGGTGCAACGCACCGAACCGCCGCAGTCTACACAGTCTACAGCAGTATAAAGGGTGGCGGTCATCTTAGAAAACAACTAGACTGCTTGCAGCCGTTGTACTCTCGGCAAACGTGATGGAACCACCACAGAGCCTCCAAGAGCACCATACACTCCACGGGTGGCGCGTGATATCCTGACCGGCCTGTGTTGACTGAGTGTTCCTCTACCCTCTCCCTGTTCGCCTTTGAATTTGGGCACTTTTGTATTTGCCCATTGCTGGACTTTTGCATCTGTATACTGCTGCCACCCTGTAAGAGGGGGTAGGCACCATGTATTTGCCCATTACTGGACTTTCACATCTGTGTGCTGCTGCCGCCCTGTAAATTGGGGTAGGCACCATGTATTTGCCCATTGTTGGACTTTTGCATCTGTGTGCTGCTGCCGCCCTGTAAGATGGGACAGGCACCATGTATTTGCCCATTGCTGGACTTTCGCATCTGTGTGCTGCTGTCGCCCTGTAAAATGGGGTAGGCACCATGTATTTGCCCATTGCTGGACTTTCGCATATGTGTGCTGGTGCCTCCCTGTAAAATGGGTTAGGCACCATGTATTTGCCCATTGCTGGACATTCCCATCTGTGTGCTGCTGCCGCCCTGTAAGATGCGGTAGGCACCATGTATTTGCCCATTGCTGGACTTTCGCATCTGTGTGCTGCTTCTGCCCTGTAAAATGGGGTAGGCGCCATGAATTTGCCCATTGTTGGACTTTCGCATCTGTGTGCTGCTGCCGCCTTGCAAGATGGGGTAGGCGCCATGTATTTTCCCATTGTTGGACTTTTGCAACTGTGTGCTGCTGCCGCCCTGTAAGATGGGGTAGGCACCATGTATTTGCCCATTGCTGGACTTTCGCATCTGTGTGCTGCTGCTGCCCTGCAAGATGGGGTAGGCACCATGTATTTGCCGATTGTTGGACTTTTGCACCTGTGTGCTGCTTCTGCCCTGTAAGATGAGATAGGCACCATGTATTTGCCCATTGCTGGACTTTCGCATCTGTGTGCTGCTGTCGCCCTGTAAGATGAGATAGGCACCATGTATTTGCCTATTGCTGGACTTTCGCATCTGTGTGCTGCTGTCGCCCTGTAAGATGGGGTGGGAACCATGTATTTGCCCATTGCTGGACTTTCACATCTGTGTGCTGCTGCCTCCCTGTAAAATGGGTTAGGCGCCATGTATTTGCCCATTGCTGGACATTCCCATTTGGGTGCTGCTGCCGCCCTGTAAGATGTGGTAGGCACCATGTATTTGCCCATTTCTGGACTTTCGCATCTGTGTGCTGCTGCAGTCCTGTAAAATGGGGTAGGCACCATGTATTTGCCCATTGTTGGACTTTCGCATCTGTGTGTTGCTGCTGCCCTGTAAGATGGGGTAGGCACCATGTAATTGCCCATTGCTGGACTTTTGCATCTGTGTGCTGCTGCTGCCCTGTAAAATGGGGTAGGCACCATGCATTTGCCCATTGTTGGACTTTCGCATCTGTCTGCTGATGCCACCCTGTAAAATGGGATAGGAACCATGTACTTGCCCATTGCTGGACTTTCGCATCTGTGTGTTGCTGCCGCCCTGTAAGATGGTGTAGGCACCATGAATTTGCCTATTGCTTTGACACTGCATGTTCGTTGTTGCCGCTTTATAACTATAACATGGGGTCAGATTCATTCATTGTGATCACCATTTATTTCCTTGCAACATTGCTTATGTTGCATCACCCCTGCACGTCCTATGATGTTGTAAGTCTTCTTTTATGCTTCATTTTCTGTAACCTGGAGCACTGTAACTAATCTAATAAGCTCAGGCGCTGAGATAGCCAAGGGTTTTGCATGCTATCCAAAATAAATAAACAAACAAACCATCATCACACACCAGTGGGGGCACAACAGTGGATGAGAACTGTCAATTTAGCAGTTGTGTGGTGCAGCATGCAAATGCCCACCTGCACCTGTATGTGTGCAACAGGAAGGCAACATTGCCCTGAGGACAGATGGGTGCTTAAGTGAGACCTAAAGCTGTGGGCCATGTGGGTCCCTGCCCCTGGCAGAGGTCCCAGGTTAAGATCTTGATGTGCACCGTGAGATGGCACATGACACACTCTGCCATCAATCCTGACCACTGGCCACCCACCAAGCTGATCAAAAGGGCCAGAGTTGAATGTGAGTCACAACTAAGCTGCAGTGAGGGCTGGACCGTTGGCCTGGACAAGACCACAACAGGCAGAGTCCTCCTGGGACTGCACCCCAGAAGAACTCAGCCCTGTGCCCAAATGAAACATCCAACGCATGACATTAGACAGCCCAATATCCAACAGATTCCACCAGAATTATCACCAAATCCAGTGTGCAAACACAACACCTTACTGTAACCTGTTGGTGGGCATTGAGCAAACATCATCTAAACTACAACCTGTGTGTGTTTATATACAAATGAGTGTCCACAATCACTAATACCACTTGTATTTGTCACAACTCCAATTACTGACATTGTCACTGTATGTCCGGTGTAACTACTGGTCCAGCATAACAAACCTCCTGAGCAAATTTACTCCACATGTCCCGCCACAAAAATATGGGAGAAGACTACCACCTGAGTTTGTCTGCACATTCACATGAATGTGTCATCACACCATCCCTAGAAGTGTGAGTGATCAGTGGTCCATCACATCCCCACCCACCCTAGTACACCAGTTGGACAGATACAAATACTACACTGATATGTCTCACATGATGTACGCCATGGTGAAATCAATGATCACATACATCGCTGGCACGCTTGGTGGTGTTGACACACATTCACCTGAAGCACATGTACAGCCTCAAATACACTTATGCACTCACCCATCCGACCTCATGCATCAACAGCCACGGTGCGTGAAAAGAAGGCAACCCTGCACAAAAGTACAAATCCGGGAGCACAGACATTCTCAATACAAATACTGAGCATGACAGTGACCATCACTGGGATCATCAACATCACCAAGCAACAAACGCCATCACTGGCAACATAACCACACCAACACACGAGTGATACACATGCAACATTGATAAAGCCATGGTGATAGCAGCATCACCTATGAGAGAACATCTACATCCACGAGTCCCAAACACATATGAGTAGTGGGGCCATATACATCAACCACATCACATGTAAACATGCGTCTCCGGTGCAACATCCATGCCCACTGGAAGGCACAGTCATCATCATCCCACATAGTGAAACATACCCTTACAGGCAACACACATGGATACATGGCCATCTATGCAAAGAATATAATGCAGGACAACACTGACAACCACAATAATGAACAATAAAAATAACACACAACCACCACCACCACCCTCACATGCATACAGCGACAGATGCACATTACAGTCTGCACACCACACAAATACACGTACGCAACCCATGCAAATGCATCGACTACATGCATGGACTGAGAAGGCCACAATAAATACATCCACATATGCTGAGCCATTGGTGCATGTCTGTGACCCTGACACCTGCATGTCGCTTGTTGAAAATGTGCACACGTAACCCTGAATCCTACATGCAAAATGAACAAATGCATGTACAAATGCCACACAGAATTTCCCAACATAAAACTATGATAGGCTGAGCGATGACAAATGAATCCCAAGGACCATACTACATGATTATGTGGCATTCACCCTCAAAAACATACCAGTGTGACATGCACTGCAAAAGATAACTGCACACACACATAAGTGTTGTAGAAACTAAATAGAAAGAAAATAACCGCATGATGCTGATAGAAACTGAACAAAAAGCATGGAACAATTATTCCAGAATAAATCTAAAGGAATTCTTCTTCAGAAACTAAGAATAATAAGGCCAACACACAAAAAATATCAACAGTCACTGCTTCAGTACAAGTCCTGACAACTGAAGCTCCAATGCTGTGTCTGCCTCTGCCTTCACTTGCTTCAGGTGTGCCTTGTGTTTTCCCTGAGGGCCTGCAGGGTCTCAGTAGTGGACTGATCAATTTGCTCTGCAGCCCTCCTGCTCTCCCCCAGAATGTCAGCACGTAACTCCTCCACCCTTGCACGTTTTGCATCCCTGGTACTGGTAGCTGCCTCCTCTACAGCCTGCATCCTTTCTTCCTCCTGCTGCGACATGTGTTGCAGTTAGCATGGTGTGGCCACATGAATCCATTGCCTTGCCCCCTGCCTCCCCTGCCAGAGCAAGAATGCCTGCTGTGCCCTCTGCTGCCGTACCTGCTCTTGCCACCTGGCAGCTTGCCTATGGTGCTGGGCCTCCCTCCATAGAGATGACCGACTCCTGGAGAGGAGTACTGCCCCACCACTTTTCTCAAATGCCATGCCCACCTGCACTGCCTGATCTTGCGTGACTGACATACCAGAGCCTGGTCCCACCGGAATGCCCTCTGTGTCCACTTGCCCCCCACTGACCATGAATTAGGCAGCAGCCAAGCAAATGGGTCTATGTGGCAGAGGAGCCTGGGGTGGTGCCAGCATGGAGGCCACACCTGTGGGTGCCTGTGGCACAGTTGCTGAGAAGGAGGTGGGTGTCGCTTGTGTTGCCTGTACCATGTCCACCACACCCAGCAGTGCACCAGCCATCTGCAACAGGATTTGGCACAGCTGCACATAATGGCTGATGAATTGGCCATGGATCACATCCATGTACTCGAGTGCAGCCACTTGCCGGCTACGACTCGATATGAGCATGGGCAACACAGCATCCCGAATTTTCTCAGCAGCACTCACTGCCGGGTTAGTTTGTGTTGTGGCATCGATGTATGTGTGCAGCCATGTAGACGATGGACCTGGGACATTGTGAATAGCTGACCCAACGTGTCCTGCACAACGTCCTGTCCCAGGTGCATATGCCAAGCCTGCACATCGGACAATGTACCCCCACCAAATCCATGGCCAGACCCCAATTGCACCCTCCCCCTCCACCACACCTGCCCCTGAAACCCCAGATGGCACGTAGCAACCGGCCTATCTATGGGGATGGTTAAATCCCCATACACCTCAGCCCCTGAGGACCCACCCTCCAGGTCCATGCCAACGTCCCTCATGTCATCCCCAGCACCATCAGAAGATGTCCCCTCAGCAGCCACCTGTCCCTCAGATGCGGTGAATGATGGTATCCGTTGTTGTGGTCTGTGCAGCCTCCGTGAATGCAACTGTCACGTCTTCCGTGCTTGTCTCCTCATCTGCATGTGACACTGAATGGGAAGGAAGAGTGGAAAGGCAGTACAGCATGTGTGTACACATGTGCATGTCTGAAGATCGGCATGGTACCATGCTGCCTACTCACACACACATGGCACGGCCCAATCACAACAGGACTGCAATGAAACACCCTGAATAGACAGACATGTGAACATGAAATACTAGATGTCAACGCCCTTCAAATGCATGCATGGATCTGCAGAGGATGAGCATTTGCCACCCCAAGGGCACAACAGTCTCCATGGCCAACTTGGAACATGGGTGAGGCTTACGTGAGGACTGGAGCATATTACCAAGACACGCAGCCATCATCATTGCACTATCAACACAAAAATTCTTCACCCTCCACTGACCCAGGACCCTACACCCGCATAGGACCATGGGTAACATGGACATGGCAGACTCCATGCTCCCCACCCTAGACTATCACTGCATCATGGTAAATCAGCAATCCATCACCCATCCCAATCAATGGTCATCCAGGGCACAATACCCCCTCACAAGCATCAGCACAGCCAACAACCGACTATGCACCCGCACCAGATGAGTCATCCAAGCCTTCAAATCCACCAAAAGTTAACACAGTTCCTGCAATGCAGATTGTGGTCTGGGCACACAGCCATGAACTGGACCACATGAGTCCATCTGTAAATATACCACTGGGAAGAGAACATCTAGGGTGATTGTCCCTTGACCTGTAAAACATGGCCCAACACACTTGACGTTAACATGCAACTGCACAAGGCCACGGCGGAATACAAGAACACCCTTGGCATATGCTCCCATGGTCCTCTCCACCTTAGGACCCACACATAGTGCAACCATGCATGCACCATTACGTTACACAACATTGCCATGTCCATCGACAAGTGTCCTCCCAAAATGCATTACCGTCAGATGGCATACACATACTGGCCCAATGACCTGACAGTGTGGACTCACCTGCTACCTGGATCAGGACCTGCAGTACGAGGACCTGGGCATGAAGATTCGGGTACACCCTCTGCAAGATTCTGAGATGGAGAGGCGGAATCCTATGGCGCACGCCCTAGTGCACCTCTGCAGTGGTTCCTACCTCGATGGATGCCCTGGCCTTCATTTGGCACTGAATACTCATATCATTCCATCACTTTTTAATGTTTTCAGGGCTTCATATGGGTTCATACGGCCATACCCTCAATGTTAACGGAGGTGATGATATCCCGCCAGATCCTTCTGTGACCAACTACTCAAGCTGCTGCTCCGGGTGGAACAGGGAATCATAGTGCCCCAACACCTGTTCACATAGTATGCAACCTCTGGCACCGAGACGTTAGCTGCCCTCATCAGCGCAACCATTGAGGTGAAGGTGGAGGGGGCCGACATGTTGTTGTTGATGCTGGTGGACTGGAACAAGATCTGGGATGCACCTGTAACAAAGACATAATTGTAACAATCTTCAATGTGATGATGTAACAACACTCTGTTTGATGCTCACTGAGCGCACCCACACTTCATGGCCCCAAGTATGCTCCCAGGATGTTTGTTCCCCATGCTCGGCCCAATAATGATTCCGCCGTACACAGCCAGTCAGCCACTGCCAATGTCAGAAGTGACACCTGGGCATGGATTGACACACTCACACATGCAAACACAACAATCAGCTGTACATGTCTCTGCAGCCCAGCACCTTGCCAGCACAATTCATGCATCTGCTACAGCAGCTCGAATATGTATGAGGGTACTATTTGTAGGTAACTACTACGCATTGTAAAAGTAACCATGCAACATGTGCAGATCATTGAATAGATATGCAAACAAAACGGAAGGGTGGCAGGGGCACCATTCTGAGTCCCAGCTGACATAAGCTCAAACAGTCCAAAGATGTTCTCCTTCTAGTGTGCTTTCATGCCTCAGCAATTTTTGGGGAGGCTGATTGGATTCAGGTGTTCAGGGTTGACTCCCTCTGGTAAGTACCAGGATGTGGCGGCAGGGAATCCTGTTAAGTGTAGTGTAGAGCCACCCAAGATCCAACTTTCAGCCATTTTTCAAATTAGCCCTCATTGGGGGGGAGGGGCAGTTACCATCAGTATGGCATTCCAAAGTCAGGCATGTGTAGCCCAGTTGCAGCCCCTCTGAAATCCCAGTCTCCAGTTAGATATGCAAACAAAGCAGAAGGTTGGCTGGGACGATACACATGGTCCCAGCTGCAGTAAGCTCAAACAGTCCAAAGATGTTCTCCTCCTAGCGTGCTTTCATGCCTCAGCAATCTTCAGGGAGGCTGATTGGATGCAGGTGTTCAGGGTTGACTCCCTCTGGTAAGTGTTATTATGTGGCAGCTGGGAATTCTGGTAACGGTAGTGCAAAGTCAGCCAGGAATCAACAATCATTGAATAGATAAGCACCCACCTGAAATACACTGTGCCGCCCACAACAGTAACTCCTCCCCATGAGTGCCACCATCCCACTCCCACCTTCCTGCATGCAGCCACAGAGCACCAGATGTCCTTTTGCTGCCCAGCCCCCCACTCACCCGTACTGAGTAGCAGCAGGCAGCAATGAAGTGAAGTTGTTCTAATGCGCCACTGGCCATGTACAGCAAACTGTCCACAAAGTCCACACATGAGGGATTGCAGGAGTAGGCCAAGATGGGTCTTGAACCAGTGGCAGGGAGTTGTTTGTGGACTCATGCAACTCCGGATGCCAAAACAAAAGCTGGGCCGTGTCACTTAAGTTACACATGTCACACCGTGCAGACCATGCATGCACAGCTTTCTACGAATATGGGGAACATGAGCAAGATACAGCTGCATTGCATAACCGTAACGGTTAGGGATGCAGAGTACTCCCTTGATCGGCATTACAGGCATAAGCAGAGAGTAGGCGGTGCAAGTCCCGAACAGCAGGATTTGCAAATATCCATCTTCCAGACTCCTGACATGGATGGAATGGGAACTGGCAGGGCTGGGAGAGCAGTGAGTGCCCAGCACCAGAATGTGGCAGGGGAGAAAAAAACCACCACATGCTGGGGATGCACCACTGGCACAGACAGGCACTAGCGCAGTGACTGCAGGTGCTACTGGCAACCCTACGACAGAGGGTTAGCCACCAGTCATTGGGAATGTGCAAAGCCGGAAGAGAAAATTTACAGATGAGGAATTGCAAGACCTCACGGACTATGTGAATGAACACCAGTCTGAGCTGCACCCCTGGGCTGGAAGCACCCTGACACTGGCCCAGAGTCAGCGGAAGTAGCAGGAGGTAACTGACCTAGTGAATTACTGTGGGGTGGAGAGCAGCACTGCAAAAGAGGTGCATAAGCGGATGCATGACCTGAGGAGGTGTACTAAGGAGAGGTTGGGTGCAAATGTGTACTCTGCATGGGTGGCTGGTGGTGGTTCTCTGCATATTGAGCATCCTCTTCTTTTCAGGAGGTAGACTCTGGCCTCATCGCAAGTGAACAGGTAGTTGGCATTGGAGGCATTGGCACTTTTGGACAGGCTGCAGGTGAGTGAAACGTGTGACTGATACATGTGATCATGACGCCCCTGGACATGACAAAGGATGAGTGATTTGGTGTTACACAGTGGAATCCACTTAATGGGATTGACGTTCCAGCGGTACATACATGTGGCCCCAATCCATGTGAAATGCAGTGTGGCTGTTGGATGCGTATAGGACACTTCACTGAATCTTACAGGTGTAGATGTGAATGGCATTGCCTGCATGGCAATTTGTCCAAGTGCTGCATATCAGCATGCACAGCATCTCTGCCATATCTGTGTAGCGTCTACTCTCAATGTTGTGTGCACTCACATGGCTCCTCCACTGGCAACGGTTCCTGCATGTGTGTGTCATTCAATACTCCAGTCATACAGTGACCCAGAGACAGGTGCAATGCCAATGTTGTGTGGGGGGGGCACTGCAGCCCTTATGCTGGTAGCATACAGCATGGCCATGTATACTCAGGATGCTGGGGCATTTGTGGTGTCCATGTTCTGTTGAACATGGAAGTGCACACCGGTTACCTCAGTGTCAGTCCTTGGTACGACATGCCTGTGGTGCATGTGTGCATTTGTCCCTTGATGCAACATTGACTGTAACCTTTGCAGGGGGGGGTGACTATCACTTGGGCATTGCCTGTCCACACAGGGATAGTATTCTGATTACGCTAGCCACTGACTATACATGGCCACATCCACACATGTAGACTTCATTATCTGTTGGATGGGCTGCAGGATTCGTATCCAACTTGGCCATTGTCTTGCCACCTTCGCACCCATGTCTTGCATTTGGAAATATGCCATTGTGTCTCCATTTTAAACTCTACCCAGCATTATTCTCCTACTTGCATGTCCCATTGATCATCAAATTGTGCATTTACTACTCATTCTAGCCCGGCTACATGTTGTCATGCCTTTTGCCTGTGCTGCTCCAACATCCATCTGTTACTTTCTCTGTCAGTGTAGCTAAATGATGCTGGCCACATGTGTGTATACTGTATGGCAATCTCATGACTGCTAGGTATTCAATGGCAAGCTGATGGTGTCTGCATGTATGGGACATGGCACTTGCATCTCAAGATTATGTGGTACAGATTTCTATGCATGCCAATGTCCGTGTACGACATGTGCATCCTGGAGGCTTGCGTGGCATGTCGTAGTTGCATGGATCACGCTTTAGTCACTCATCAGTTTTACGCTGCCATCATGTCGGTTCTATTTGGGGTGTGTGGGGTGTCATGCTTCTCCTGCTAGGGTTGGTATGGATGTCAGACAGGACTATGGGACCAGTTTGGGATTCTCTTGCATGTGTCTGTAGGCCATTTGTGCTGCATGCATTTCATGTGAGGCATGGATGTATATCCAGATGCATCCCTAATCTGTGTTGTATTACCTTTTGTAGGTGAAGCCACATTTGAGGGATGAACATGTGCCAGAGGGCTCATGAAGGGATGCAAAACCAGGCACGAGCAGTGGCGAGAACACACAGCTGTTGCAGGCCATCCACGGCATGTCTGCATAGCCATCATCAGGGTAGGAGGATGAGGACGATGATGTTGAGCCTGAGGGGGGTGGGAGACCATGGATCTGCCTGTGGTGAGCCATGAATCTTCAGATGGCACTGTGCCTTGAACATTGCCCACATCCATCCTGGTGGTAGCGGGGTTGTGAGCTGGTAGTGGGTGGTATGTGGACCTGCAGGCCGTGCCAGTGCAACCACTCAGGCGGGAAAGCACTGCATCTTCATGTTTTCAGTACCTACGCACACGTGGGGGGCGTATGCCTCACCTTGGTGACAACATCATTGTGTCCAATACCGTGATGTGCATACAGTATCGGCTGCTGCTTGGGGATATATCTGCCTTGAGGGTATCCGTGCATGAGGAGAAGAAGGCCTCAAAGGAGAGTCTCCATCTTGAGATGTTTTCCAAGGGATACCATCAACGTCCAGATGGATGCATCAAGGGCTGCTATGCAGGCAGACATGAGTGAGACACGGAAGGAGAGTCACCTGGACCTTGTTGCAATTGGTGGCCTGATGTATGCTCTGTGTCATGTACGGCAGCCGCACAGGAGAACAAGGCATCTTCCTTGCGTGGCCAGGGCTACCATTCCCATGATGATCCACAGGGTTACCTCTCACCTCACCACGCACCTTCCTCATCACCCCCACTGACTATGTGCATGGTCATGGATAGTTTTCTTGCAATATTTTATTTGCTGCTCAGGGTGGACACCTTTTCTTTCTTTGATGGACTTTGCCATCTTTCACCGTGTGCAGCTGCATCTCTCATGGTGGAACTTTGCAAAAGATGATGAAAGTGGCATGCTCAGACTAACATGTTCAGTGATGTTAACTGGCATGCTTGTTTCCCAATAGACATGGTTGGACATACAGTTAAACATAATGTGGACCCATGATGTGCATTATGAGTGGGATATGTGTGACAGGGTACATGCACTCTAATAGTCATGTGTCTTTTCATTTCATGTCACTTTGCACAGTCAGATCACACCCACCCTGTGAATGCAAACAGGACCCTCTCCTTAAATCCAATTCCCCATTCCCTCTGCTGGACACTGATCCTCCTGACACACCTGGGGAAGCACAGTGCTAGGTGGAGGGGATGCACAGCACAAGGGTAGTGAAGCGATGTAAGGTAGTCCATGGCAGGCATTGGCATGTTTGGTGTCCTTTGCATTCCAGTGCTGTCCTGATGTGCCACAGGTTGGGTTGCATGGATGTGTCTTTCTGGTGTTATGTGGGTGATTGTCACAGGCAGCTGTCATGGGTGCTGGTACAATTTCAATTTTTCTGTATGTTGTTTAGGAATCTGCTGCATGCTGGTGGTACCCTGCCCACCTGTGGTGCTTTTGTGCATATGTTCCTGGTGCTGGCCCATACAGTGACATCTTGGTTTGTTCTTGGATTATTAGGTGTCATGTTATGTGTTCCTTGCATGCCATGTCCCACCATGACTGTTGTCGGGTAGCCCGTCCATCATGCATGTGCATCCTGTACACCCGAGTCACACCTTCCACATGGGGGGATTTTTTTGGTGACATGCAGCAGCATTCTTTGTACTTTTCACATGTTTGCATGACCGTGATGTGTTAATTTTGCACTAATTGTCTTGAAGGGTGCAGGACAAAGTCCAGCCTGTGTGCTAAGTCATTTTGCCATGTCATGCTGAACACTTACTGTGGGAATGCTCATTGGCCCTGCAGCCCACTTCCACCCTAGGGTATTGACCCCACCCACACACCGCGTGCGCCCAGGCCATGGGTGCCCTATGGACACCCCCTAGGAGGGTTCTATGGAGGCACCTGTACTCACATGGCCCTGCTGATGAGGCACCAGAACACCCAGTGTGATGGTGAGCTGGCCCACACCCAGCAGGCAGTCACTGCACATGCATTGTTGTGCTGGTGCAGCATTAAAGCTGTTCCCAGCCAGTCTTGGGGAATGCTGCCTGCAACCACCAGTTCTCCTGCTGCCCTGGCAACTCCCGGCCCGCAAAAGCCTGTGACCCCTCCACCTGGGGTAGGGATCCACTTTTAGTGGCATTTCAGTGGTAAATGCTCCCTATCAGGGTGATATTCAGTCATTTACATTGTACTTATTGAGGGTTCAGGCCTCGTCAATGGGTAATGGTAGTGACTCAATATGGGATGGTGTGCCATGCTCTTGGTTCGTCATTGTTTGATGGCTCATGTCCTAGTTGATGTGTGTTGCCAAGTGACCCTCTGTCTAGATGTGTATGCTTGTGTGACTGACTTTGGGTATGCATAATACTAGTGACACTGCCCATGTGTTCATGTTTGTCTTTGAGGTTGTGGATGGAGGATATGTGTGTTTTTTTACAGGTATGAGACACAAACCATATGTCCACCCTGGCATGCCAATCTCAGGTCGTTGTGCATGGCACAACTGGACTTGCAGTGTTTCATCATCAATGGCATTCAAGGATGCGGCTATGCTTTGACTTTCACACTGGATGTTTTTCATGTGAAGTATGTCTGGACAAGTTTATTGCATATGTGCTGGCCCCTGACCCTTTGGCCCGCTAGTGGTATGGGTGCTGCCTGTGTCTGCAGTTGCAACCCCACATGCAACTCTATTGGTATACCACGACGTGTCACTATATTATGCAAGATGCAACATGTCAATGTGATTTTACATAACACAGCTGGTGTTTGCATACAACAGTACTCCCCCTGACTGTTCAAGGCAGCAGAACCGTGATTTCAGCATTGCAAATGTTTGCTCAATTATGCCTCAAGTCGCAATGTGTGCTTAATTGTAGCGGGCCTCCGCTGGTGGTGTGGGATTTCAGATGCGCGTCATCAGGAATGGTCATAGTGGATATGCACTGTCCCCTGTGGATGACAAAAAGAGTATTGTGTTATGGATGTGATGGTCTGGTGGTGTGTATTGGATGTGACCCCCCTTGAGTGTGTTTTTGTGTGTGTGCTGACTGATACTCACCAATGAGCCACTTGTTGCTGAATGTTTCCGATGACAGTGCCTGGTAGATGGGGGAATGGCGTAGTATGCAGCTGTCGTGGGTGCATCCATGGTAGTTTGCATTCACAAGCATTATGTGACCCTTGGCATTGCAGGTGACCTGCACGTTCAGCAAATGCCAATTTCTTTTGTTCCGATATATGTGTTCAGTGGCTAGTGGGGGCTGTATGATATGATGTGATATGATAAGTAATTTATAGTGTGCCAGTGCACAAGTGTTTCAAGCTGTGACAAGACAAGGCAGGGGAGACAATGGGAGGACAAACTAAACGATCTTGCTAGGCCTTGTGTCATTCAGATCGTGCATGGGGAAGGTAGAGAAGAAGTGCAGGGGGAGGGAAGGGAAGAGCGCAGTACGGCAAGCCCTAAGTAAGTGCAGGCAGGCATACCGACTCAGGGTAAGTGCACAGAAGGCAGCGGACTGTAGGGTTGCAGATGCAGTACCTACGTGCAAGGTAAGTCATATAGGAGCCTGGTGCCCATAATGTTCAGATGGCGACCAGGCAACCAGTCAGCGCAGCAGACAAGTACATCATCAGAGGAGAGGGAGTAAGCAGAAGTCAAAAAGGAAGGACTTGAGCTGCTTCCGGAATCTGAGGTGGTCCTGCTCAAGTTTGAGGGAGGCAGGGAGGCTATTCTGGAGGGAGGCCCCAGCCGAAGAGAGTGATCTACCACCCACTCTCTGCCTGGAGAAGCGTCTGACCCAGAGAGTTGGAGGTGGATGAGCAAAGGGCTCGAGAAGGAAAGCTCCAGAAAGCCTTGTGGACAATACAGAGGGTCTTGAACATGATCCTTACAGCGACGGGAGCCAGTAGAGAGATTTCTGTGCTGGAGAGATATGATCCCTGGGCTTGAGACCAAGGACAAGCCTGGCAATCCTGTTGTGAATTAGTTGCAGAGGGTGAAGAGTAGAGGCAGGAGAGAAGAGGAGATGTCATCCCACTCAGAGGGGAAGAGGGTGACCTGACCGGGTGGCCTGTAAATGGTGGCCACAGTCAGAGAGAGACCAGGAGAGATAGAATGCAAACCAGACATTCGAAAAAGAAGCAGGCCTGCGTGGGAATGACAGAAGAAGGGATCCACTACAGCTACTCCACCTCCGGGTCGGTTGGACCTGGTTTCAGAGAGGATCTTGTAGGGATCAGGGAGGAGAGTGTCAAAACTCGTGACAGAGTTGGACATGAACCATGTCTCTGCGAGACAAAGGACATCCAGATCAAGTTCTTCGAGGAGTCAACAGATGTCAGAGGAGTGTTTGACAGCAGAGAGTTCAGAGTAGAAATGTTGAGCATATTGCCACATTTGGAAGACTTCTGTGGAGGGGTACTGTTAAGGAATTTAAAGATGAGGAGACTCCACACCAGGATTCTGTCTACTGGCCAAGGATGCGACGCACAATAAAAATGTTTTTATTTTTATTTCATTCAGATTCAATTTTTGAGAAGGCAGCCAACCCATCTCACACCCCCCTTAACGTACACCCCGTTTCGCAATGGACCGTGAACCAGGCCGGTGTGTAATAATGAAATATTTATTTATTCTTAATTTTGAATAAAAATCAAACACATTCAATATAGGGCAGCAATCACCAGTGTGGTGATAACAATTAGTTTAACCTTCTAACATCAGATACACAATGCACAATAGAAGGAAAGCAGGCTTACTTGTTGAGTAGTGTTTTTAAATGGCACCACAGTTAGGCATTCCCACTGCAACACTCCCTCAAACCCCTGTTAACCAAGATTTGTGTGGGTGGAGAGGAGAGGCAAGGAGTCGGGTAAACTAGGCAAACATCATAATGACAATCTGACCTACCACGCCTGACTGGGAGACCAAAATCAGATTGAGCTCCCTTAAAAAATTAGCAAAATGACACTCGGAATTACTGAACAGTTATTTTACATGTGCAGTTGAACGGATAAGGTAAGAATGTGTGTGACTGTACTAACGAGGCGAGAAAACTTACAAGCTACAAGGCAATATACTAACAATGGGCATACAGTTTAGAAAATAGACTTTGGAAGGAAAAACAGTGCAGCAAGAATCACACGTGGCAACATTTCAATTGCTACGTTTCACAGGTTTAAAATAGGCAAACAACTTCAGAAATTAGCTAAACAATCAAAATCGGAAGTTGTTTTTTTATGCTAAGATACAAAGGCACATAACAGGCATGATACAAAGTGAAAGGGTGACTCTTGATGGGGACAGTATGGGATTCTTTGTAGGAAAAATAAATTGGATTTTATAATGAAAGCATTTACACAGGCAAAATCAGTTTTAAAAGGGAAATGACAGGTTCTACTGAGACTATTTTGTTAGTGGCTAGAATATAAAAGAAGGACACTGCCTGCGTGAAGGTTAATTTGAAATATTAACCCATTCATGCCGTGTGCCTCTTTATATGGTAATAAATTCATTTATTCAAAAAAGTACTAAGGACCTATACAACGGACTGAAATGATTTGGAAATAATTGCACTAACACACAGAGATTAACACAGATTTTTCCTAAGGACAGGATACACAGAGGATTCTGGCCATTTAAGAATTTAATTGGGTATTTATAGGATTTTTTTGGGATTGGACATAATACAAGGTAACAAAGCAATGGATGTAGCTTTTTGGTTACCGAGGAAGGGTGATACTCACAAAAAGCACTTGAATGAGGTATCTTGGGCAGCGAGTCAGGTCTCTGGACAGAGGGACATGGGTCTGGTCACTGCGCAGCAGCGGCTCTCCTCTAGGGACACAGCGAGGCAACCGGGGTCTGGTCTCAGTGGACAGTGGTGATCATCAACTGGGCAAAGCAGGTCTACTCACTGGATAATCCCAAAAAACGGTCAGCAGCCTTCCCCCTTTTTTCCCTGAATTAATGGGATTTTTGAATGGTTTAATTCTGGATGGTGGTTCTGCCTGGATAGGAGATACTGCATGGATCTGGATCAGCTACCCCTGGACTGGCACTGGAATCTGGAATCTTGCAGGGTAAATGTGGAATGTCTGGATCTCTGGATGTTGCGGGTTGGATTTCTGAATGTATGATTCTTGAATGACCTGAATGTTGAACGTTTCCTCCTTATATAGGTTGTATGACATAAGAGGATATTTTACTATGTGGGAATAAATGGCCGGGGCATACCTCTAAAATGGGATAGGTCAGATTATAAATGTTGCTGCCTCCCTGTAAGCAGATTTGACTGAAGGAAGTGACTCAGTTTTAGTGTGGGTGTTTTTTTATGAGGTGATTTGTTATACCAACGTTACTTTTGCCAAAATCAGTTATGAAAGAAAACCCTTATATTTATGAATGTCACCCGTACAAAAATTAGATAGGCAAATACCATATTTCACATTCAGTATCCTATTCCAAATGCCAAGTTTATATGATGCTGGTTAGTCCTTATGGGAATCTTTCACAATTTCTATGGAACCTATTTCCCCTAGAAATCTACATATTTCCCTAGAAATCTACAAATCAATAAACAGAAGATTATTAATGTTTGCATTTAAGTTTCATACCTGTACCATGTAAGCTTACCCCAGAAATGTCACTTTAATGCCGTTTGCGTCCCCCACATGTTAGGAAGATCCACATCGTCTTATTTTCATGGCACCAAAATGTCATCTAGCGGTTAAAATTTGACATCATTGCTTCTTTAGATTAGTGAAATAAATTTCTTTATATGAAAAGTCTTTTTAATCACATGGGCTGGCTTTGTTCCCAAATGTTGGCAGTCTTTTCAACCCCCCAGCCAAATGTCTTGCTCTGGTCAGCTTTGCCCAGAGGTTGCTATGACTCCTCTTTGATCCTAGGAAGTTGAAGTGAAGCTGAGGAGAGGTGTCAATGGAATTCACACTTCAATGACAGGGCTGTTGATTGTCCCATGCTGCAGCAATACCAATCAGTCCGATGAAGTCGCCACTTCCCACACCTCTGGGCCTTTCATGTTGTAAAGGAACTTCCCTTCCCATTGGGCTGGTACATTAGAAATGCCTGCCTCGCAAAAACTGGTTTGACAGCAATTTCTGGGCTTAACTAGGATGTTGAAATTCTTTTTGTGGGGAAAAATAAACTACACAGAGTACAATTTACCTATATTTTAGCAGCTTTCCTTCCCAACATATATAGTTTGTCATTTTAAACACAGACCATTTTCTCTTTCAGTTGGAAATTTTGAGCTAGCAGCATAGCAGCGCTGAGCCAGGCTGCCTTTGATTTTTTATTTTTTGTGCACATTAAGAAAATAAATGCAGCCATTCTCGGGGTGTTTTATGCTCCATCTCGCCCTATATGTGCTCAGCAGAGCCAGCATGGCCATTACTTTTGCAACTGCTAAAATGCAGTTTTGGTGATGCCAGGGAATATGTGCTCAGCAGACCCAGAGCAGCCATTATTCTTGTCCCTGCTGAAAATGCAGTTGGTGATGCAGGGGAGTTCTGCTGTGCTAGTATGTGTACCCCACAGAACCCCCCCCCTGCTTTCCTGGGACTTCTTGTTGAGGGAGAGTAGGGCAAAGTGGGGTTCATTGAGTCGATATCTTCTTTCATCAGGGAGCGGTATGCCAAGATCCTCCCTTCATCTTTCGTTGGAGAGTGTGATGCGACACCCCCTTTCCTTCCTTCCCTTTTCAGCTCCCCAGGGGAGGTCCTTATCGTTCTAAGAGGGAATGGAATTAGTACTCTAATAGGAGATAGATAAAAACAGGTTTTAGAATCTTTCACTGACTGTCTTCCCGGAAGGTTGACATCAGTGGAACAAGGCATATGTGTATAATTATCAGGGCTCGTTGAACAATATCAGAAAACAAATGACTTAACAATGCAAAGACATGATTGAACTTTTACACCATAGTTTAATTACATATTTTTGCAATAACGCCGAAGAAAAGTACTCCCTGTTAGATAGATATACCTATGGACCTACCTATTCCCTACTGCCTTTTCTGTTTCTTTTTTCTCATTCTCCAGATGTCTCCTCTATTTGCTCATCAATCAGCTGCAAAGTGTGTCTGGTGTGACAGCTTTTTTAACTGATTAATGTGGACCCATTTCTCTTCTGACAGCTCTCCTTTGGGGATGCGGATTCTGTAGGCGACAGGTGAAATTTTGTCTACAATTTCAAAGGGACCACGCCAGGAAGGGAGAAATGTCTGCTCCTTAGTCTGGTTCCTCTGAAAATTGTACAAATAGACTATGTCTCCCACTTGGTGCCGATTTCTCCAGATTCCGCTGAGCGTACGCGAAAGCATGCTGAAGGTGTTTTCTTAGATTTTCAACATATTCATGTGATGTGGAGGCATTTATCAGTGTCTGCTCTTGTGTTCTATAGAGCAGATGCTGGGGTAGCACCATCGTTCATCCAGTCATTAGCTAAAATGGAGACGTGTTGGTCGCAGAAGATGTTGTAGATCTGATGGCCATAAGGACAAGCAGTAATCAGATGTCCCAACTTGGCCCAGAATCTGCCACAACCATTTTAGAATGCTCACAATGGTTTTATTGTACCTCTCAACTCCCCTACTAGAGGATCGGCGATATGAAATATGAAGTTTCCTTATTACCCCATGTATCTCTCACATCTTTGTCATCACTTCGCTGGTGAAGTGACTTCCTCGGTCTGACTCAATCCTTTGGGGTAGGCCAAAACATGAGAAGATGTGGTTGATCATAAGGTCATCTGCTGTTTCTGCCTTGCAATTTGGGGCCGGGAGACATTCCACCCATTTGGTGAACAAGCATGTTACTGTTAACATGTACTTGTTCCCCCTAGAGGAGCAAATCATGGGCCTGATGAAATCTACTTCTAAATCTGACCAAGGCAGTGTCATCCCCCTCTTCTGAGGGGAGCTTGGTGTGTGAGTGAAATTGGCTGAAATTGTGCACACACAAGACACCCCTTCAAATATTGGACAAGGTCCTGCCCCATGTGTGAACAGTATGCAACCTCACACAAGATTTCCAGAGTATTACGAAACCCTCGATGACCGGCTGTGGCCGCATCATGGGCGTGACTTAGCATCAGGCTTCGGAATGAGGTAGGTACCACCCACTGGTCACATCCAGAGATGGATCTCCTTACCAACAAACCGTCTTGGATTCAGAACGTTTTGGGACCCTTCATCATCACCCAGAGGTCCTCTTTCCCAATGTAATCGGTTTCCGCCAAAGGAAAGTTCTCACGGTCCTCAGTGTGTTGATAAAATTTCCCAATAATCGGATCCCCTTTTTCTGCCATGATTAAATCAGCATCTGGGGTCTCCTTACTCCACTGGGCAGTTGAGAGTTCATTGTGAGAATTTGTCTAGAACCTGGTGACAGCAGTGACCTGGATTTCCCCCAACAGGGACTCAATCTCATGGTGATCCCCCTCGAAGGCTCCAGTTTTGGCCAACTGATCAGCCAGGTCATTTCCAGTTTTGTCTGGCCCCTCTATCCTTGAATGACTCTTAATCTCTTTCCAATAGATGGTCATCTCATTAGAGGTGACCAGATCATCAATATTTTGTATGAGCTTGCCATGTTTAAGTGGTTTGTTATTTGCACCCAGCATGCCTCTGGTTCTCCAATTGATCAGGTGCTCCACGAAACCGTTCCGGACATAATCTGAATCAGTGATTATGACCAGTTTGTGGAGTTGGTTTTGCACAGCAGTAAGGATAGCCTGGTGAACTGCCATCAACTCCTCCACCTGACTACTGCAGGGACTGATTTTTGTACCCGGTGGAGGGTTCCAGGGCATCATACACCCAAGCATTCCCAACACCGGCCACCAGTTCCAACATGGTAGGAGCACCCATCCACATAAACTGTGGGCATCGCCTCACACTTGTCTTCTTTATAGACTTTGTGTGTGGAATTCAGGTACGCCTCCATGTTGTCCTGGGTGTTGAGACTTTCGTCCTCGAGACAGTTTTCTCTGGCACAATCATGCAAGTCAGCCAGACCTTGCGCAAGGGGACTCTGCTTGTTTTGGCCATATCTGACCTCCACAGTAAAGCCTTGGATGGACAGAATCCAGGAGGTAATTCTGGAATTACTTACATTTCCTGCCCGGATTCTGTCCCTTTGGAGGTATTGAAAAGGCTGGTGTGGAGTCTCCACTATGAAGTGCTCCCCCTGAATGAACAGATGGTAATTTTTCAATGCCTACACCATTGGCAGGAGTGACTTCTCACAATTGTTGAATTTTTCATCCACAGTGGATAAAGTCTTGCTTGCATAGGAGATGACTTTATTGACCTTGTCATACTTTTGGTATAATATTGCTGTCAAGCATGCATTCGAGAACCCCGTTTCCAAGAAGAACTCCTTGTTTTTGGCAGGGTAAGCTAGACAAGGTGATTGTCAGAGACTTATTTTGAGTTGGTTTACTGCCTTGGCTTGTTCCGGACCCCACTCCCACTAGACACCCTCCCCCTTCAACAGATGGACCAGCGGTCTTGTGACCTCTGTGTAATCCTCAATGAACTTCCTACTGTAATTAATCAGTCCAAGGAGGCTTCTTAGCTCACACAGAGTTGTGGGGTCTTCCAGTTTTAGTAGTGCTTCCGCTTTCTTCGCATGGGGACGTAGACACTCTGGGGTTATTTCATGTCCCAATAAGTTGACACGGATCCTACACCACTGTGGTTTCTGGAAGGATAGTTTTGCTCCAGCAATCCTCAACTGGGTCAGAACATAGCAGATTTCTGCTATGTGTTCCTCCACAGTTGAGCTTTTAATCAAGACATCATTCACATAGGCCAGGTTACCCCTTTCACCCAAGTCGGGCATGGCCTTGTGTAGGAAGATATTGAATTAATTGCCAGAGTTTATGTATCCGAAGGGAGTCCGGGTCCATATGTACTGCTGCCCCCCGAAGGTAAAGGCTAGCTTTTACTGGTCCTCCCTACTGACAGGCACGGTGCAGTATCCATTTGTCAGTTCAATGGCAGTGTACAACTTTGACCCCTGGATCTGGGCCAGCCCCTGGTCAATGTAGGGAAGAGGCCATCAGGACATGTGGGCCCATTTGTTCAGCTCCCTAAGGTCTGCGCAAAGTCACCATTGGGCATTTGCTTTTAAAATCCCCAGCACCGGATTATTAAAGGTGCTGTGGACTGGACGAATTATCCCAAAGGACTCTAGGTTTTTGATAATTTCTTTCAGGGACTCCATAGACGCGAGAGGCAAGCGGTATTGCTTCACAAATACAGGAGTCTTCCCAGGGTCCGTGGGATTTGAGGTAATATGTATCTCGGTGCGATCACAGTCGTACGAGTCCAGAGCAAAGATATCTTGAAAATCTAAGAACACCTGTTTCAACTTTTGCTTTTGTTCCTCAGTCTCACAGGAATCAGTGAGTTTGACCCGCTCTTCAACTATTTACCTGAAGCCTGGAAAGACTTTGGGTTTTGTGATCTCAGCGGCCTCCTCCAGCTTGGTGGAGAGGTCTCGGGTTAGGGTGTTGACCTGGACAGAGGGTTTCAGGTAGCAGAGGCAGTCATTTTGGACCTGGAAGATCAGCTCATCCTTCCTGATGTCACAGGTCACCTCTTCCCCCCATAAGGGCAGGAAGCATACACCCGGAAATTCCCTCCTTGCCGGGTGAAGATCCGTTCTGGCGGTATGTCATCGTCATTGTCATAGCAGTCATTGGGGATTGGTCCTATCAGTTCATTTCCTAGATCCATGGAAAAACGTTGGTCATCAATCACCATTCCAATAATGGTGCCTGCGCCCAGAGTGATACTCCTAAGGTCACTGTTATCCACCACTATTGGAATGGTGTTGTGTTCTACATTGACTAATGGTGTTGAGTTTAACCCCAACCCCTGCTGTTACAGATGGGCATTGAGGTGTACAGATGTGTCTGGATTTTGTAGTTTCTGTCCTCTTTTAATTTTTAAGTCACTTGGGAATTGTCGGGTCCGTAAAGGATGGTCACATCGTCTACAATTTGAATTTCAACTGCATACGGCAGTAATTGAGCTGCAAGGACATCTCGCACAACCCAATTGTGCACTATGCTTTTATCACATATGGGCATTTTGAGCATGCACCTGCTAGGCAGGAGATTTTTGGAATTGGGAGTTTCCAGGCCCATTTCCCACTTATCAATCAATTTAAATGAGGGACTGGTTGGATCTTTTGGGAGTTTCCTGAACACAGCTTCGCTGATGAAGCTCTTTCCATTGTTCAAGCACATTCTGGTGAGAACAGACTCCTATCGCTCATTTTACTGAATAGGGAGGAACAGCTGCTCTCTTATTTTCTGGGAATTGGTATAAAGTTTCAAGGTATTTCCTTCCAGTGTGGAATGCCACTTCAAAGTGGAAGGAAGGTTGATTTTCAAGCATGGAGAGGAGTTTCCATCACCAGTTTGTTGTTCTACTGCAATTACTGTAATGCCAGGCATTTGATTATTTTGGAACTGCAACTCAATGTGATAAGATTTGTGTTCAACCATGTGGCATGTGCCATTTAAACGAACATGGTTGACACTTTGTTTTAATTTTATTGGCCGGTTAGTCTGAATCCAGAGGACCTTATTTATGCAGTCTATCAGGGGAGACAACCTCCGGAGGAGGTCATTACCTAATAGACATGGGGTCCCCATTGGAGTCACAACTATATCCGGGTGCTTCATCTTATATCACCCAATTTTAATTTCCAGATCTGCTGTCCCCTCAACAGGAATTGTATTCATGTCAAAGTTCTGGAGTTGTCCAGGAAGAGGGATGAGAGGGATCTGGTGTCTCCCCCCCTTCCCAAATTTAGCTGTTCAAAGGCCCTTTTTGACAGAAGAGTGGCTTGGGATCCAGTGTCCACCAGTGCTGAAAATGCACATTGCAAAGGTAATGGGCATTTTGTGCAAGCTGGGCGGTCAATTTGTTTATTTTGGACTCCGACACAGTGGGGTTTGGACAGTTTTCTGCGTCAGAGTCTGGGAATCTGTAACAGAAATCTGGCATCTTGAAATATGTGGGATTTCAAAATTCCCCTTTTCCCTTATGCTCTGTGCTGCCCTCTCTTACCTGGTGACAGTCACTAGAACCAGTTTGTAGGGAAGATGCCTCCATCAATATTGCATTTTCTGGATGTCAATTCTGGTGTTCAGGAATGGGTGACTCTGAATCACTCCCCACACCTACCCAGTTTAAATTCTGGTCTCTTGGGACCCATTTTTCTTTGGGAGGAATTCCCCCATCTCTGAAGGAGATGATCTTCTTCCCAGAATACTCCAAACTGGAGGACACTGACTTCCTACACAAAGGGGTCTTTTTGATTTCTTTGTTTATCCTGCCCACCTTCTGTTCCCTGGGTTGGAGATTTTCGGGGGAAAGAGATTTTAATTCTGGTTCCGGGGTGTCCAGAGGCTTTTCACGGGTGAGGAAGGAAGCTTCTTCTAGGGCTTTGCACCCCCCTTCCTCCCGTGCCTCCTCCTCTGGAACCGGTGGGTTGTTGCGGTCCATCGCCAAGTCATTGTTCCCGGGTGCCAGACCCTTGGTTTGTCGGGTTCTGAGACGCTATGTTCATCTGAGTGTTCTGCTGAGCCCTCAACATGCAACTCAGATCCTGAGTGAGGTTCTGGATCTGTCGCTCCAGTTGAGACACCCGTTCCGGCTGGTACGGGGTCTCTGATCAAACCTAGGTTGTTCTCGAGAAGGGTAACTATCCCTTCTCCCGGAGTTCCCTGGGTACTGGGGATTCCCTTAGAAACCCTCCACCCTTGTCCTCCCCTCTCCCGAATTGGGTGGTCTGGACTCTGGAAAGCGGGGAGAGAAAGGAAGGTTGTCCTGTACGTTGGGGTTTGGAAGGTACTGGGGGAAGAAACTTAACTCAGGATTCGAAGGATTACTGTCCTCCTGAGGGAAGTTGGGAGGGATGTTTCCTGGGGCAGTATTCACGTGGTTGGACCCTCACCCTGGATCCGTGGAATCCATACGTACCCCAAGATAGGTCTATTGCCCTTATACCTGGGACTGATATAATTAGCAGAGTTAGGTGTCACATTGGTGGGGTTACCTACCTGACTACCCTCTGCTGCTGATTGATCAGAAGGCCTTCTTTGCCTCTGATTTGGCTGGTTTTGAGAATGTGTTTTTAGGCCCCCCCATTTCTAGGTCCGAAATGGGGGCAACCTTCACCTCCACCACCTTAGCAGCAGCGGGTTGTTGATTGGTTTGTTTTTTTTTTGTTTGGTTTTTGTTTTCTGCAGGTTTTTGGACCTCATTGATTCAGGTAGCCTTCTCTATTACACAGTCCAGGGTCCTGTCTTCATGAACATCTCTTACTATCTGTGTCATTATATATATTGGGAGCACATGAAAATAGGTGGTTATGAATTCTCTACTTTTCGTGTGCACCTGCCTGGTAGTTTGCGCGTTTTAGCTCCTGCACAAATTGTCTTGGGGCCTGATCTCCTCAACACACTGCAGATTGTAGGCTGCGTTACAAGCCTCCTGGGGGGTTCTGTGGGCGGAAAAGTGCTTCAAAAGGGCCGCTTTATAAGTGGTCCCCCTTGAATGATTCTGGTCTTCCAGCCCCGCAAAGAAGCTTGAGTACTCTGGAGAGTATGTCCATTTGGCATAGTCTATGCAATTATGGCTATTTTTGATGTTAAAAGAGTCCATCATTTGTTCCCAGACATAATATGGTGCATTTTTGTGATACAGAGTCATGAAATTCCTAATAGCCTTAATTTGCCTAATGGGATCGTTCACCAGAGCTCTTCTTTGTTTATTGGCCTTCCTTTGCCGGTTCACCTGAGACCATTCACCATCAGACTCAGAGCTGCTACTTTTTGAGGTCCCCTCATTATCTTCTACCTGCTCCCTGATTCTTTGAGCTGGTGAGTTGCTCTCAGAATGGTGGAGCCTAGTTCCTTCTCCCCTGTTGTCTCTTGGGCTCTCTTGGTCACTCCCCTTGGACTCCCTCTTTCACACAGGAGAGTGGTCTTCTGACTCCCCTCTGCTTCCAGGGTTGGTGGAGAATCCCCCCACTGCCCTGATTGGGTGGAGGTTTTAGAATGCTCTTTTGGAGCCTCAATTCATGCTCTTTTTGTTCTGCAAAGCGAAGCAAATGGTCCCTTTGTAGAGGATGGTTCTGTAGGTCTAGCTCCCTGAGTTTCTCCTCCTAGGAGTCTTCCTGACCAGGTATATTGGCCCTAAAATGTGGGAATCTGTACAGGGACACCTGTCCATCAATCTCTGATGAGCTGTGGCATGCCTGTTCACTCATGCTGGACCTACTAAAGTCTGGCTACCCCATGATTCCGGGTTCTTGCGAACCGGTGAACATGAAGTTAGCTGTACCTGGTTTATCCAAGGTGGTAAATGGCTTGCAGGCCCCTAGTACAAAGAGCATCACACTGTAATCAGGGATGGCCCTGTCCCTCTCTACTTGTTCATGGTCCCTCAAGTTTTGAGTTCGCTTAGCATACTCTTTTTCTAACAGCTCCAGTTTCTCCCTCTCAGCCCCTATTTCCTGATTTTAGGTTATGGCCTGAGCCTTTTGCTCTGCTATCATGGCTTGACTTATCTCTATTACCTGCTCTTGACCTGCCATCTGGTTCTGGAGTCCCCTCTTCTCGTCACAGAGGGCCTTGTTGTCTTTTTGTGCTGCCTGTATGGCCTGGGAACACTGAGACCATTTTTGTTGCAGGAGATTCATCTCCTGATTTTATTTTTTTTAGATTGGGTGTTCTCTTTTAGAGCACATTCTACTCATCTGGTGTGCCCCAATACATGTTCATTTTCTATATTTAATTTGCTCAGTTTCTAGTATTCTAACTCTCTTTTCTGTAGGTCTGTTTTTAAGTTGCTCACTTCTTGACATAGGGCATCTTTTTCCTGATGCAGGGTGCCCCTCAGTTCAGCTAGGTCATCCCGCTGTTGTTTGCTTTTACTTAATGTCTGGCGTTCTTGGTCAAATTCTGTTTGGAGGTGGAGTCCTTAAATAATTAATTTATTATTCACCTTTTCCAACTCTTTGATCTGATTTTGTAACGTGGTTATTTGTTCCGAGCAAGCCCTGTTATATGTTATCTGTTGATTTATTTTCCGTTGGCTCTCCTGCAGAGAGTCAACCTTCTCCTAACACTCCTCTTTTAATATATCTAATTGGGTCTCTTGCTCTGAATTATTTGGTTGTTGTATAGTCAAGTCCTCTTCTAACTGTGTGATGTAGTTGTCAACTTCTACCTCAGTATCTTGGCTCTTTTGCAATTTCTATTCTACTAGTTTTAATTCAACTGCATTTGAGTTAAGAGCTCAAATTTGTTTTGGGCAAGAGTTCTATTTTCTTCATATTTTTCCTCCATAACCCCCATGTGGAGATATATATAGGCTGTGAGTTGGACCATTTTAATCTGCTACTCTTTAATACTCTGAGTCATATATATCTCGCTCAAGGCTTGATGTAATAGGCAACTATCTTGCCACACATCCATGTTCATGGCAGTGACCTGTTGCATCATTTCTACTAGCCAGGCCTCCTGATCTTACTCTGCCCATTCTCCTCTGACAAATAATTTGTGCCGAAGGTGCTGCCTAGCCATGTTTATCTCCACTGTGGTCGTTATGAAGAGTGTTCTTCATTTATTAAAATATTTATAGAAGGGTAAACCAGTATTCTGTTGCTTTTTGTCTAGTTCAGGGTTGATTTTACTTTATTTTTACACAGAGGCCCGATACTTAGGGTCTAAGTTTTGGGACAGTGTTTCTACAGTGTAACACAGTTTTCTACACAAAAAATGTATCACTACCTTTTCTAGGTTAGCCTACTGTGTTAAGCTGTCATGGGTGGAAACACTCTCTCAATCCCGGCAAACAAGCCCCTACTGTGTTAAGGATTTTAAAGATGCAGCACACTCCAGACCAGGACTCTTTCTACTGACCAGGGATGCAACACACAATAAAAACACTTTTATGTTTATTTCATTCAGATTCAATTTTTGAGAAGGCAGCCAACCCATCTCACACCCCCCTTAACGTACACCCTGTGTCGCAATGGACCATGAACCAGGCCGGTGTGTAATAATGAAATATTTGTTTATTTTTAATTTTGACTAAAAATCAAACACATTCAATATAGGTGAGCAATCACCAGTGTGTTGATAACACATAGTTTAACCTTCTAACATCAGATACACAAGGCACAATTGAATGAAAGCAAGCTTACTTTTTGAGTAGTGCTTTTAAATGGCACCACAGCTAGGATTTGCAAAACTCCATCAAACCCCTGTTAACCAAGATTTGTGTGGTTGGAAAGGAGTAGCAAGGAGTCAGGTATACATAGTAAAAATCAGAACGAAAATCCGACCTACCACACCTGAAGGGGAGGCCAAAATTGAATTGAGCTCCCTTGAAAAATGAGCAAAATGGCAAACAGAATTACTGAACAGTTATTGTACATGTGTGGTTGAACGGATAAGTCAAGAATGTGTGTGGCTGCACAAACGAGGCAAGAAAACGTCCAAGCTACAAGGCAATGTACTAACAACGGGCATACAGTTTAGAAAATTGACTTTGGAAGGGAAAAGAGTGCAGCAAGAATCATACGTGGCAAAATTGCAATTGCTTCATTTCACAGGTTTAAAATAGCAAACAACTTCAGAAATGATAGAAACAATCAACATCGGAAGTCAGTGTTTATACTATGGTACAAAGGCACATAACAGGTATGATACAAAGTGAATTGGTGACTTTTGATTGGGACAGTATGGGATTCTTTGCAGGAAAAGTAAATCATATTTTATAATGAAAGCAGTTAAATGGGCAAAACCGTTTTTAAAAGGAAAATGACAGGTTCTACTGATACATTTTTTTTACTGGCTAGATTAATAAAGAAAGTCACTGCCTACAAGAAGGTTTATTTGCAATGTTAACCCATTCATGCCATGTGCTCTTTATATGGGAATTAATTAATGTATTCCAAATAGTACTAAGGACTTATACAACGGACTGAAATGATTCGGAAAGAATTGCGCTAACACATGGAGATGAACACAGATTTTCCCAAGGACAGGATACACAGAGGATTCTGGCAATTTAAGAATGTACTTGGGTATTTAGAGATTTATATGGGATTGGACATAATACAAGGTAACAAAGCAATGGATGTAGCTTTTTGGTTACTGAGGAAGGGTGATACTCACAAAAAGCACTTGAATGAGGTATCTTGGGCAGCCAGCCGGGTCTCTGGACAGAGGGTCAGGGGACTGGTCACTGCGCAGCAGCGGCTCTCCTCTAGCGACACAGCGAGGCAACCGGGGTCTGGTCTCAGTGGACAGCAGGGTGCATCAGCTGGGCAAAGCAGGTCTGGTCACTGTAAAATCTCAAAAGGGTTCAGCGGCCTTGCCCCCCTTTTTCCCTCAATTATTGGGATTTTTGTATGGTTTAATTCAGGGTGGTGGATCTGCCTGGATAGGAGGTTCTGCATGGATCTGGATCAGCTACCCCTGGCTTGGCACTGAAATCTGAAATCTTGCAGAGTGAATGTGTAATGTTTGGATCGCTGCATGTTGCGGGTTGGATTTTTGAATGCATGATTCTTGAATGACCTGAATTTTGAATGTCTCCTCCTTATATAGGCCGGATGAAATCAGAGGATTTTTACTATGGGGGAGGAAATGGCCGGGGCCTACCTCTAAGATAGGTTAGGTCACGCTGTAATTGTCGCCGCCTCCCTGTAAGCAGATTGGACTGAAGGAAGTGACTCAGTTTTAGTGTGGGTGTTTTTTATGAGGTGCTTTGTTATACCACAGTTACTTTTGCCAAAATCATTTACGAAACAAAACCCTTATATTTATGAACTGTGGGATACATTGACCCACTCAGCAGAATTCCCATCCATAACCAGACTGCACTTCAGCAGAACCAGCAAAATGGCTGCACTGGCTCCTTTGAGCACCACTGCCTCACATCAAAACTGCGTTTTGCAGCCACAAAAGGATGGCTGCGCTGTTTTGCCAAACACCATTGGGCAAGTTGGAACAGGGAGCACACCGAGAAAGGCTGCCTGGGTGTGTTCTTGTGTGTACTGAAGACGAGAAGTGAAAAGCTGTGCTCCTTTGCTGCTAGCCCAAAGTTTCCCAGTGAGAAAGGGAAATATTTTACATTTTCATCTGTTCTGCAGTACTCTGCTTTTATGAGTGAGGCCCTGCCATGCCCATCCATATTCAGACTGTGCCCTAGCAGGAGAGAGCATTATTCCTGAATGGCAGGCTATGTCAGACCAGATCCAGGAAAATCAATGGTAGCTTTATTTTCAGCTGCACAGAAAAACACTTGACTTTTGGGCTACAAAATGTCAAAAATCACTGCTTCAAAAGAAACCTTAGCTCTAAGGGCATATGTCAATTTCAGTGGAGCTGGTTTTAAACAGATTGCTGTATAAAAGAAACTAACTAGGGCAAAACAGTGTTTTAAAGTCAGAAGGAAGAGAAAACATTTTGAGATGGTCAGCCCAGCAGACTTCATCATGGGTTAAAATGCACTTTTGTAAATAAGGAAAATTACTATTTTAGAAGTGTAATGTTGTAAGAAGGCACTGTCTTAGCCCGGCAATGTAAAAGGGGTTTTGCTCGGAAACATATATGGGATGTTTTATTTCAATTGACTTGCTTCTGATTCAGAACGAAATAAAATGAAATAAAATAAAGAATTACATGCATTGGCTGGACTGTGGAAGCTCCAGAACAGGTTTTTCTTCTGGCTAAATGGTGCCTTCCCCCAAAAGGAGCCACAATACATTTCTGGGACACATGCATGTTAATTGCTGCCTTTGAAAACTTTGAATGGAGCACAAGAAAGAAAGATCACATGCTCGTAAGACTTCTGTCTGGGCTTCAGCTTGAGACAATAGTTCTGGGACACCTATATGTGAAGTGGGGGAAGTGACAATAAACATTCAATCAAACTGGGAAAAACTCATGGCTACCACCCTGGGCTGAACTGACAGTTGGTGGTAGCCTGAAGAAAAACATGGTTCCAGTGTAGGACAAAGCCAGCCTCATCTGGCTCAAAATACTATTTGATGAATAAACTGTTAAGACTATTAATTCTGTAACCGGACAGCACAGTAATGTAAATGTTGTACAGTTTAAATGTGATTTTCGTGAGTTCTAAACAAGATATTGTGGCCGTCCATAGCATGTATGAGACGCAAACCCCAGGAAAATATGAATCATGGTAAAAGTACACATGGGGAAAGTTAAAAATTAATAGAAATGTGTTCTATGATAATTTGCACACACACCTAATATTGTGGGATTTTGGGTAAAGCGGTTCTCACTAAAATCACGACAAACTATTAGAAGGATGAAACAATGGCGTACAGACCTGGGAGGGGGAACACCATGCTCTGTATAAAATATGTAATCTGCCTATGTGATTTGCAAATGCGCCACAACTGTACAAATGCGTAATTTATGTTAAGATTGATTTTGGCAAAAAGGACTGTGGGAAGGCTTCGCACCTCATAAAAACACAACCCCATAAACTGAGTCCCCTCCTAGAGGAGGCAACCAACATTGGATGCCCTATCCGGTTCTTGGGGGTAGGTCTACCTTAGTTCTGTCTGGTCAAAATATACATATATTTAAAAGGCGTGGAAGCTCACAGGGACAGGACACACTCTCTTTCCTGAATTTCCAGCGCCTGTGTATCCTGACATTCCAGATCCACCTTTGCAAGATTTCAGACTCTACTGCAAGGCCAAAACACAGCTGATCCTATCCCAGCAAGGTCAAAGCATAGCTGATCTAGAAATTCCACTAAAGTACCAATAACAAAGGGGAAAAGCTGTGGTACCCTTTTGGGAAGCATCCTGTGAGCAGACCAGCTTTTTTTTCACTACCTGCATGCCCGCTGTACCCTTGCCATCATCCAGTGACCAGACTTGCCCAGCTGTTTGCTGTTAGGAGAGCAGCCTTCCCACGACCAGGACCTTTAGAGTCCCGAATACGGTTGGCTGCCCAAATCCCCAAACTCCAGTGCTGATTGTGAGTATTTGCCCATTCCATAGCAACACATAGCCTACCCATCTTGATACCTTTTTCTTTGTTTTACTCTCTAAGAAATCCTATCCTTGCCTTTGTAACGTGTATAAGACTGTTAGAATTCTCTGTGCATTTTATCCTTGATCTCCAAGTGTTCGCGCCACTTTTCTCTTTTCTTTTGTCTTGCATAGATCCTAAATCCTTAGCCATATTTGGAATAATCAAAATAATTCCCATATAAAGTTGAAAGCGAGGTGAAAAGGTTGACATTGCGAAGCAATCTTGGAATGTACCATGTCTTTCTTTAACAATATAGTCTAGATAATTTAGTTTATGTAAAACTTGCATTTCCTTTTCAAAACCAATTTTCTCTTTTTAACTGCTCTATTTTCCTAAAATCGAAGCTCATTCCACTTTGCAAATCTCATTCAATTCTCCAGCTATCGTCACTCTTTTACATTCATATTGTCCTTGTGATGTGCATCTATCACCCAGCCTAAAAACCGTATTCCGATTCTGTGTTTTTCACCCGTTTAAAAAAAGAAAAACGTTTTTGACATTTAAAGCTGAAAAAGAGAAAAATGCAACTTTTCCATGTGTGATTTGACTGCACTGTGTTTTCAATTTTAACCTGCTTTGTGAACTGCATGCCTTTTGTGATACCCTATATTATAGTTGCTAGTGATATAACATCCCTCAGACTGTGATAAAACATATGTACATCATTATTTAATTATACATATAATTAATGATTTGTTAAAATCCGAGTGTCATATTAGGCCTATTGCAGCCTCATATGCCTGACTACCTGCTGCTGCTTCTTTTTTTTTTTTTATTTAAAAATTGTTTATAGTTTACATCAATTTTATAAACTTTTACAATTATTTCATCAACTTTAAAACACTACATTTCTTAGAAGCATCGCATAAAATAATTTTCTTTCTCTATATGCATTAAGATATATTTAGCATAAATCATTTCTATTTTAAGATTTTCACATTTTCATACTTAGTAACATTAGAATTTATATAGTTTCTTTACATGAGTATATATTTTTGCAATAGGCCTTTTCTTAATACATGACAACAAAAAACCCAAATCAATCCTGTATATAGTATATAAAAAAAAAACATTGCTTTAAGTAACATAATGATGCAATTAATCAAGTAAAGTATATAATACATCAGTTATATCCTGAATTCAGCAATTTCATTTAATTTACTGTAATTCTTCAACAAGAAGCATGTTTAAGCCCAGATTCTTAGCTTTCAAATCCTCGTCAATTTTGAATAGGAGCCTTGATAAAGTCAAAATAAAGCGCATACTATCCCCTTGCATGCTGCGTTCCCAAAACGCGGCCCGTGCAATATGTGTTGGGCCTGGATTAAATTCGCCTAATAACAAGCATCTCTTTTCCTCAAAATATGGGCAATATACCACAAGATGCTTTATAGATTCAGTTTGACAAATCGAAGCACAAAACCGACAATTTGGGTGCACGATCAATTCGCTACCAACATTCCATTTAAAGATACGTTCCAAAGTAGAGAATTGATTTAATCTGTATCTTAGGTAGATATTACGTACTCTACGATCGGGACATTTCATAAGATATAGTGGAAGAGTACCCCTCGTCCTAAGTCTATTCCAGTGGTATTCAAACTGTGGGTCGCGACCCCCTAGGGGTCCGCGGGTGCATCTCAGGGGGGCCCTGAGAGCTCAGCATGAAAAAAGATTTTTTTATTTTTTTTTTATTTTTTTTTTTTAGATTGGAAGAAATGGGCAGGGGTGGCCCACATGGGCGGGCTGAAGCATGAAACTGTCTCAGGCAACAATGAAAAAGTGGCCCACAGTTGTAAATGGATATTCATTCCTTTAGTCACAGACTGGGCCTCATTACTACTATGGCGGACCAGTAACAACGGTGCTGGTAAGCTACCGGCACCGTTGCTACCGTTCCGCCATAGTAAGAGTTGTGCTCGTGGGTGCTTGACAGCCCCCGCCAGGTCTGACCTCAGCTCGCCGGATGCACCGGCACCGTTATTAACGGTGCCGGTGCATCCGAGCTCCCCATTCCCATTTGAGCCATATGGGGCTCAAATGGGAATGGGGATCTACCGGCACCTTCGAAAGGGCAATTATCATGTCCGCCTAACTCGGCATGACCTAGTAATTGCCCATTCGCGGGTGCCAGACCGCGGTGTTTTACCGGCACAGCTACCGCCAGAGTAGTTATGAAGCCCACTGTTTCAATAGTACCCAAAGGGGTGCTTTGTGTTAAAATGTAAGTAAATTGTGATATATTCAGCAACAATGGTCAACATTACTAACTGCATAGTTAAGTAACTCCTCAAAATGGTCCACATTGGCCAAAATGGTGGCCCATTTTGATTGGCCCAAACTAGCATTTTACATTTTTGGTACAGGCATTGCCCTATAGGCCTGTCCGAGCCTGGCGGCTCATCCATAATGGCAAGAGGCGCCCACCCAGTGGCCCCTCACCCATTATGGAGGAGCTAAGGAGCCAGCCCAGTGAAACAGTGAGCACTCCCTCAGCTGCTTTATCCAGCTAATGGAGTGCTCCTGGGCTGGCTGAACTGTCAAAGGGAAACACTGTTTCCCTTTGACAGTTCAGTTTAGTTCCCCAGCCGCACATGCTCACTGAGCCATGCAAGTGCTGGGGTGTTTTGCTTCGCCAGCATTGCATAGCTCATTGGAAATGCTGGCTGGGGCACTGCATGTCTGTATGTCCGAGGGGGAGCTCCTGCGCCTCCTCGCACATACGGACAGAGCAGCTGGAGCAGGCCGTTTCAGCACCCACACACAGGCCAATGCAGAAGGTACGTTTATGTTCATTGTTTTTATTTAAACATGTGTATGGATGCGTTATGAGTGAGTGTATGGTGATGGATGCTCATGTGAATGATAGAGCGATTGCTGTATGAATGTGCAGCGCCTTGCATATACACATAATCATGTTCATTGTGTTAGGACCAGTGGGGCCCAGGGGACAGGGATGGTATCTTTTTACCGGACATCTATCATTCAAAACCCTCTGCCTTGTCCACAAGGCTTTCTGGGGCCTGGGTCCAAAATACCTTCAGCTATTCCTCCGCAAATACCTCCCCTCTCGAGCTCTTCACTCCTCTACCTCCAACTCCCTAGGGTCAGTCGTTTATCAAAGAAACGAGCTGGGGGTAGATCTCCGTCTTCGGCTGGGGCCTCCCTCTGGAACAGCGCCCTGCCACTCTAAAACTTGAGGAGAACCATCTTTCTTCCTGCACTTATCAGACCTACCCTGTCTGCTGCCTTAAACGTAGCACTTGCAAATTGCTGGCTGCACTACCACTGTTTGTTGCCTTTATTATTTATTTATTGTTATTTATCTGTTTCTCCTCTGCTTCGCACTTTCCACTTCTCCCCCCTTCCATGCACTTTTCCCCTCACACTTGCGCGTTCTCAATGTCACTGGGCCTAGTAAGATCGCTGTTTTATTCTCCTCTGTTCCCCTCCCTTGCCACGCTCTGAAACACTTGTGTACGAGCGCGATAGAAATAAAATATCAATGCCTGCCCCCTGGACTCCCAGCAACAATTGCAAACTGTTTGGCTATTTACCCATTTTTTGTTAAAAGTATGCTCTACAATGCAACATTTTAACCTATTATTTTAAAAAAAATTCACAGGGGGAAACCCCCCCGAACCTCCCCTTAATGCCCCTCCACTTAAAAAAGATTCACCAGCCGCCACTGGCCCTCAGACTGTGTTGGGAACGGGATGGGGGAACCGAGGGACTATGGTGGGAGCACAATGGGCGGGAACCATGGGATAGTGATGGGAGCAGAGTGGGGAGAGCCCTGGGTGTGTGATGGGGTGGGGAGAGACCAGCGACTGGGTAGGAGTGGGATGAGGGAGCCCAGCGACTTTGATGGGAGCAGGTGACGGCGCGCAATATATACTGTCCATTTGGCATTTCTGGGGGGTCCCGACCTGCCCAAATTTTGCTCAGGGGGGCCCTGGCCAAAAAAGTTTGAAGACCACTGGTCTATTCGCACACTCTGTGTATAAAACATATTTATGTTTTTTTTCAATTATCACCCTCCAGTCCCATTCGTACATTTTGCGTTTATTTCTAGCTAAACCAAGTTCTAAGTCCTCAATTGTTACTTCAATGGTGTCCAAAAGCATATTCATTTGTTTTTTAAACATATCCAACGATTTAACATCACCATTATGTAATAAACTGTGAAGATCTTCATACAATGAGTTTCTGGGGGGCAACAGCATTTTCATATAGCTCATTAATTGTCGCCATCTCCATTTTGACGCTAATGTAGATAGACCCAGTTCATGGCAAATTATCGAATTTGGTATTGCTGATGACAAGCACAAGGTTTTTTTCCAAAGAGACCCTTGAATCCCATTAAGGATCTGTTCAATGTTCATTAGACAAATATCTAAACTATAAAGAATAATGGGTTCAACCTTTAACAAGTAGAAGTCCAATAAAGGCTCAACCGAGAACATACAGTACTTAGCATAAATCACCTTCATCATTGATAGGAGAGAACAAGATTTTGATGTTAAGAACTCCTTCCATGATTTCAGTGAATAGCTGTTATTCAAAGGATAACCTAAATATCTAATCGAATTTGCCATTTCAAGCCTGCTACCCGCAATTGTCCAATAGTACGATCTTATTTTTTTCCTATTATGACAAATGATGATTTGAGATTTTTTAGAATTTGCTGTGAGATTGTGTTCTGCAGCATAATCATAAAAAATGTTTAATTTATGCTGTAGTCCCGAAGGGGTCCTATCAAACAGAATAATGTCATTGGCAAAACAAAGCCAATCAAGTTTAAGACTACCAAGTTTTACCGGAAATATACCATTGCCTGTCCACAATCGATCCATATCTGAAAGGTACAAGTTAAATAGGATTGCTGCTAGGTTGCAACCCTGTTTTACCCCAATCTCGGTAACAATAGGCGAGGTAAGAGCACCTTCCCTATTTATTCTAATTTGGAAAGATGTATTAGTATGTAACATTGCAAGAAGTTGCACAAGTCGTTGAGGAAAACCTAAATTCAATAGTTTTTCCCACAGCACTTCTCGAATTACACAGTCGAATGCACTAGTTAGATCAAGCGATGCAAAGTATATTGGTCCAGACTCAGGTAGTTTAGATTTATAAAGGAAGTGTGCAAGAATTATAGCATTAAGAGATGTTCCGATATTCTTTCTAAATCCGGATTGAAACTTTGAGTAAATATCATTGTTATCAATATAATTTTGTAGTCTTTTTAATAAACAAATGGCAAAGACCTTGGCAGAAGCATCCATAAGGGCAATCGAACGAAAGTTTGCAGGGTCAGTTGGATCACCCTTTTTATAGATAGGAATGATTATCGCATTCTGCCAAGATTTGGGAATGCAATTTGAATCCAGAATGTTTGAGAATTTGGTGTAGAGAATTGTAGCCCAGAAAATCGGATCATCCTTTAAAACACATGCAGGCAACCCATCAGGACCAGCAGCTTTTGAAGGTTTAAGTAGATTAATAGCATCCAAGATCTCATCCATAGTAAGTGCTAGTTTGTCCCTGCACTTTTCAGTTAAAATGTTTGAGTCAATTTTATGAAATTTTGATGGTAACTTGAATTTCTCAATCATGAATGATTTCCAAGATTCAGATGAGACCGAAGAACTTAAATCATGCTGCTCTCGTCCATTAGTATCATTAATGATAGACCAGAGCCTGCGGGTGTCATTTCGAATAATGGCTTTCATGATTTGCTGGTTCTCCATTAGCTTAATTCTGTATTTAATACGTTTGTTCTTTTTAGTGTATTTTAAACAGATTTTCTTTTTGCATAGTAAATAAAGTTCAGTAGTCAAATTCAGTTTTCGTAATTTTCTCAAACGCAGATTGTTTTCACATTTCAAAGAGGCAATTTCAGCATTAAACGTGTGAGGATGACAAACATTTTGCGTCCCTACATCGTTTATGAATGATTGAAGGTGTTTTTTTATAATCAGATTGTTCCATGCCTCACGTAAAATTACATTCTGTTTGGAATCATCTCCTTTGGGGACTCTCCATAGGTCCCTGTTGACCAAGAAGTTCAAACTTCTACATAAGGAGGGATGCCATCTCACTGAGTGTTGAACTCTCTTGATGTTAATCAATTTAAGAATAGGACTAGTTTCAAGAGTTGTAAAAACTAATTTAATAGTCATATTTATGGGCGTGTGATCACTATAAGGTGTATCCATCATAATGATCCTACTCACGCGCCCCATAAGATTTACTGAGACAAAGAAGTAGTCAAGATAAGATTCGACTCCACCCCTCCTCCAGGTACCATTTAGTAACCCAGCTTCAAAGTCCACAGGGACAACGTTCCAGGCTTTGAAGTAATGCAGCAAATTATCGCCTCTATTAATTAAATTGGTTTTATATTTAGAGATATAAGTTTGTCTGTCAATTAATCCCAAGTCAGTGCAAATAGCATTAAAGTCCCCACCAATCAGTATCAAGTAATTTGGGTTTCGTTCCATAGCAGCCAAAAAAATCCCATCTATTAATTCCAGAAATTTTTCTAAAAGGCACTTAGCAGGATTATAATACACACAGACTAAAAGATAAATATGCTCAGGGTGATCACACACGGAGAATTCAATTGCCATTAGATTGTCTGTAGCATATAGGGTTTTCACGTTATGATCAATAGAATTATCAATCAAGATTGCCACACCACCGGAAGGACGACCAGCTAATCCTTGGCGAGCAGGGACACTAATAGTGTTAAAGCCATCAATAAAGAAGGCATCTAAGCACATCGTCTCCTGTAGGAATATGACCGTGGGCGATTGTATACATACAGACTCTTTAAGCCAATCGCCAGTCCAACAGTACACTTTCGTACACTTCCTGCTTCTTTCTATCCTCTCAGAATTCGAGTAATTGTGGGTTGAGGGAACATTGCAGGGGGAAACCTTAACTTGGTTGCTATCTATCCCTTTTGAAAAAGTGTTCCTATTCGTTTGTGCTTTGGATATGTTCTTGTAGAAAGTTGCCCAAGCGTATTTCAGCGGTTTTCATTGTACTTATCACCCCATTGGTGATTGCTGCCCCATAAACAAAATTGTGTGATTTTTTTTTAATTTAAATAAATATTGTATTCCAACAAACCGGCCTGGTTCATGGTCCATTGTGATCCGGGGTATTTGTAAAAGGGGGTCTGAGATGGTATCGGCTCAATTCAAATTCGTAGAAAATAGAGAGAAAGTATTCTAATTGAGCGCTATATCCTAGGCTAACGGCAAGAGTCCTGATCCAGTGCGTGACGCCCTGTTAGAATCCTTCACAAAACTTCACCCGTACAAAAATTAGATAGGCAAATACCATATTTCACATGGAGTGTTCTATTCCACACCCAAAGTTTGTACGATGCTGTATAGTCCTTCTGGCAATCTTTCACAATTTCTATGGAAATTATTTCCCCTAGAAATCTACAAATGGATACTCAGCAGCTAATCAATGTCGGATATATTTGCATTTAAGTTTCATAACTGTACCATGTACGCTTTCCCCAGAAATATCACTTTAATGCCGTCTGTGTCCCCCAAATGCTAGGAAGATCCACATTGTCTTATGTTCATGGTGCAAAAATTACATTCAAGCTGTCAAAATTTTACATTACTGCTTATTTAGATTACTGAAATAAATGTCTTTATATGAAAGGTCTTTTCAATCACATTACTCTGGCTTTGTTTCCAAAAGTGGGCAGTTTTTTCAAACTCCCAAACAAATGTCTTGCCCTGGTCAGCTTTGCCCAGAGGTTGCTATAAATCCCCTTTGATCCTAAGCAGTTGAAGCGGAGGAGAGGTGTCAAAGGAACTGTCGAGAGGTGACAGGGCTGTTGATTGTCCCATGCTGCAGCAATGCCGATCAGTCTGACAAAGTCGCCACCTCCCACACCTTTGGGCCTTTCATGTTGTAAAGGAATTTCCTTCCCCATGGGGCTGGTACATTAGAAGTACCTGCCTTGCAAAAACTGGTTTGACAGCCATTTCTGGGCCTAACCAGGAACAAGAAGTTATTTTTGTGGGGAAGAATAAGCTACACAGAGTACAATGTACCTATATTTTGGCAGCTTTTCTTCCCTACATAGTTTTGTTTCTGGGCATGTTACAGTATTATTTCCATTTAGCTTGTACAATGTCAATGTACTGCTTTGCAGAGCAGTGCCACACGGGTTCCTTTTACATTCCCATGTCATTTACAAATGCAATGTCCCTCGCATTTTCATTCTGAACATTTCCATAGCTCTTGTCAATTTCTTATACACAGGGGTCTGTTCAAGAAAAGGGTTCTTTGAAACTGGCATAAGCAAAGGGAGAGAGAGAGCTTCTTGTGAAGAGTTTTGCCTGTGTTCATTTGTTGCAAAAGTAAAAGATTGCCTTATGGCCTGAAACAAATTTCCCTGCTCTTTCACAGATTTTACTTGACACACAATGCCTTTTAAGGAGGAATTGCCCTCATTTGATGGGGTTCATGATGAAGATAGAAGGGCATGGCTGTGTTTTACTGGTACCAAACTGTGCAATGTTGAAAGATGGAAATAACACCAGTGCAAAGTCATTTTAAGCACAGAACATTTTCTCTTTCAGTTGGAAGCTTTGAGCTGGCAGCATAGCAGCGTTGAGCCAGGCTGCCATTAAATTCTTTTTTTGCACATGAAGAAAATAAATGCAGCCATTCTCACCCCATATGTGCTCAGGAGAGCCAGTGCAGCCCTTACTTTTGCAACTCCTAAAACACAGTTTTGGTGATGCCAGGGAATATGTGCTCAGCAGACCCAGCACAGCCATTATTCTTGTAACTGCTGAAAATGATGTTTGGTGGTACAGAGGAGTTCTGCTTGGCTGGTAAATGCACTCCACAGTGCAGGCTTGAAGCACGCAAAGTGGTGGTGTGTGGGTGGCGCAAGTTATTGGACAGAGGAGAAGGAAGGAGATGGCAGAGTAGCCAGAGAGGGTGAGGAGGATGCCAGAGAGGTGGTGGCACTTTTCAGTACCTCTTTCTCCAGAGGGGCCGGGTGTGTTGGGATGTCTGTCCCATTGGCAACATGTCTTGGCTCACCCACATCCCCAGTGTAGTGCAACATGTGTGCAATCTGTTGTCCCAAGCACCCGTGGGAACTGGGAAACTGCATAGAATTCTTGTGCCACTCTTTCCCTTGCCTGCACGTTTCATGGCATGACTATGTGGCTGTGCACACCTTCAATGATGCAGCTTAGATCATGTTTGAGGCAGCGTGATTGTGTAGGCTGTGAAATTGCCCCCAGGCTGTGGTCCATTGGAATGTGCCAGTCCACAGGATGTGGAGTGCAGTTAGGAGTTTCACCAAAGGTGGTATTGGCTGTGAGCACATGGTTCATGACACTAGGTCATTCTCCCACTACCTGAGCAAATCAAGGATGACATGGGTGGGAAGCGATATGTGGCATACATTTCCTCATGAGGCATACCAAATAACATTGTCTTGTTTTACTAATTACAGTCCTTGTCGGCTTTTGCTTCCTATTTCGGCGATTTCAAAGTGCAAAAATTAACTGGTAAGTTTACCTAGATGCTGCACCCTTAAGTGTATATAAACATAATCTCTCACTTAAAGAATCAAAAGCTATTGACTCTCTTGTTAAAAACAAACAATGGGTATCTAAATCTGCTGACAAAGGAGGAAATGTTGTTCTCATGCACAGAAATGACTATATAACTGAAGGAAACAGACATTTGAGTGACAGAAACTGTTACTTTATATTTCAAAAAAATCCAATCAAAGAACTGCAGACTCAATGGCATCTCATGATTAAAAATTGGGAAGAAATGGGCCTACTTTCAGAAGAAGATCACAACTATTTAGATAAGACCTATCCAATAATGCCCATACTATATTTTGTACCGAAAATCCATAAAACATTCAATCAATTTCCATCATGCAGACCGATAATAAATGGCATAGGCTCACTTACAGAGAGATCCTCACAATCCATTGACCTTCTTTTACAGCCATTAAAAAACAATTTAGCATCGTATTTGAGAGACAGTAAACACGTGATACAACAGATGGAAAAAATACCCTGGGAGAAAAGCTTTCTTTTTGTAACCTTAGACGTGGTGTCTCTCTATGCCAGTATTGAAAATCTCAAAGGTATGGAAACAACTGAATTTTTCTTAAAATCAAGATCAATTTCATTTCTGCAACAAAACAAAATGATTCTAGAAATGCTGCATTTTGCATCAACTAACAACATTTTTATGTTAAATAAAACAATCTACAGACAAGAGCAGGGTACTGCGATGGGGTCCAAGTTTGCACCACATACGCAAACCTGTTCATGGGACATTTTGAGATCAATCATGCGTGGCAACACTCAGCATTCACAGAAAGATATATTGTTTACTGGGGACGCTACATCGACCATATACTTATGATATGGAATGGAGACACAAGGAAGTTAAATAAATACATTGGTTATTTGAATACAAATTATTACAATATCAAATTCCCAGATAAAACAAGCCCAGAGAGCACAGAATTTTTGGATTTACAAATCTACACGGATGGAGAAAAGATCTTGACTGATCTATATATAAAACCGACTGTAGTAAACACAGTTTTACATGCAGATAGTAACCATGTGAAGCACATAATCAAAAATATACCTTACTGTGAAATTCTGAGAACAGAGTGGAACTGTAGCTCAAAAGAAAAGTATGAAGAACATGTCTTCCATCTCAAAGAAAAGTTTGTAAAGAGAGGCTATAAAACTGAAGAAGTAGAAAGAGCCATAAGAAAAGCTGAAAACAATACCAAGAACTGAATTGTTAAAAGACAAACCAAAATTGAAAAATAAAGAGACAAAGGTAGATTTCATCACGACTTACAATAGTGAAGCATATATTCTAAAACACTTCTGAAAAAACATTGGAATATTTTACAAAGTGATGCCACGATTAAACAAAATATAGAAGTTAAACCAAGGATAATTTATCGAAGAGCTCCAACACTGAAACAAAAAGTCAGTCCGAGTCATCTCAAAGAAGATAGAACTGAGACTCTTAGTCAATTTTTGAAAGTGCGGGCCCCAACAGGAACTTACAGTTGTGGGAATTGTGTAATTTGCAATCAAATGGAGAATGGAATGAAAGAAATAAGATTGCCAAATGGAAGACATCAAATGATTAAACAATATATTAACTGCAACACAAAATATGTAATTTACACAATTACGTGTATTTGCAAAAAAAAGATATGTTGGGAGTACTATAAGAACATTAAAAATTAGACTTCAAGAACATATAAGAGCCATCAAGAATAATGATATGAGATACCCCATGGCAGTGCGCTTTAATCAAGAACACCAAACAACTGAAATTAAAGAAATCAAATTTCTTGCCATTGAAAGAGTAGACACAATGGAAAGAGGAGGAAACAGAGAACCTCGGTTTAGAAGAAGAGAAGCTAAAAGGATATGTATCCTGGACACGTGTCACTCTGGCCTGAACTCTGAGCATGAGCTGGCCTATTGGCTATAAAAAGTGAAATTCTGAAAATAGAGTGCAATACTTTTTGAATTGTATCTAATTTGAGAGCTATAAATCAATCATCACCATTTTTAAGTATACATATTTTTGTTTATCCTTATGCTTTCTGTCAACATCATGGATCTTTGGTATATTTGTTTATCCATATCCTTTCTATCAACATTATGGATCTCTGGTAAAAGTTCCTTGTAATTTTGTTACTGAATGGATTAAGATGTAGCCTAATTTGGGATATTGCTAACACCAAATGTGTTTTACCTTATTATACTGATCTCTTTCTCTCACTCCTTTTCTGCTCCTTTGTCTTTTATGCTGTATTTATTTATTCATATATATATATTCTTCTAAATTACTTATCCATATTCATTAGGCCATAAAGGAGGATTCATCCAGACTAGGCACATTTTAGAAGAACACAAACAATCACAATAGCTCAATCTCCATTTCTCAAAAACAAACGAACTAGACTGTGGTTACGGCATAAATTTGGTATTTAAAATGGCCGCTTGACGCTATTGCAAGATGCATGACATCATCGCGCAATGTAACGCGGTGATGTCATGTGTCACGTTATCACGGTCTTTATAAAGGAAAGAAATGTTAGTCAAAAGCAGCACGTATCCTGGCGGACTATTGGCAATCGTACCGAGAAGAACTTGAGGTATTTTCTTTGGAAAGGGAAAGCTAGAAATTAACTCTGGGTTTGACTAGTTATTGCTAGGACTTGGGTACTTAATTTCTGGTATTGTTTAGCCTTGGGTACCATGGAGAGAATGATGGCAGCTCCAAAATAAAAGACTCTATTACTTAAAAGATGGTTAAAAATATTATTTGGGAAATCGAAAAGGATTCTGGTCTAAACGGATGACTTTTTCTCATTATTTCCATAATTATATTACAAAAATAAATGAGAGACATAAAAATGAAAAATGACAAAGGAATAAGAAATTAGAGAGATCACTGTTCGGTAAAGAATCGAAATTTAGTATCTCTCCTGAAGAACCACGTGTACAAAACGTGGGGAAACACGTGTTGAGAGGAAATAAATATCAATATGTGAATCAATGAATGAAAATGGAAGTAGCATGATATTAATGAAAAGAATAAATATCACATAAGGAATAACTTTGTTGGTGTGTTTTATACTGTCTTTCCCAGAAGCGCAACCCACAAAAGTGGTCTCCAAAAAGATAAATACCAAATAACATTGTGTGTGGTGTATTGTAGATTCTGGACCTCCTCCTTCTTCGCCTCCTCCTTCCATGTAGCAGTAGGTATGCGAGCAATGCAGGGACAGGCATGGTGGCAAGCTTTCACTACGATTGCATGGTGGGTTCTAAACCTGCAAATGCATGGCGCAGTCTCACCATGCGCATGGTCCCAGGTCACGGTAGGATCTTTGCACAGATTCAGAGGAGAATCTGGTGTGATTTGCTTATGCGCCGCGCAAAACATTCTGTAAATCAGGCCCATTGAGAGCGGGGCCTGCTCTGTCTTGCCTCGCCGGCCTGCTGTAAGTGGAAAGCCTTATTCACTATTTGCATAGAGCACAAAATGTTTTGTCCACGCAGTGCTGAGCCTGGGGAGCAGGCACCGCAGGCGTCATTGGCACTGCTCTACCCTCATTACAGCTGTCCACACAAACAGGGCATATGTCTAACCTTTAAAAACTGCCCCATTCTTCAATTTGATCTAGTTCCACAGACTGAAAACGAAATTGTGTCTATTTGCATCTAGCAGTGTAGCATGCAGGGGATTCGACATGCGTGCACTTGACCCCTGCATCCACTCTCTGATTGCATCCGCTGGCTGATCACGCTCACTTGTTTCCCAGCCTTCGGGTACTGAACATCATGCGTGAATAGTGCAGTATGCACCAATGCATGGAATCCTCGCTTGGCGGCGTGCAGCACACTCTTCTGGGAGCACCCATTGTTCTGCAGAATGCTTCATCGCCGCGTTCAAGCTTGTAAAATCATACTCTGAAATCTTTAGGTGGCGGCAGAATCTGTCACCTGACAGTGATGTGCCCGCCTGCCACAGTGCGCCACGGAGACCCAGAAAGCACAGCAGTCAACATGTCACCGTCATATTATATTCATTGAAATACTCCTCTTTAACGCTTTGCTGTACCCGCACCCCTACCTTATCTATTGCCCTTGTATTGCCTACTCCAGGAATGTCATTTAGGGGTTGCTACTCCCGGCCTGTTAGTTTTCGACCCCTGACCCCAAACTGGGGTCGCAGAGCTTGGACAGGGGTCGCAAACTGGCAGGCAGGGGTAGCAATAGCGACCTCTAGCAACCCCAGAATGATGTTGCTTCTGTGGGACTCCCTCCCCCTACACTAATAGCTGAACAATCCTATTGGATCTTCCATAACTGAATTGAATTGAATTGATATTTTATTTATATCACGCTCATACACAAGTGTTTCAGAGCGTGACAAGGCAAGGGAGGGGAACAGGGGAGAACAAAACAGCGATCTTACTAGGCCCAGTGACATCAAGAACGCTCCAGTGCATAAGCACTTGAAAACTTGACTCTTCACGTAGGGCACTCTGCCTTTTCCTCAAGCCTACAAACCGCATCTTTCTCTGTAACACTGTTCTACAACCTGTCTCTATAATGTTTCTGCTATTTACCCCTCCGAGCTGCAGCTCAATGCCTAAGGGTTTAGCACGCAATACAAATGTAAAACAATTAAACATTAAATAGAAAGGACTATATAGTGACAGGGCAAAGCCTACAAATCATACAAATGTGCCAATTATAGTAAGCTACACAACCATTACTCATGTTCCCACCGTGCACTGTTCATACCAACACACATGACATCACATACGACATCACACATGTCATTATCATCAATGACATCACGGATGTCGTCACATATAGCTTCGCCAATTACGTCATATGTACGTGGTGCCATTTGTGAATACTAGGCAAAGGGGTTATAGAGTAATGCCAATCTATGCAATGGCCTATGAACCTCTTCCTCTTTAGTGACAGCAAACACAGGCCTTGACCTGTGGGTAGTGTATTGAGAACATGGCGCACAATACTCTGAAAGTGTGAGCTTCTGCGGAATAAACTGAGGTCTGTGCCCATGTTGAACATACTCTGAACCTATGAGCAGTAGACAGACGCGTTGCATCATGTGTATAATGTATAATGGCTGTACTCACTGTGCTTAATCCTCCGCCATGCTCTGGTCATTGTCTCTCGTTTCCTTACTATACAATGTTACCACTTACTGCTCTAACTGTACTCCCTATAGCCACACACAGGCCCAGCGCTTGATGTGCATTTAGACCTTGACTCTAAGCTACCCAGGCTCGTGATAGACCGGGGGATGTATTCTACTCAGGAGGATAGCTCAGGGGCAATGCCTAGTCTTGGGAGCAAGGCAACGCAGAACAGCACAGGTTCGATCCCTGGTCCGCGCTTAGAAACCGGTGGGAATTAAGCGCAGTTATAAATAACCAATTACAATAACTACCCAAGTACACGGTATGAGACATGCTACATGGTGTAGTTATGGCGTATGGTCATATTAAATGGTGCTATTGTGAAGCACGACTTCGCTCAGGAGACACACACCTGTCGTCACCCAGGTCTACAAGTTAAATGATCCCCTGCCACTGACTAAGTGAGCTGGTGCTGGCAGAGTTGGTTTTGGGAGGACAGCTCAGGGGCAATGTGCTCCAAGACGCCCGCGAACCAACACAGGTTCGAGCCACTCGTCCCCACTTAGAAACCTCTCGGTATTGCGTTATAAACAAGCAATTATATTTGTTTCAATGCGCTGTAGAGTTATATGCCAGAACCAAAGCACATCTATTATAAGACTGCCATACGCTAAAGACAATCCCAATTAAGCTCAGGATGTCTACAAATCAGTGATGTCATTTGTGGTGGGATCAATTAGGCTTTTGTGGTGTGATCTTTGATGTCACGTGCACCTGTACGAGCCGTGCATGGTGGGGGTGCAGGTTATAGTTGTGTAGCTTAGCAAATTGTCAAATATGTATATGTTGACATCTGCCACCCCTGGGCATAATCGGTAACCATGGGTGATGCCTTGAAAGTAGCGAGAGAAGTCACAGCACCAGGAACACGCGCTACTTCTTCCGCGCATGTGGCATGGGGCAGCTGGAGCAGGGGGCGGGGCCGGGGGGGGGGAGAGAAGCGATGCAGCCCGCCCACTCCATGCTTGATGTGACAAGGCATCCCTGGAGCACAGGATGCGCCTGTCCCCGCCGCATCCTTGAATCCATTGCTCGGCGGAGCACACCGGAAATAAAGCATGTCATTGTTCCCAGAGCGGAGCCGAGCACACCATTACACGCCCGCGTCCGACACATATTCCTGTCGGAGAGAGAGCCCCCCGGGGATCGGCTCCAGGGTTGCCATCGTTACCACTGTCCACGGCCTTCATTAAAAAGCTGGTACTACTAGGACGCAGGGCCCAGGGGTGCACCGGGGTCCCCGTGCCCGCCCCCCTGTTCTACCGGACGGCGCAAGAAATATCCTGCCAGCATCCCTGGGCGAGGCCGGCAGGAGCAGCACGAGACGCCTTGCAAGAAGATGGAACTCGCCTATATCAATGTGTTTAAAGCAAAGTCTGCTTCTATATGCTGTGGCTATGCTGTGTTCCAAGAAACAAAGCCAAACAATCTGTTAAAAGCAATTGATTATTTCTAAGCGCGGACCGGGGCTCCAACCTGTGATGTTGTGCATTGCCTTGCTTCCAAAGCGAGCGCCTTGCCTCTGAGCTATCCCCACACAGCAAACTGAAACGTGCCAGATATCGTTGACAACACACACGTGACTACATCTCTGCTACACTCCAAAGCTCATGATGTCACACATGACATCACAGATGGCGCATATGATTATATGTTTTTAGAATACGAGGATTCGCAGGAACTCTACGCAGACCGAGCTCAGTTAACAACCTAAAGCGCTATTGGTCTGATTCTGAATTTGGTGGTATACTCGCGGTATGCTGTGGCAATACCTCCACCACTCAGTCTGGTGGCACCTCACAAATATTACTTTTTAGTTGAAGATATATTCGTATTACACAACTACTTGTATAGCCCACAAGATTGCGAGTGCCAGCGTGGAGGTGTTGTGCCAACATGGAGGTGTTCACTTCATTTTCGGAGTCCGTAGGACTCCGTTGACGATTTGGCAAATTTGGCACAGGCAGTAATTCCGCTGGTGGTAAATCGGGTACTTTTGGACTTTACACTGGAGGGTTGTCCACCGCACCTTACTGATGTAAATCCACTTCTCCAACGTTAAATATCCAATTTGTTCGTGCAGTAAAACGGGCCGTATTTCTGTTACCACCAAAAAAGAGGATTTACCACCGTTTGTTTACCGCACCGCCAAAATTGTTTCGACCATAAGTGTTTATAGTTACCCTAACGTACATTTCAAGGTCAGACCGATTTGAGATTACAAAGGAGCTTTTTTGATTCAATGGCCCTCATTACGACCCTGGCGGAAAGTGACTGACCGGACCGCCACAGCGTAAATAGCGTTTCCGCCATTGCACGATGGAGCAAAGTGCGTCTCATTCCGACCCATCGGGCACGAGCACCACGCCATGGTGGAAGTGCAAAGTCCGCGATGGCGGAAATGACCCCAAAACGGCCCACACCACCGCCGTACGGCGCCCTAGGTGCAATACCGCCACCCATCTTAGCGGACACCGCAGTGAGCGCCAACCGGAAAGTACGGTGACCGTAAATATACGGAAACGGAAGTAAAAGCATGGTCCCGGAACGGGAAACATCACGCCGTACACCTATAAAACCACAAAATCCACACAACCATTAAAAATACTACCCTGAGACACATCCCAACCCGTCATCCACTCTAGTGAAACCAAGAAAAATGGGAAAAGTAGCGAAGAAAGCGTGTGACCGCAAGCGGCAGGTCCACTTCTCCCGTGAGGAACTCACCTTACTCACAGAGACCCTCCAGGAGAATGCAGCCGCCGTCTTCTCCACGCAAATGACCAGGACGGCACTTGCGAACAAGAAGGCCATATGGGCCCTGGTGGCACAGCGGGTAAGTGCGGTGGGGACCGCACCCCGCAACCCACAGCAATGCAGAAAGCGATGGGACGACCTGCGGATACGCGTCCGTAGCATACTTTCTGCCAACCGCAACATTGCCACAGCCACCGGGGGAGGATCGGAATCACCCATCAAGTTGACCCCCTGGGAAGAAATCTGTGCCTCCACCATAGGAATGGAGAGCATAGAGGGAGTCGGAGGGATGGAGAAAGGAGTGCAGACATCCGAAGAATCAGGTAGGTGGCCCAAATAAAACAATGCCAAAACCACAATGTCCAATCATGTGAAGTACCACGTGCCCACATAGTGCAACAGTAACACATGTCCATGAGAACGTCCACATACATAGGCCTGATAGCACACTTCAAAACTCACATCAAATACATAAATAATTAAAAATCCTAAAAACACCCTCTACACGTGCAGCAGGCACACCCTAACTGCAGGCTGCCAAACAACTGCACCCTCACTCCACACACAAATGAAACCACCTCCAAGGCCCCGACCCAAATCACCCTCAGGTACCACCCCAATGCATGTGATACATTGCCATTCCAATTCCCACAGACCCATTAATAACGCACGCCCTCCTTTACTCCACCACAGGGTCCGATCCAAACGACGTGCTCCAGGACACCCCTACCAGCACACCTGCAAAGAGGGCCAAGACCAACGGCCAAAGACCCTCCACCTCAGCTGCACGCATCAAGACACGGCAGCAGCACAAATCAAGTGGCAGCACAGAGGAGGGAACTCCAACAGGCACCCCAGCAGCCAGCATGCCCACACCACCACCACCACAGGTCCCCCCAATGGATGCCACAGTAGGCACTGCTTCTGGTGGCAGCAGCACCATAGGTGACACTGCATTAATGGCAGCATGCTCCGACACAGAAAACGGGGATGTCGAAGTCAGATCCATCCATGACCTGTCCCAATCCCCCTGTCTGTTCCATCCCGTACACCATGAGGATACCACGCAGGGGCACCCACAAGACGACGACTGGCCATCCCCCACAAGCCCTGTGGCAGGGCAACATGAGGCGAACAGCCACTCTGTGACACCACCGCAAATGGCCATGGCCCAGCAGAGGCAACAGTCCCTCGACCAGTTAATCGTGCAACAGCAGCAACTGGCCACGCTCCTCAAGGACCATGCCGATGAATGTGGGGGCACTAAGGCAGACATAGAAACATCAACTGAGACACTTAGGGCAGAAATGGAGAGAAGTACAGAGACACTAAGGGCACAAATGGAGAGTAGCACCGAGTGCCTGAGAGTCCAAATGGAGAGTAGCACCGAGAGCCTGAGAGTACAAATGGAGAGAAGCACCGAGAGCCTGAGGGGGGAACTGCATGCGACGTCCAAAGACGTATGTGCCGAACTTGCCGCAGTGCGCCGTGTGCTCACTGAGCTCTCACAAACCCTTAGGGACATGCATGGACGTGAGCAGGCAGAGACATCATCCGTTGCAAGTTCCGTCCAGGGCAGCCCCCAACGTAGATCTGGGAGGAACCTGCGCTCCACAGGCAGGGGTGCCCCTGATACCCGCAGAGGGGGCTTGCAATAGCGACTGCCCACTGACAATGAGCATCTTTGGACACTGGTGTACGGGGGGGAGGTAGGAGGGTGGAGGGGGTGTGTTGGGCTCACTTGGGTGGCGGGTCGATAGGGTGTTTAACATGATATCACATATGCCATAAACAATGCACGATCAACCAATGAGATGTGTGGACATTGATCTTTGTGTACGAGGCCATAATAGGCGTACAGTCCATATTGTGCATGTACCAGACACACACAGTGCCACGAGTCCCGTGTCCATGTATCAGCCACCAGGCGTGAGTGCTAGAAGCATGCATCTATGAGATGCTGATGAATGTCACGGCCCTCCTGTGCCTCGCAGACTCCTTGAGGTGCTGCCACATCCCCACCCTCATCATGACCATCTTCAGGTGCTTGCAGTTCTGCGTCAGGGGGCATGGGCACATTTCTACGTACGCACATGTTGTGTAGCATGACACATGCCATCACCATCTTCGCAACCTTCACATGGCGGTACAGGAGTGCCCCGCCAGACCTGCTGAGGCACCGGAAACGAGTCTTCAGTAGGCCGAATGCCTGTTCTATGACTACACGGGTACGTGAGTGGGCATGGTTGTAGTCCTCCTCATGCTGGTCCCGTGGGTTCCGGACTGGTGTGAGGAGCCATCTCTTCAGTGGATATCCGGCATCACCTGTATGTGGACGATAAACGAATTATGTGATATGCCATTGCTACGTACGCACCCCCCCCCCCTTCCTGCCAGGTCATTGCCGCATCACATACCCCACATCATCATGCATGAAATGAGACTCACCGAGTAGCCAGGATCTGTTCCCTGCGTGTCGCTCCATGTAGCGTGGTATTGTAGAGTTCCTCAAGACCATAGAATCATGGGTTGATCCAGGGAATCGGGCACAACAATGTGTAATGATCCTGTTGGAGTCACACACCATTTGTACATTCAGAGAATGAAATTGTTTCCGGTTGCGGTACTGGGCCTCCATGGCATGTGGGATGACCAATTCCACATGGGTGCAGTCGATGGCACCAATGCAACCCGGTATGCCGGCAAGTGCATGGAATCCCACTTTTGTGTTGGTAATTTCCTGCTCCGAGCGTGGTAGAGAGATGTAGTCATCTGCGTGCTGCAGGAGGGCATCGAGCACTTGCAATAGTGTCCGTGACAACAGTGGCTGTGAAATGCCATGCAACTGTCCGACTGTGTGCTGGTAGGTGCCTGTGGCCAGGAAGTGGAGTACAGACACCACCTTCAGTATGGGTGGGATGGCGGTTGGGCTATCTATCATGCTGAGAAGGTCAGCCTGTGTCATGTCCACAATGGCGGTTATGGTATCCCGGTCCAAACGGTAGAGGGTGTGGATCTGCTCATCAGTGAGGTTGAACGGATGTGCTCGGAGGCGTGGGATTGCGGGCTGCCTGCGTGGTGGTAGTGGCTGTGCTGGCGGCCCTTGCTGGCCCTGCCTTGCCCTCCTCCTCCTCCTGCGTCACCTCCGTGCGGCCGGTTGTAGTTGGTGTTCGTCTTCTTCTTGAAGTTGGAGTACTTGCAGTGCTATCAGGTCCCCCAGGGCCAACATAGCTAGTCCTGCCGGTAGCATTTCGGAGTGGTTGTGGGAGGAGACTGGGTGTGCAATTTATGTGTTTTCAGGCTGTATGGCCTCCACCTGTGGTGATTCATTCCACCTGTGCAAGCTGCTCTCCCCTTTGGGCGAGCACGTCCCGCACACAACGCTGCAATTCGACGAATGGCATCTTGCTATTACAATCATGTATTTGTACCCGATGGCAGTGTAACATTGGTTGATATGTTCATTCGGCTATGGTCCCATTGTTTCACCTACTATCTTTGCAGTCGCGAACAGACTTGTGAAGGGTCAGTGGAACGTAGTACTCGAGTAACGGTGGACCCTCATGCATCACTGTACCGAGGTTCAACGACGGGCGGGGCGTCCCATTTGTGAGTGAAGGCAGTTGCCATTTTCACACACAGCCGCACTAGATGGATTAATTTGTGATTTCAAGCGGCCACAGATGCCTTTTCGACGTGATGTTGCAAATGAGGAATTCGAAGGGCGGCGCTTTCGGTTATCAGCTAGCGGCGAGGAGATGCCCACAGGTCTGACTGCAAATATAACGTTCTATTGTTCAATGTCCTTGGGACAGGGGCCATGGCGAGGATGCAATGATTGATATGAATAGTTTGGGATGCGCAATGGCGAAGTGGACGATGAGGCCGGACGTTCCCAAATACATGTTACTTCACAACACTGGAATTACGGGCTGGGGCACAGTGGATTTTTCAGGCTGCATAACGCACAGACTCAATGGAAATTTCACATGTTATGTGAGTATGGAAACAGGCGTTTTCATTACGGGATGAGGGAATGATGAATGGATGCATGGACAGATGATTTGATACAGAGTTTGCCATGTACAGGGCTTCTTGGAATCTGTCCGCCTCCCCTGCGCTATGTGATGCAGGGCTGCCATAGTGGGACCATCGTCTATCTGGCCTTGTTGAGCCCTCCCTGTCTCGACGCGCCTTCAGACACTTGTGTCTATGCACGTTACCAATCCCATCTGATGGATTCTGTTTTAACAGACGCATGCACAGGTACACTCGTTTGTGATGGTGTTTTCACCTCGATATAGATAGTTATGATTCGCAAGTGGTTTTTTGGTGGTGATGATCCTTTGGAGTGGGCTAGCATGCACATGGCTGTGGATTTGGTGTGATCATTGAAGTGAGTAATTCAAATGTAGTTCTGATGGCCATACTATTCTTTTTCATTTCATTTGGTTGACAGGTATCTCCTCCCCTTTTGCCACTGCCATCTGTATGCCACTCCTGCAGATGGATTTTACTCCCGACACCTGCTGCTTCGTGTTAATCAGTGGAGCAGCATTACGATCTTATGGAACGATCGCCAATGGGCCACATGCCCTTACGCAGTACTAGTGGCTAGGAGCAACATTTCGGCCTTTCAGCTGGACTAGTGCCTCCCTATTGGGACGGCCCTGCGGTTCTAGGCGCTTCCATGTTGCCTTTTCGTACGAGAATGTAGCCCCTGTGTACCATGAAGGAACAGGGCGTCACACAAGAAGTAGCTGGTCATTTATTGCGGATGCAGCCCACAATGGTGAAATGTGTTTTGGAGTTCATGGCCTAATGGCTGTATGGACTTGGTGAATTTGTTGTGCATTAAATTTCTATTCTGATATGGACTGTGTAGCGTTCTTCTTTGCAAGTGATGTGGCATATTCCTATTTGGGGAGCGATGTATTGTGAGGAGATCTGCATTGGGTTACAGCTTCGGAGTATAGTTGCGTGGTACTGTGCTGGGCGCGTTTGCCTACGAAGCCCAGTGAGGTCAGGGATAAGGGCTGCCAATATGACTGTTTTAATGATGTCATGCTCAGGGGCGGGGGATTAGCTTTTGTGTAACAGATGCCGGTCAGCCAGGTGGATTGGTGGAATGATGTGATTTTCGGAATATTGCTGGTCACAGGTGCCTGTGTTTGCGTGCGTTTCTTGGTGGGAGACTGAGGTCATGTCCATTGGGATAGCTTCTGTATTCGTGCCATCTGTGCCCTGCAGCTCCCATTGGCCCCTCTTGAGATTCATTTGTTCGTTGGCAGGCATGGATGACTAGTACATTTCACTGGTTGCATTGTGTGACTTCATTGCACCTACGGGGAGTTGTACAATGTGGCCAGGGAGCGGTGTACAGGCACTCAGTGGGGCCGTTTACGGTTGGTTCGCGATGCCGTACTTCTCACCATGGCGGAATGGTACTTTCCGCCGTGCTTGATGGCGTTAGGTGCATGTCAGCTAGGGTCAGAATTCGCGTACCGTTGCGCCATGGTGGTAATTACGGTTTGGCATGGCGCGCGCGCGCGTACTTGGTGCAGTTAGCGTTGGCGTTCACTACGGTGTCGCTAATGGCATCGTACTTTGCGGTGACGGGTCATAATCGCACCGAGCGCTATTCGATGGCGGTATTGCATTTCCGCCATCGTTTTTCGATTTCCGCCAGGGTCGTAATGAGGCCCAATGTGTTTACAGGTGCTCTCCAAAGTAGCCAATTAACAAACTAATGCAGTGGACAGGTAGATCTAAAAACTTATCGACACCCGACCTGGACTTCTCATGACCTCACAAATGGCACTGATGACACCACATAATAATATAGTTGCCATCACTGAATACGTCACATATAACCTCACCAACAGACTGTATTTCGGGCTCATATGCCATCACCTAAGTCAGGGGTTCTGTCAAATGTTTTGCACTACAACTCCCATCATCCTTAGCCATCACAGGCAACAGTAAGGCATCATGGGAGACGCAGTCCAGAACATCTGGAGAGCCGCAGGTTGCAGGCTCCTGATAGATGCCCTTACTGTCGTCTATCATGGGTTCATGGGTCGCACATACATGCCTTCTTTTTGGGATGGAAAAGGCACGGCCCTTTGGACGTTGGCCACATCTTGTGTGCCACATATATTTGCATCTGTCAGGGTTTGGGGCACATCATGCATTTTCTGCTGTCATGTTCTGTGGTGGGGATGCTTAGGACATGGTCAAACATTCAAAACGTTTGCAGGGCATTGACATAACAAGCAAAGGTATTCCGGTTGGTTGTCTGGCATTGATGTAATATGCTCCTGACTCACACTGTTTGCCACATATTGGCATCATTCCCCCGAGACGGGCACCGTTAGCTAAGTGTGGCTATCATTCTGCACAGTGTTGATTCCAAGTGATAACTGGTGACCTGTAAATCCAGTGACTTCTAAATATCCAACTTAATTTTTACTGAGTATACAAAAGAACAGTGACTTGGGGGTTTTCCCAGTAACAAAATGATGGGGCTAAACAATACAATTTACCCCAATAGTTTCCAAAGGAATTGATTAAAACCTGTCAGGAAAGTGTGTATCCAATAGAAACACTGAATGCAGATTGGCCACCTTTGCTTGCTCCCTCTGCAGAGTACAATACAGTGTGCCAATATCCCACTGGGCAATATGGCAGTCATAAACCATATGGAAGGTAACATACCAGAGGTGCACGTCACACCAAGCTATAGAGTTACACCAGCTTTAATTCTTGTATTGTCAAAGTAGAAATTATATCGTGCCTCCTATTGCTATGAATATATGTATATTGGCCTACGCCAAGCTGCTAACAAGCTGCTTATAAACTACATGTGAATAAACTCGCATTGCAAGGTCCTGACCTTAGAAACCATGTAAACTGTCATTTTGGGTCAAGCCGCTATTTTAGGTTTTCTTGCTCTATAAAGTCACCATGTGAGCTAAAATGGTAGCCTATGTTATTCAGAACAGAACTTGATTGTCATGACCTCTGTACAGCTAATGTATAAGTTGCCTGCAGGCCACTTGTTAGGGTCATGAGCTGAGACCTTGTCCTTCTGCTGACCTGTGTGCAATGGATTACCTGTATCACCGAAACTGATCTATAATTGAATGAGAACACCTGCTTAACTACATTGTATAAACTAAGACCCGCATTGTAATGTTAGGCCTAGAGCATACATTATTACCATTTCTTCTTGTTAATGTATAAACCTAAGATGAACTAGATTTGACCTGGCAAGGGACCCTAGAGCAGTAACTTATTTATGGAATGGTTAACCTGAAGAAAGGCTGGAGAAATGTATAAAAGCCTGACTGTTTCAATGAATATTTGCACTCACTGAGCACACCGAACCACGCCGGAGTTCGCTGTGTTGTACTGAGGGTCGATAGCTATCTGAATTTTGTTCTGTTCTTTTGTAACTGGATTCAGTATAAAATAAAGTACTTTGTATGTTCCTTTGTAACCTGTGTTTGGTGTGTTTCCTTTTTGGTTACCCTGCCTCATATTATTTCCTTGTTTTCACAGTTGGCGCCCGGAATAGGGACCCTCAAGATTGATGCCGGATTATTGAAGGTTGACGCATGCTATCGGACCGGGATCGGACGGTGTGACATAACGGGCCCGACTGAACGAGACGCAACACCTCAACAGCGCTGCACGATCCGTTCTGTGGACGATAGCCGTGTGGTCTGAGACGGCATCTTGACGAGGGTCAATTTTTTGAGGCGGGCAGATTTGCCGAAATCACCATACACAAGGTAAAATTCGTTAGGTAAGTCCTTTGTAAACCGATCGGTCCTCCTTAGGTTTGGTCAGGTGAGTCGTTACCCGACTCTTAATTCAACCCTGACAATTTGAATTTGGTACATTGTATCTGCAGACACAATTATTGACCAGGTAACACAGAGTATTTGAGAAATGCCTGGGAAATTGTCTAGCTGCTTTAGGGCATTATTCCGCAGTGATAGACAATCTTTGGAATTTAGCCGTGCGGCACCACAGGAGGGGTCACCGGCATGTACTATGTACTATGTACTGTAAGCATGGCATTGGAAGTGTAGTATTTAATAAAATTTGGCACAGACAAACCAGACATGCCTCCGAACTTCAGTGGCCAGTCAATGGTAGTTCTGCGATCCCTCGTATTGAATATTTAGAGTCAGTCTTGTTAAAAAAGAAGGCCAGACCTGCAGCATTTGATGTTTTGCAAAATTGGAAAAGAGAAGCGTTGCAGCAGCTTAAAAGTAGGGAAAAACATGTGCGCCGTCATAAAACAAATGCTGAAAAGGCGTTGTTATATGATCAGGACAAACAGTCTGAGTCGGTTAGGAATATGGACAGGGCTTTCTCACTCGGTATTCAGAAAATCTATCCTTCTAAAGATCTTCATGTTTCTGATGAGTTTATCGACAAATTGTTAAATGAACAAAGGCCTGGTGCCTCTGCACCACCTCCGTATGTTCCTCTTCCTCCTGCTGTACCTCTTCCTGCTGTTATTCCTGCTCTTCCTGCTCAACCTGTTGTTCCTATTCCTCCGGTTGTTGTTCCTCCACCTGCTCCTCTGCCTCTTCCCATTGCACCAGTAATAGTACCTCCATTGAATTTGCCTGCACCCTCACTCCCAAGTAGTTCTGTACCGCTTGTAGTTGATCAGGGTGCGGGGTCGAGGATTGTTACTCGTAATACTGTTCCTACAGAAAAGAAACAGGATTTGTTTGCATGGGCTAAGCATTTTATGGAGAGAGATGATCGAGCTAATGTTCTTGCAACACTTTCTAATATGGATAATTTTCCTGAGAAAAATGTTTTCATTGAAGGTTTAGGGATTCATTTATGTGTAATGTGGGGTAAATTAAATAATGCAGACCTCCCACAAGGGTTGAGGGACCTGAATACTTTAGCGTTTTCAAGAGACACTGTGGAGAAGGTACATGAGCATGTTGAGAGGATATTTGAGTATAGAAAGGAGTTGGAAAGGTTACGGAATGAGGATGACGAAGAAGAAAGTATGTATGTACAGAAACGATTTCTTCCGTGTCGTAATGTAACGCTCACCTGATTCTCGCAGAGGCGCCGGTCTTGACTGGGCGACTACCGTATCTTCAAAGGTGATGTGTAGCACCCGGTTGGCTCTTTGGGCTGGACCTCTGTGCACTGTATGCCTGACGTGTAGAGTAAGATGTCTGCAGATAGAAAATATGGGGTTAATGAACTGGGGTTATTGGGGTGTCCCTATCTCTTTCCTCTTCTCCTCTCCTGTAGACCCCCAAAGGTTAACGCTCTCACCTTAGGTAAGTGAATGCCGAGCTCTCCATCTGCCTCGGGGCAGGGTGCTGTAACCAGTTTCTTCACTGGATAGGTAGCGCAGGCCTCTTGACTTCAGAGGACTGCTGTCCGTCGTTTACTGCACGAACGGTAAGTTTCGAGTCATTCAAATGTCTTTAAAGTCTTTAGTAATGATGTCTCTTGTTTTGCAGGGTTCCGGCGATGGCGGATGACGGGCTGAAGTGAGTTGAAGATGGAGCCCGTGTGATGAATAGAAGCGCCTGGAAGCACGTAAGTAAGCGCTTGTTGCCTGCTTCACTATGCGCTCTAACTGTCTTTTTATTTTGCAGGTACGAGTTCGGAGCGGCTGCAGGGTGCCGGAATACCCACTGGATTAGATGTGGAAAGGAGTAATGGCACGTGAGTATTAAAGTTCCCCAATGTCTTTAAACGCACCTTGTTTTGTCTTTCAGATGCGGGATGCAGCGCCGAAGGCCTCCGGAGCGTACGAAGAGTAGGTAAGCCTTTGCCTTTCAGATGCCGGAATGCTAACCTGTTCTTTCTTGTCTTTATAGGTGTTGCTGAAGACTGGATTCAGGATGGTAAGCCTTTGCCTTTCAGATGCCGGAATGCTAACCTGTTCTTTCTTGTCTTTATAGGTGTTGCTGAAGACTGGATTCAGGATGGTAAGCCTTTTTCCTTAGGCCCAGGACCGGATGCAGAAGACACGATGAGCGTTCTGCTGCAGAGGTTGCAGAATAACGCAAAGCAAGATTCATCCACCGGGTGTGGTTTAAATAGCCTCCTGTAGTGCTTAGGTGTCTCCTTCCACAGCCACACATAAGTAAGAAAAGAGTTCCTGGTAAGAAAAGAGTTCCTGCCTTCCAGAAGAGTTCCAGTGTTCTGAATCTAGGGAGTGGCTCCAGCCCCACCCAACAGGAAAAGTAGTTCCAAACAGAAGAGGATCAGAGGCTCAACTGGCAGGCAAGTAAGCAGCATGGTCTGCTGAAGGTAAGTCCACCCAAGCATTATGAGCCTGGCGCTTCCAGGGCTGGGACTGGGCATATTTATGAGCCTGGTGCCACTGGCGCCAGGACTGGGTCCAAAAGGTCCCAATTGGGACTGGTTGGCACTCGGAACCTGGGTTATGGATCTGCTTCCAAGGGAGTTGGGAAAACCCTGACCTTTTGGAAGCAGAGATCATGACAGTACCCCCCCTCAAGGCCCCTCCCAAAACGGGCTTCTCCGGGGGTTTTGGCTTGTCAGGAAATGTTCGGTGAAATCTATTGATTAGGCGAGGAGCGTGGACATATTCAGCAGGTTCCCAGGATCTCTCTTGGGGGCCGTAGCCTTTCCAGTCAATTAGGTAGAATAGTTTAGATTTGGAGATCTTGGAGTCCAGAATGCTTTTGACTTCAAACTCGAGTTCTCCATCCACTAGGATAGGTTTTGGAGATTTGGTTAGTCGGGTTTGAGGTTGCACGGGTTTTAATAGAGAGACGTGGAAGACCGGATGTATCTTCATGTGCGGGGGCAAGTCCAACTTGACCGCTACTGGGTTTACTATGGTAGTGATGGAATAGGGACCAAGGTATCTTGGGTTGAATGTGCGTGGCCCTTTTAGAGATAGATATTTGGTGGATAACCAGACTTGATCCCCTACTTGATAGTGAGGGGCTTCCTTCCGATGTTGATCTGCTCCTTTCTTGTATTGTTCTTTAGCCCTTTGAAGGTGAGAAACAGCTTCCTTAAAGGCTTGGGTGATTGTAGAATGCAGGTAGTCTACTGCTGGTGTTTCAAGATCTTGGAGGGGATCCAACTCCGAGGTTCGAGGGTGACTGCCGTACAAAAGAAAAAACAGGGTTTTCCCAGTTCCCGAATGGACAGAGTTATTGTAGGCATACTCGGCTATCCAAAGGATATCTTTCCAAGTTTTTTCAGTTTGTTGCAGCATGCAGCGTAAATACTGTTCCAGAGTTTGATTGGTCCTCTCGGTTTGTCCGTCGGTCTGAGGGTGGTGACTGGTCGATAGTCTCACATCAATTTGAGCCGACCGACAGCAACTTCGCCAAAAATGAGAAATAAATTGACTACCTCGATCCGAAATTAGAACCGAAGGAAAACCGTGCAGTCGGACGATGTTTTCGAGAAATTCTCGGGCCAGAGTTGCTGCTGTTGGCAAGCCTTTGAGCGGAATGAAATGCGCCATCTTGGAGAATAAGTCCACGATTACTAGAATCGTATTGTATCCGGAGCATGGAGGTAGATCGGTGATGAAGTCCATAGAAAGCGTATGCCAAGGGCGAGGTGGGATGTCAATAGGGCGTAAGAGGCCTGCTGGTCTTTCCTTTTGACTCTTGTTTTGGGCGCATACTCCACAGGACATTATAAAGTCTCTGATATCTTTTTTCCAAGACGGCCACCAGAAGTAGCGCTTGATCTTTTCTGAGGTCTTGGCTATACCGGGATGACCTTCCATTAAAGAGTCGTGATAACAAGAGATTACTTTTTTCTGTAAATCTGTGCTGGGTAGGTATAATCGTTCTTGGAAATACAATATGTTGTCCTTTACTGCAAAGTCCTTTCCCTGCAGATGCCAATTCTGTATGTCTGCTGGAGTTACAAGTTGCCTGGCTTTATCCTTAACTTCCTCTATGGATTCTGTGGCGATTACACCCAGAATTCTTTGTGCGGGAATGATTGGTACAGGTTTAGGGTTGACCAAGTGTTCTTCCACTCCCATCCGAGAAAGGGCATCGGCTTTACCGTTCTTTGTACCAGGTCGATAGGTAATTATGAAGTCAAACTCGGCAAAGAATAATGCCCAACGGAGTTGTCTAGAGGATTGGGCTTTTGCGGTCTTCAAATATTGCAGGTTTCGGTGATCCGTAATCACAGTAACGGTGTGTCGGGCCCCCAGCAGATAATGCCGCCAAGCCTTAAAGGCAGACTTGATAGCCAGAAGTTCCTTGTCAGTAATCGTGTAATTGATTTCAGGAGGCGAGAATTTGCGGGACCAAAATGCCACGGGATGCAACTGATTGGTTACCGGGTCCTTTTGTGATAGAACTGCCCCCATGGCAAGGCTTGAAGCATGAGTTTCCACGATGTAGGGGAGTTCGGGGCGAGGGTGTTTTAAGATTGGTGCAGAGATAAATTTAGTCTTCAAATCCTGGAAAGCTTGTTCCGCCTCGGTAGACCATTCAAAACGTTTGTTTTTCTTTAACAAGGCAGTGATGGGCTGGACTATTCGAGAGAATTCGGGGATAAACCTGCGGTAAAAGTTAGCGAAGCCTAACATGCTTTGCACACCTTTTACGGAGGATGGTGATGGCCATTTGAGAACTGCATCGACCTTCTTTGAATCCATACGCACTCCGCCAGGTGATAATATGAATCCCAAGAATTCAACTTCAGTCACGTTGAAAACACATTTTTCCAACTTAGCGAAAAGTTTGTGTTGACGCAATCTTTCGAGGACCATTTTCACGTGTTTCCGATGTTCAGATTCCGATGAAGAATAAACGAGGATGTCGTCAATGTAAACAACAACACATACATCTATGAGCTCTCTGAGGACATCGTTCATAAAATATTGAAAGGCGGCCGGGGCATTGCAAAGTCCGAAGGGCATGACCTGATATTCAAATAGCCCATACTTGGTGCGGAAGGCCGTCTTCCATTCATCGCCCTCTTTTACTCGTACCAAGTGGTAAGCTCCTCTAAGATCCAGCTTTGTATATATGCATGCTTTTCTGACTTGGTCCAGGAGTTCAGGGATCAAAGGTAACGGATATCTATTCTTAACGGTGATCTGGTTCAGGGAGCGATAATCGATACAAGTTCTAAGGTCTCCTTCCTTTTTTGGAACGAAGAACAAAGCTGAAGAAGCAGGGGACTTGGAAGGACGAATAAACCCATTTGCCAGGTATTGATCCAGGTATTGTCGAAGGTGAAGGTTCTCAGGCTCGGTGAGGGCATAAATTCTACTACAAGGAGGAGTAGATCCAGGTATCAGGTCTATCTGGCAGTCATAAGACCTATGAGGAGGTAGAGAGTTAGCCTGATCCTTCCGGAAAACATCTTGGTATTCTAGGTATTCGGGAGGTAATTGGGGAGTCTCTGAAGAAATTGCGGCCAGTGCAACACCAGGTGGAGGGTGACAAGTAGAGACACATTCTGGAAACTGGACCGTTCTTGCTCGCCAATCGATCAGAGGATTGTGTTTCTCTAACCAAGGTATTCCTAGAATAATCTGAAACTGAGGGGCCTTGATCACATCGAACACGATCTTCTCATGGTGTCCATCTTGACTTACTAGCGTCACCTCTTGAGGGGTATGCGTTACTGGCCCGGAGGCTATCTCCGTACCATCCACCGTAGTAATGACGTCCTTTACAGCCTTGGGACAAAGAGTGAGATTCATCCTCAAAACCATTTCATGATCCACATAATTGCCGATGGCACCGCTGTCGACGTAAGCTTCAATTGCATGTAATCGATCCGGATTATCAGGGCTAATGAGGACCATAGGTATCACGAAATGCGAGGTCACGGAACTGGTTTTCACGCTCGGCAAGAGGACCTCTATTCTTGTCGGGCGAGGTCGTTTCCCTGCTCAGAGTTTGTAACTTTGGTAACTGCAGCTCCTACTGCCTTCTTGGCAGGTTTCACCGGACAGTCTCGAAGAAAGTGCCCTGAGTTTGCGCAATATAGGCATAATTGCAACTGTTTCCTCCTTTCCCGCTCCCTTTGTGTTAGAGGACCTTTCAGACCCCCTATTTGCATGGGTTCCCCGGAGTCTACTCCTTTGGAAGGAGTTGGCGGTTTGGAAAATACTCGAGCATCAAACTTGGAACGATCGGCCTTCCTGTTCTGCAACCTGTGATCTATTTGAACGACCAAGTCTATATAATCCGAACAGTCTTGTGGGGGATTCACTACTTGGGCTAAAATGTCTTTGAGCTCTCCACGTAGACCTCTATAAAACAGCGTAATCCTTTTGTCCTCAGGCCATTGAGTTTCCACTATTAGTCTATTGAAAGATGCAATATAAGCCAAAAGGTCTTGATTACCCTGTCGCAACGAAAGAAGCTCATTGTCCAAGGCCTGGCCCTGTGAATGTCTTGCGAACAGTTTTTCCATACTAAGCTGAAAGGCTTGAAAATCATGGAGAACCGGATCATCTTGATTAACTAGAGGGATCGACCAGTCTGCCGCATTGCCACTAAGGTACGAAAGTACAAAAGCTACTTTTGCTTGATCAGTTGGAAAGGCTGCTGGCCGGCATAAGAAGTGCAACCGGCACTGATTGATAAATACTGCAAACCTCTTTGGGTCACCAGAAAATCGTTCGGGCGGAGCCAGAGGTACATTCCCAGGTAGGTTGATCTGCACTGGATTCATAGAGGATGTTGAAGGAAGATTTGCCCCTGATGCAGGTAACGGGGTCTGTCCGGCTTGTGACTGTAGCACTTGTCTAGCAAGATTGTCTGTTCTCTCCTTGGAAATAATTAGTTCCCTTCTTAGAGCATTTGTTTCCTGACGAGCTGCATGCACTTCTGCCCTTAGTTCCCCAAGTAACCGGGCTAGGGGGTCAGTATCCGAGGTTACCATAGCGCCTGGGCGAGAGTTTTGCGGTAGGCTTTGCGTTCTGTAACGCTCACCTGATTCTCGCAGAGGCGCCGGTCTTGACTGGGCGACTACCGTATCTTCAAAGGTGATGTGTAGCACCCAGTTGGCTCTTTGGGCTGGACCTCTGTGCACTGTATGCCTGACGTGTAGAGTAAGATGTCTGCAGATAGAAAATATGGGGTTAATGAACTGGGGTTATTGGGGTGTCCCTATCTCTTTCCTCTTCTCCTCTCCTGTAGACCCCCAAAGGTTAACGCTCTCACCTTAGGTAAGTGAATGCCGAGCTCTCCATCTGCCTCGGGGCAGGGTGCTGTAACCAGTTTCTTCACTGGATAGGTAGCGCAGGCCTCTTGACTTCAGAGGACTGCTGTCCGTCGTTTACTGCACGAACGGTAAGTTTCGAGTCATTCAAATGTCTTTAAAGTCTTTAGTAATGATGTCTCTTGTTTTGCAGGGTTCCGGCGATGGCGGATGACGGGCTGAAGTGAGTTGAAGATGGAGCCCGTGTGATGAATAGAAGCGCCTGGAAGCACGTAAGTAAGCGCTTGTTGCCTGCTTCACTATGCGCTCTAACTGTCTTTTTATTTTGCAGGTACGAGTTCGGAGCGGCTGCAGGGTGCCGGAATACCCACTGGATTAGATGTGGAAAGGAGTAATGGCACGTGAGTATTAAAGTTCCCCAATGTCTTTAAACGCACCTTGTTTTGTCTTTCAGATGCGGGATGCAGCGCCGAAGGCCTCCGGAGCGTACGAAGAGTAGGTAAGCCTTTGCCTTTCAGATGCCGGAATGCTAACCTGTTCTTTCTTGTCTTTATAGGTGTTGCTGAAGACTGGATTCAGGATGGTAAGCCTTTGCCTTTCAGATGCCGGAATGCTAACCTGTTCTTTCTTGTCTTTATAGGTGTTGCTGAAGACTGGATTCAGGATGGTAAGCCTTTTTCCTTAGGCCCAGGACCGGATGCAGAAGACACGATGAGCGTTCTGCTGCAGAGGTTGCAGAATAACGCAAAGCAAGATTCATCCACCGGGTGTGGTTTAAATAGCCTCCTGTAGTGCTTAGGTGTCTCCTTCCACAGCCACGCCTAAGTAAGAAAAGAGTTCCTGGTAAGAAAAGAGTTCCTGCCTTCCAGAAGAGTTCCAGTGTTCTGAATCTAGGGAGTGGCTCCAGCCCCACCCAACAGGAAAAGTAGTTCCAAACAGAAGAGGATCAGAGGCTCAACTGGCAGGCAAGTAAGCAGCATGGTCTGCTGAAGGTAAGTCCACCCAAGCATTATGAGCCTGGCGCTTCCAGCGCTGGGACTGGGCATATTTATGAGCCTGGTGCCACTGGCGCCAGGACTGGGTCCAAAAGGTCCCAATTGGGACTGGTTGGCACTCGGAACCTGGGTTATGGATCTGCTTCCAAGGGAGTTGGGAAAACCCTGACCTTTTGGAAGCAGAGATCATGACACGTAAATCGACATCTGAGGAGGCGCGAATTTGTACAAAAGATGCGATTAGATGGATTTCAGCCATATCGATAACTCCAGTTGAAGTATATGACACATACAGTCAATATACGCTAGACATGCAGAGGAAAGTGATACAGGTAATGGTAGAGTACCTGCAGGATGAATGTTTAAAGAGAAAGGTTAGTTGTCCCACAGAGTTATTGAGCACTTATAAGAGAGCTTTTTCACTTGACACTTCTTCAACTGCTTTAGCGCTCGACTTAGCTCTGTTGCTTAGTAAGCGTTCGGAGTTGCCTACTTCTCAGTTGCCTATGAGAGAGGTTCCTCCGACATTTGTCCCAAAGGTTGAGATTCCTGCTAATGCTGCAGCAGGTACACCTGCTGTGGACATTCCTGCACATTATGTATCACAGTTTGTTCACGTCCCGTTTTCACGACAGGAAGTGAATACTATTAGACAAACTATTCCTGACATTAGGAAAAATCCGACAGGGTTCTATAAAGAGATAGAGTCCGTTTTGCAGTCCTCAGTGTTTACCCCAGGCGACATTGATTTGTTATTCCCTGCACTCCTGCCTGTAGATTTGTGGAAACAAGTTAGAACTATAGACGATGTACCAGGGTTGGGAGATACATGGGCTAACATAGTTAGGCTTGATGGGGAAAGGCCAGCTGGTGAGAGGCCAGCTCAGGTGATACTAACTTTGCCTGACAGAATCATTGCAAAACTGAAAACTATAATCCCCGAAAAGAGAATTATTTGGGACAAGCTTACGGCCTGTGTCCAAGGAAAATCTGAGGGTGCTACCGAGTTCTTTAATCAGTTCGAACAGGTATTCTCGGATTTCAGTGGACAAGACTTAGGCACAGAGTCTGGGAAAAGATTATTTGTGGACAAATTTGTACGTGGATTGCTGCCTGACATCCAGTTACAAATTATCTCTTCTGAGAGCGCTTGGCAGGTGAAATCCCAATCAGAAGTACTGCACATGGCTCAGTACTACGAGAACGGTGTCAATAATGAAAAAGATAGAGTCGAGAAGAGAAAAGGTGATTTGAAGACTAAAGTATTGTTACAGCAAATTGTTAGAGGCCCCAGAGGGGGTAGTTCGCAGATTAGAGGTCAGTATGTTTCACAAGGGAATGTGCCCTTGGGTCCTGTGAATATTAACCAGTGTGCCTATTGTCGCCAGGAGGGTCATTGGCGAGCACAATGCCCCGTCCTTCGACAGAGGTCTAATAACACATTTGGAAATATGGGTAGACGATCCAGTGGTCGCCCGGGGGTAGGGGGCCTTGGTAGAGGCCAGTTTTCGCAGGATCCCCAACAACCTTTTTCACAGGATAATCAGACTTCGAGTGTGGATAATAGAAACATATTTGATCATCCTTCTGCTGCATATCTATCTGAAGAGCTTCCTTTTGATGATATTTTGTTTTGTTAGGATTGCCCGAAGCAGGGTTTTTTAACCTACACCTATTCCCGTTAATCAGAAAGGTCCCTACGTTGAAATGGTAGTGGGAAATAGGAAACATCCATTTTTGATAGACACTGGAGCACAGAAGTGCTCCATTGATCATTCTCGGGTTCCAAACATTCCACTGTCAGAGCAAAACAATGTTTCTGTAGGGTTTTCTGGCACACCAGTTGTTTGTCCGGTTTCTTCACCGGTACCTATTTCTTTGGGTCCCTTTACGGACCACTGTCCATTTCTCTTGACTTCGAATTGTGGATAGAATTTGCTGGAGTTGAATCGTTGAAGGAATTAAATGCGGTAATTCATTGTTCTTCTGATGGAGTGCGTTTGACGATTTCACCACAGCAATGTTCTGTTTCGCAATTCTTGACTAGACCTTTGCCGCCAGAATTCAGTAATGTACCAGAGTGTTTGTGGACAGTTGATGACAATGATGTCGGTGTTTTGCAGATTGAGCCTGTTAAAATAGTTTTGAAACATGGAATTAAGCTGCCCCGTATTCCACAGTATAAGATCTCAGTTGAAGGCGAGCGAGCTTTGAAGAGCATTGTTTCCGATTTTATGCATCGTGGGGTGATTGAGGAGATTGCAGGAAGTTTGTGCAATAGTCCGATTTTACCCGTGTACAAAAAAGGTGATAATGCAATTCCATTTCGTTTTATAATTGATTTGCGTGCCATTAATAAAGTCGTTGCTCTGCAATTTCCAATTGTGCCTGATGTGACGACAATATTAACCATGATTCCAGCTACGGCTACTCACTTCAGTGTTGTGGACCTAAAGAATGCTTTCTTCAGTATTCCTATACATGAGGATAGTAGATACTTGTTCGCGTTCACCTTAGGGGGACGCTCATTCACATTTACTCGTGCACCTCAAGGTTATACTGAGAGTCCTAGTATTTATAGTAGGGCTTTGAAAGAGCAGCTTGATACCCTTGGATTGCCCCCTACATGTACGTTGCTTCAATATGTTGATGATTTGCTTTTAGCCGCTGACTCTGAGAGCTCTTGTAAAGAGGGCACTGTGTTGTTGCTCATCTTTCTAGCTAAGCATGGTCACAAAGCTTCGCTCAAAAAGTTTCAATATTGTTGCCAGGAGGAGGGAAGAAGATTGACACCTGAAAGAATAAAACACATTTCTGGCATGTCTGTCCCAAATACACAAAAGGAAGTAAGAGCCTTGATAGGTATGGCTTCTTACTGTAGGTTATGGATCCCAAACTTCTCACTAGTGATAAAACCGATGTTGGCCTTGACGAAGAAGGGTATTTCTTCGCCATTGCCATGGAATACGGAGCATCAACATTCATTCGAGTTGCTCAAGACTGCATTATGTTCGGCGCCAGTTTTGGGCACACCGAACTATGAGAAGGCCTTTGTGTTGTTTGTGCATGAATGTGATGGATGTGCTTTGGTTGTATTAACGCAGGAACATGGAGGGAAGAATAGGCCATGCGGTTACTACTCTTCCGCCCTTGATCCTGTTGCATGCGCTTTGCCAAGATGTTTGCGCGCTATCGCTGCTGCTGCTGCGTCTGTAAAACAGAGTGAGGGAATTGTCCTAGGCCATGATTTAACCCTGATGGTGACTCACTCTGTAGATATTCTATTGAACAAAACCCAAACGCAACACCTCACTTCCGCACGACTGACAAGATATGAATTAATCTCGTTTGCTCCCCACATTCAAATTAGGAGGTGCTGCGTTCTTAATCCGGCTGAACTCCTACCTTTCCCGCAAAATACTGTTCGCGGTGACGAAGAGTCACATGACTGCCTGTATACTACTGAACAAGATACAAAAGGCAGAGTTGATTTGAGGGACACTCCTTTGGATAACCCACAAGGGGAGCTGTTTTGTGATGGCTCCTGCTTCAAACTACTGGATGGTACATCCACAGCTGCTTATGCAGTCACTACATTGAGTACGGTTGTGGAGACCAAGAGAATTACGCATAACTCTGCGCAGGCCGCAGAGATTATAGCATTGACTCGAGCTTGTGATCTTTCCGAAGGGCTAACAGTAAACATATATACTGATAGCCAGTATGCCTTTGGGGTGGCTCACAACTTTGGGAGACTTTGGTCAGAGAGAGGGTTTTTAACTTCGCATGGCACCAAGATCCAACATGGCTCCCTGATAGTACAATTGCTTTCAGCGCTTGCGCTCCCTAGTCAGTTAGCAATCATTAAGTGCGCAGCACATCGCAAGATTATAGATGATGTAGGGAAAGGGAATGCTTTCGCTGATCAAATAGCTAGACAAACTGCCTCTGATCTCTTCACGGAGATGTATGTTTCAAGGGAGACTGTAGATGCCTTTGCAATGGATGAGGGTGTTGGGTCTGTACCGGATATCCAAGCCGATGCCACATTAGAAGAATCCAAGAGGTGGGCAGAGGGCTTGGGGAAACTCGATGATGATGGGTGTTGGGTGGACATGGTTGAAGGGAAATGGTTGCTTCCTAATGCCTATATAGTAATGATGGTTACCATGGCACACGGTCCCACACATGTGTGCACTCAACAGATCACGAGAATGTTAGAGAAAGTCTGGGTAAATGATAAGATTTCAAAAATTGCCCAGCATTATGTCCAAAATTGCATGATTTGCCTACAACACAATGTGGGAAAGGGGACAGCAACTCCAAGTGGTAGCTTTGGGCCTCCTTCTGTCCCGTTTGAAGTGATTCACTTTGACTTTATTGAAATGGAGCGATGTAACAATCTAAAATATGTCCTTTTGGTCATTTGCGCCTTTAGTAAGTGGGTCGAGGCTTTCCCTGTTAAAGACGCTACAGCCATGACCACTGCAAAGACCATGTTAAAGGAATTCTTCCCACGGTTCGGTTTGCCGCGAGTTATCTGGTCGGATAATGGTCCGCATTTTATCGCTGCTGTAATTCTACAGATATGTACGGCATTGCAAATTGACAAACTATTCCATTCGGCCAGACATGCTCAGAGCGCCGGATTAGTGGAAAGACACAATAGTATCATAAAAAACAAGCTCGCTAAGACGTGTGCCAGCACCAAATTAAAATGGCCGGACGCCTTACCGATCGTGTTACTTTCAATGCGGACAACCCCTCAAACTAAGACTGGGCTCTCTCCCTTTGAGGTGGAAAAGGGGAGACCTGCTAATATTTGGGGTTTGCCTAAAAGCTGCGCATTGCGCGATGTAGAAAATGTACTTCTCTCCGACTATTGTAACCAATTGACTAAAAACCTGTTTTCAATTTATCACCAGGTGTGAGAGGCATTGCCGGTGAGGTACGAGGGCCCCGGTCACAGTCTACGACCAGGGGATTGGATCCTCGTTAAATCCTTCGATAGAGCGTCTTGCCTCGCACCACGTTGGAGGGGCCCCTACCAGGTGCTCCTGGTCACTCAGACTGCGGTGCGGGTAGGAGGACGTCGCCACTGGATCCACGGCAGCCACACCAAACGGATCCCACACCCAGTGCCATACGATACAGAAGACGCAGAACCCCTTTCCGACATTGAAACCAGCGTACCCGAAACGGCAGACGGTGGAGAGAGAGTATCGGAGGCCGTTCCGGAAGTTGTAAGGCCCGACAAAACGGCCATCTTGCCTCCTTGCTCTCCCACTGCATCGTTTGTGGATCATCCATCTTCTGATCCAACTTCCGTTCACTCGCCACCTGTTGTGGGAAGTGACGACATCCTGTCTGCTGATTCTTTTGCACCGGAAACTGTGAAGTATAATCTCTGCCCAAGGAGATAGGTTTGCAATACGGCTCTTGCTGTACAATTGAAAGAATTTGAGGGCTTGACTTTTTTTGGCCCAATTGCATAAAGGGTTCTGCTGGCTAAGGGTTGTGAGAAAAGACATTAAGAAGACGCGCGACCGGAGTCGCCAGCAAACGAACAATTGGTGTTTCTCGATTGAAGACGACAATGCCCGCATCGGCTACCGTTCGTACTGAACTTTTGAACAAAAATGTGACTAGGAGAGACAATGAGCAGATATGTATGGGGGCCCCGAAAACGTTTTGTTGTCTACTGGTGATAATCACGGGACTTTTAGTAACTGTTGGTTGTGGGTTTTGGTATTTGGAGAGAATGTACCCTTTGAATGATTTACTACCTGTTGAAAATATAACTGTTGTTCCCACTCCTTTTGTGCAACTACATACCTTGTCACCTAGAGATCTTTTGCATAGACAGAATTATCAAAATAACACTCTACTTCTAATTATGAATGCTACCCATGCAATCTTTAACAGAACCAATTGTTGGATCTGCTCGCATTTACCGCAACATGGGGATAAGGGGCTAGGTTGGTATATTCACCCTTTACCTTTGACAACTGCTTGTTATGCTTCACTTAGAGCACTGTTCTTTGGCCGATGGAATGATAGCATCTCGGGGAACTTTGATGGCACTAATTTCAATAGTTTCGAGAAACGTGTTCTGACTCCCCTGGGATGCTCGCTTTTCGAAAATAGGAGTAAGCTCAATATTGCTTCTATTAGGCCTTCTGATAGACTGTCTCATCCTTTCCAATCTTTGATTTCCTTTAAAATGGCTCCGATAGGCAATATGGATGCCGTGCCTCCTTCTTATACTGTTAACCATAGCCCCGATTCAGTTTCTTTCTGCATCCAGAGGAATGGCACCCGGTCAATGGGAGATTTTAAAGGTTGTGCCAACGTTGCAAATTTGACTGGGGAAGACAGACCTTTGTATGTAGGCGAACCTATCTATTTTGTTTGCGGTAATGTAGCATTTCCATGGTTGCCCAGGGATTGGCAGGGAACTTGTTATCTAGGAATCCTGTTACCTGGGGTGTTTATAGCAAGTACTGTAGAGGTTTCGAAGGCTCGTCCATGGCGGGACGAGAATGGCGACACTCCAGCACAGGTTTTAGGAGATGTAGCGAAATCATTCCTTCCATTCTTTGGGCAGATAGCGAATTCCGAGGATATCAGGAAACTAGCGAGAGTACTGGAGAGAACCATCAACCGGACCACAGATATACTCTATAATATGACTTTAGAGCAGAAAGCGATCGGATTGGTAGCGCTTCAGAACCGGATGGCATTAGATGTCATTCTAGCTGAACGTGGTGGAGTATGTAAACTAGTGGGGTCCGCTTGCTGTTTTTTCGTACCGGATTCCTCCCCAACTATTTTTAAGGCAATACAGAATCTGCACATTCTTAGTTCAGAAGTGCATGTTCCCGAGGGAAATTGGGATCTTAGCGCTTGGTTCTGGGACTTCTTGCAGTCTTGGGGTTGGAAAGTGCTTTCAGTCTTGCTGATTATTTTGGGAATTCTGCTATTTCTTTGTTGTTGTATCCAATGTCTACCAAGTATATGTTCAATGCTAGGGGGATGTTGCGCTCAGGCGATAGGTACAATAGGACATAAAGTGTATGCCCCGGATAAAACCTCTAAGGAGTATGTACTGAAAGAGATCTTAGTAAAAGATCTAATGGCGATAGATATTTCTGACAGCTATTCAGGGTGTATGGACGATGACACATGGAGTTATTTGCAGGGAGATCAGAAGTAGTTTAGCACTTGGCATAGGCCAAAAGGAGGGTTTGTCAAACTAGAAATTATATTGTGCCTCCTATTGCTATGAATATATGCATATTGGCCTACGCCAAGCTGCTAACAAGCTGCTTATAAACTACATGTGAATAAACTCGCATTGCAAGGTCCTGACCTTAGAAACCATGTAAACTGTCATTTTGGGTCAAGCCGCTATTTTAGGTTTTCTTGCTCTATAAAGTCACCATGTGAGCTAAAATGGTAGCCTATGTTATTCAGAACAGAACTTGATTGTCATGACCTCTGTACAGCTAATGTATAAGTTGCCTGCAGGCCACTTGTTAGGGTCATGAGCTGAGACCTTGTCCTTCTGCTGACCTGTGTGCAATGGATTGCCTGTATCACCGAAACTGATCTATAATTGAATGAGAACACCTGCTTAACTACATTGTATAAACTAAGACCCGCATTGTAATGTTAGGCCTAGAGCATACATTATTACCATTTCTTCTTGTTAATGTATAAACCTAAGATGAACTAGATTTGACCTGGCAAGGGACCCTAGAGCAGTAACTTATTTATGGAATGGTTAACCTGAAGAAAGGCTGGAGAAATGTATAAAAGCCTGACTGTTTCAATGAATATTTGCACTCACTGAGCACACCGAACCACGCCGGAGTTCGCTGTGTTGTACTGAGGGTCGATAGCTATCTGAATTTTGTTCTGTTCTTTTGTAACTGGATTCAGTATAAAATAAAGTACTTTGTATGTTCCTTTGTAACCTGTGTTTGGTGTGTTTCCTTTTTGGTTACCCTGCCTCATATTATTTCCTTGTTTTCACAGTTGGCGCCCGGAATAGGGACCCTCAAGATTGATGCCGGATTATTGAAGGTTGACGCATGCTATTGGACCGGGATCGGACGGTGTGACATAACGGGCCCGACTGAACGAGACGCAACACCTCAACAGCGCTGCACGATCCGTTCTGTGGACGATAGCCGTGTGGTCTGAGACGGCATCTTGACGAGGGTCAATTTTTTGAGGCGGGCAGATTTGCCGAAATCATCATACACAAGGTAAAATTCGTTAGGTAAGTCCTTTGTAAACCGATCGGTCCTCCTTAGGTTTGGTCAGGTGAGTCGTTACCCGACTCTTAATTCAACCCTGACAATTTGAATTTGGCGCATTGTATCTGCAGACACAATTATTGACCAGGTAACACCGAGTATTTGAGAAATGCCTGGGAAATTGTCTAGCTGCTTTAGGGCATTATTCCGCAGTGATAGACAATCTTTGGAATTTAGCCGTCCGGCACCACAGGAGGGGTCACCGGCATGTACTATGTACTATGTACTGTAAGCATGGCATTGGAAGTGTAGTATTTAATAAAATTTGGCACAGACAAACCAGACATGCCTCCGAACTTCAGTGGCCAGTCAATGGTAGTTCTGCGATCCCTCGTATTGAATATTTAGAGTCAGTCTTGTTAAAAAAGAAGGCCAGACCTGCAGCATTTGATGTTTTGCAAAATTGGAAAAGAGAAGCGTTGCAGCAGCTTAAAAGTAGGGAAAAACATGTGCGCCGTCATAAAACAAATGCTGAAAAGGCGTTGTTATATGATCAGGACAAACAGTCTGAGTCGGTTAGGAATATGGACAGGGCTTTCTCACTCGGTATTCAGAAAATCTATCCTTCTAAAGATCTTCATGTTTCTGATGAGTTTATCGACAAATTTTTAAATGAACAAAGGCCTGGTGCCTCTGCACCACCTCCGTATGTTCCTCTTCCTCCTGCTGTACCTCTTCCTGCTGTTATTCCTGCTCTTCCTGCTCAACCTGTTGTTCCTATTCCTCCGGTTGTTGTTCCTCCACCTGCTCCTCTGCCTCTTCCCATTGCACCAGTAATAGTACCTCCATTGAATTTGCCTGCACCCTCACTCCCAAGTAGTTCTGTACCGCTTGTAGTTGATCAGGGTGCGGGGTCGAGGATTGTTACTCGTAATACTGTTCCTACAGAAAAGAAACAGGATTTGTTTGCATGGGCTAAGCATTGTATGGAGAGAGATGATCGAGCTAATGTTCTTGCCACACTTTCTAATATGGATAATTTTCCTGAGAAAAATGTTTTCATTGAAGGTTTAGGGATTCATTTATGTGTAATGTGGGGTAAATTAAATAATGCAGACCTCCCACAAGGGTTGAGGGACCTGAATACTTTAGCGTTTTCAAGAGACACTGTGGAGAAGGTACATGAGCATGTTGAGAGGATATTTGAGTATAGAAAGGAGTTGGAAAGGTTACGGAATGAGGATGACGAAGAAGAAAGTATGTATGTACAGAAACGATTTCTTCCATGTCGTAAATCGACATCTGAGGAGGCGCGAATTTGTACAAAAGATGCGATTAGATGGATTTCAGCCATATCGATAACTCCAGTTGAAGTATATGACACATACAGTCAATATACGCTAGACATGCAGAGGAAAGTGATACAGGTAATGGTAGAGTACCTGCAGGATGAATGTTTAAAGAGAAAGGTTAGTTGTCCCACAGAGTTATTGAGCACTTATAAGAGAGCTTTTTCACTTGACACTTCTTCAACAGCTTTAGCGCTCGACTTAGCTCTGTTGCTTAGTAAGCGTTCGGAGTTGCCTACTTCTCAGTTGCCTATGAGAGAGGTTCCTCCGACATTTGTCCCAAAGGTTGAGATTCCTGCTAATGCTGCAGCAGGTACATCTGCTGTGGACATTCCTGCACATTATGTATCGCAGTTTGTTCACGTCCCGTTTTCACGACAGGAAGTGAATACTATTAGACAAACTATTCCTGACATTAGGAAAAATCCGACAGGGTTCTATAAAGAGATAGAGTCCGTTTTGCAGTCCTCAGTGTTTACCCTAGGCGACATTGATTTGTTATTCCCTGCACTCCTGCCTGTAGATTTGTGGAAACAAGTTAGAACTATAGACGATGTACCAGGGTTGGGAGATACATGGGCTAACATAGTTAGGCTTGATGGGGAAAGGCCAGCTGGTGAGAGACCAGCTCAGGTGATACTAACTTTGCCTGACAGAATCATTGCAAAACTGAAAACTATAATCCCCGAAAAGAGAATTATTTGGGACAAGCTTACGGCCTGTGTCCAAGGAAAATCTGAGGGTGCTACCGAGTTCTTTAATCAGTTCGAACAGGTATTCTCGGATTTCAGTGGACAAGACTTAGGCACAGAGTCTGGGAAAAGATTATTTGTGGACAAATTTGTACGTGGATTGCTGCCTGACATCCAGTTACAAATGATCTCTTCTGAGAGCGCTTGGCAGGTGAAATCCCAATCAGAAGTACTGCACATGGCTCAGTACTACGAGAACCGTGTCAATAATGAAAAAGATAGAGTTGAGAAGAGAAAAGGTGATTTGAAGACTAAAGTATTGTTACAGCAAATTGTTAGAGGCCCCAGAGGGGGTAGTTCGCAGATTAGAGGTCAGTATGTTTCACAAGGGAATGTGCCCTTGGGTCCTGTGAATATTAACCAGTGTGCCTATTGTCGCCAGGAGGGTCATTGGCGAGCACAATGCCCCGTCCTTCGACAGAGGTCTAATAACACATTTGGAAATATGGGTAGACGATCCAGTGGTCGCCCGGGGGTAGGGGGCCCTGGTAGAGGCCAGTTTTCGCAGGATCCCCAACAACCTTTTTCACAGGATAATCAGACTTCGAGTGTGGATACTAGAAACATATTTGATCATCCTTCTGCTGCATATCTATCTGAAGAGCTTCCTTTTGATGATATTTTGTTTTGTTAGGATTGCCCGAAGCAGGGTTTTTTAACCTACACCTATTCCCGTTAATCAGAAAGGTCCCTACGTTGAAATGGTAGTGGGAAATAGGAAACATCAATTTTTGATAGACACTGGAGCACAGAAGTGCTCCATTGATCATTCTCGGGTTCCAAACATTCCACTGTCAGAGCAAAACAATGTTTCTGTAGGGTTTTCTGGCACACCAGTTGTTTGTCCGGTTTCTTCACCAGTACCTATTTCTTTGGTTCCCTTTACGGACCACTGTCCATTTCTCTTGACTTCGAATTGTGGATAGAATTTGCTGGAGTTGAATCGTTGAAGGAATTAAATGCGGTAATTCATTGTTCTTCTGATGGAGTGCGTTTGACGATTTCACCACAGCAATGTTCTGTTTCGCAATTCTTGACTAGACCTTTGCCGCCAGAATTCAGTTATGTACCAGAGTGTTTGTGGAGAGCTGATGACAATGATGTCGGTGTTTTGCAGATTGAGCCTGTTAAAATAGTTTTGAAACATAGAATTAAGCTGCCCCGTATTCCACAGTATAAGATCTCAGTTGAAGGCGAGCGAGCTTTGAAGAGCATTGTTTCCGATTTTGTGCATCGTGGGGTGATTGAGGAGATTGCAGGAAGTTTGTGCAATAGTCCGATTTTACCCGTGTACAAAAAAGGTGATAATGCAATTCCATTTCGTTTTATAATTGATTTGCGTGCCATTAATAAAGTCGTTGCTCTGCAATTTCCAATTGTGCCTGATGTGACGACAATATTAACCATGATTCCAGCTACGGCTACTCACTTCAGTGTTGTGGACCTAAAGAATGCTTTCTTCAGTATTCCTATACATGAGGATAGTAGATACTTGTTCGCGTTCACCTTAGGGGGACGCTCATTCACATTTACTCGTGCACCTCAAGGTTATACTGAGAGTCCTAGTATTTATAGTAGGGCTTTGAAAGAGCAGCTTGATACCCTTGGATTGCCCCCTACATGTACGTTGCTTCAATATGTTGATGATTTGCTTTTAGCCGCTGACTCTGAGAGCTCTTGTAAAGAGGGCACTGTGTTGTTGCTCATCCATCTAGCTAAGCATGGTCACAAAGCTTCGCTCAAAAAGTTTCAATATTGTTGCCAGGAGGAGGGAAGAAGATTGACACCTGAAAGAATAAAACACATTTCTGGCATGTCTGTCCCAAATACACAAAAGGAAGTAAGAGCCTTGATAGGTATGGCTTCTTACTGTAGGTTATGGATCCCAAACTTCTCACTAGTGATAAAACCGATGTTGGCCTTGACGAAGAAGGGTATTTCTTCGCCATTGCCATGGAATACGGAGCATCAACATTCATTTGAGTTGCTCAAGACTGCATTATGTTCGGCGCCAGTTTTGGGCACACCGAACTATGAGAAGGCCTTTGTGTTGTTTGTGCATGAATGTGATGGATGTGCTTTGGTTGTATTAACGCAGGAACATGGAGGGAAGAATAGGCCATGCGGTTACTACTCTTCCGCCCTTGATCCTGTTGCATGCGCTTTGCCAAGATGTTTGCGCGCTATCGCTGCTGCTGCTGCGTCTGTAAAACAGAGTGAGGGAATGGTCCTAGGCCATGATTTAACCCTGATGGTGCCTCACTCTGTAGATATTCTATTGAACAAAACCCAAACGCAACACCTCACTTCCGCACGACTGACAAGATATGAATTAATCTCGTTTGCTCCCCACATTCAAATTAGGAGGTGCTGCGTTCTTAATCCGGCTGAACTCCTACCTTTCCCGCAAAATACTGTTTGCGGTGACGAAGAGTCACATGACTGCCTGTATACTACTGAACAAGATACAAAAGGCAGAGTTGATTTGAGGGACACTCCTTTGGATAACCCACAAGGGGAGCTGTTTTGTGATGGCTCCTGCTTCAAACTACTGGATGGTACATCCACAGCTGCTTATGCAGTCACTACATTGAGTATGGTTGTGGAGACCAAGAGAATTACGCATAACTCTGCGCAGGCCGCAGAGATTATAGCATTGACTCGAGCTTGTGATCTTTCCGAAGGGCTAACAGTAAACATATATACTGATAGCCAGTATGCCTTTGGGGTGGCTCACAACTTTGGGAGACTTTGGTCAGAGAGAGGGTTTTTAACTTCGCATGGCACCAAGATCCAACATGGCCCCCTGATAGTACAATTGCTTTCAGCGCTTGCGCTCCCTAGTCAGTTAGCAATCATTAAGTGCGCAGCACATCGCAAGATTATAGATGATGTAGGGAAAGGGAATGCTTTCGCTGATCAAATAGCTAGACAAACTGCCTCTGATCTCTTCACGGAGATGTATGTTTCAAGGGAGACTGTAGATGCCTTTGCAATGGATGAGGGTGTTGGGTCTGTACGGGATATCCAAGCCGATGCCACATTATAAGAATCCAAGAGGTGGGCAGAGGGCTTGGGGAAACTCGATGCTGATGGGTGTTGGGTGGACATGGTTGAAGGGAAATGGTTGCTTCCTAATGCCTATATAGTAATGATGGTTACCATGGCACACGGTCCCACACATGTGTGCACTCAACAGATCACGAGAATGTTAGAGAAAGTCTGGGTAAATGATAAGATTTCAAAAATTGCCCAGCATTATGTCCAAAATTGCATGATTTGCCTACAACACAATGTGGGAAAGGGGACAGCAACTCCAAGAGGTAGCTTTGGGCCTCCTTCTGTCCCGTTTGAAGTGATTCACTTTGACTTTATTGAAATGGAGCGATGTAACAATCTAAAATATGTCCTTGTGGTCATTTGCGCCTTTAGTAAGTGGGTCGAGGCTTTCCCTGTTAAAGACGCTACAGCCATGACCACTGCAAAGACCATGTTAAAGGAATTCTTCCCACGGTTCGGTTTGCCGCGAGTTATCTGGTCGGATAATGGTCCGCATTTTATCGCTGCTGTAATTCTACAGATATGTACGGCATTGCAAATTGACAAACTATTCCATTCGGCCAGACATGCTCAGAGCGCCGGATTAGTGGAAAGACACAATAGTATCATAAAAAACAAGCTCGCTAAGACGTGTGCCAGCACCAAATTAAAATGGCCGGACGCCCTACCGATCGTGTTACTTTCAATGCGGACAACCCCTCAAACTAAGACTGGGCTCTCTCCCTTTGAGGTGGTAATGGGGAGACCTGCTAATATTTGGGGTTTGCCTAAAAGCTGCGCATTGCGTGATGTAGAAAATGTACTTCTCTCCGACTATTGTAACCAATTGACTAAAAACCTGTTTTCAATTTATCACCAGGTGTGAGAGGCATTGCCGGTGAGGTACGAGGGCCCCGGTCACAGTCTACGACCAGGGGATTGGATCCTTGTTAAATCCTTCGATAGAGCGTCTTGCCTCGCACCACGTTGGAGGGGCCCCTATCAGGTGCTCCTGGTCACTCAGACTGCGGTGCGGGTAGGAGGACGTCGCCACTGGATCCACGGCAGCCACACCAAACGGATCCCACACCCAGTGCCATACGATACAGAAGACGCAGAACCCCTTTCCGACATTGAAACCAGCGTACCCGAAACGGCAGACGGTGGAGAGAGAGTATCGGAGGCCGTTCCGGAAGTTGTAAGGCCCGACAAAACGGCCATCTTGCCTCCTTGCTCTCCCACTGCATCGTTTGTGGATCATCCATCTTCTGATCCAACTTCCGTTCACTCGCCACCTGTTGTGGGAAGTGACGACATCCTGTCTGCTGATTCTTTTGCACCGGAAACTGTGAAGTATAATCTCCGCCCAAGGAGATAGGTTTGCAATACGGCTCTTGCTGTACAATTGAAAGAATTTGAGGGCTTGACTTTTTTTGGCCTAATTGCATAAAGGGTTCTGCTGGCTAAGGGTTGTGAGAAAAGACATTAAGAAGACGCGCGACCGGAGTCGCCAGCAAACGAACAATTGGTGTTTCTCGATTGAAGACGACAATGCCCGCATCGGCTACCGTTCGTACTGAACTTTTGAACAAAAATGTGAGTAGGAGAGACAATGAGCAGATATGTATGGGGGCCCCGAAAACGTTTTGTTGTCTACTGGTGATAATCACGGGACTTTTAGTAACTGTTGGTTGTGGGTTTTGGTATTTGGAGAGAATGTACCCTTTGAATGATTTACTACCTGTTGAAAATATAACTGTTGTTCCCACTCCTTTTGTGCAACTACATACCTTGTCACCTAGAGATCTTTTGCATAGACAGAATTATCAAAATAACACTCTACTTCTAATTATGAATGCTACCCATGCAATCTTTAACAGAACCAATTGTTGGATCTGCTCGCATTTACCGCAACATGGGGATAAGGGGCTAGGTTGGTATATTCACCCTTTACCTTTGACAACTGCTTGTTATGCTTCACTTAGAGCACTGTTCTTTGGCCGATGGAATGATAGCATCTCGGGGAACTTTGATGGCACTAATTTCAATAGTTTCGAGAAACGTGTTCTGACTCCCCTGGGATGCTCGCTTTTCGCAAATAGGAGTAAGCTCAATATTGCTTCTATTAGGCCTTCTGATAGACTGTCTCATCCTTTCCAATCTTTGATTTCCTTTAAAATGGCTCCGATAGGCAATAAGGATGCCGTGCCTCCTTCTTATACTGTTAACCATAGCCCCGATTCAGTTTCTTTCTGCATCCAGAGGAATGGCACCAGGTCAATGGGAGATTTTAAAGGTTGTGCCAACGTTGCAAATTTGACTGGGGAAGACAGACCTTTGTATGTAGGCGAACCTATCTATTTTGTTTGCGGTAATGTAGCATTTCCATGGTTGCCCAGGGATTGGCAGGGAACTTGTTATCTAGGAATCCTGTTACCTGGGGTGTTTATAGCAAGTACTGTAGAGGTTTCGAAGGCTCGTCCATGGCGGGACGAGAATGGCGACACTCCAGCACAGGTTTTAGGAGATGTAGCGAAATCATTCCTTCCATTCTTTGGGCAGATAGCGAATTCTGAGGATATCAGGAAACTAGCGAGAGTACTGGAGAGAACCATCAACCGGACCACAGATATACTCTATAATATGACTTTAGAGCAGAAAGCGATCGGATTGGTAGCGCTTCAGAACCGGATGGCATTAGATGTCATTCTGGCTGAACGTGGTGGAGTATGTAAACTAGTGGGGTCCGCTTGCTGTTTTTTCGTACCGGATTCCTCCCCAACTATTTTTAAGGCAATACAGAATCTGCACATTCTTAGTTCAGAAGTGCATGTTCCCGAGGGAAATTGGGACCTTAGCGCTTGGTTCTGGGACTTCTTGCGGTCTTGGGGTTGGAAAGTGCTTTCAGTCTTGCTGATTATTTTGGGAATTCTGCTATTTCTGTGTTGTTGTATCCAATGTCTACCAAGTATATGTTCAATGCTAGGGGGATGTTGCGCTCAGGCGATAGGTACAATAGGACATAAAGTGTATGCCCCGGATAAAACCTCTAAGGAGTATGTACTGAAAGAGATCTTAGTAAAAGATCTAATGGCGATAGATATTTCTGACAGCTATTCAGGGTGTATGGACGATGACACATGGAGTTATTTGCAGGGAGATCAGAAGTAGTTTAGCACTTGGCATAGGCCAAAAGGAGGGTTTGTCAAACTAGAAATTATATTGTGCCTCCTATTGCTATGAATATATGTATATTGGCCTACGCCAAGCTGCTAACAAGCTGCTTATAAACTACATGTGAATAAATTTGCATTGCAAGGTCCTGACCTTAGAAACCATGTAAACTGTAATTTTGGGTCAAGCCGCCATTTTAGGTTTTCTTGCTCTATAAAGTCACCATGTGAGCTAAAATGGTAGCCTATGTTATTCAGAACAGAACTTGATTGTCATGACCTCTGTACAGCTAATGTATAACTTGCCTGCAGGCCACTTGTTAGGGTCATGAGCTGAGACGTTGTCCTTCTGCTGACCTGTGTGCAATGGATTACCTGTATCACCGAAACTGATCTATAATTGAATGAGAACACCTGCTTAACTACATTGTATAAACTAAGTCCTGCATTGTAATGTTAGGCCTAGAGCATACATTATTACCATTTCTTCTTGTTAATGTATAAACCTAAGATGAACTAGATTTGACCTGGCAAGGGATCCTAGAGCATTAACTTATTTATGGAATGGTTAACCTGAAGAAAGGCTGGACAACAGGCTGGAGAAATGTATAAAAGCCTGACTGTTTCAATGAATATTTGCACTCACTGAGCACACCGAACCACGCCAGAGTTCGCTGTGTTGTACTGAGGGTCGATAGCTATCTGAATTGTGTTCTGTTCTTTTGTAACTGGATTCAGTATAAAATAAAGTACTTTGTATGTTCCTTTGTAACTGTGTTTGGTGTGTTTCCTTTTTGGTTACCCTGCCTCATATTATTTCCTTGTTTTCACAGTATCAGCAGGTATTTAACGCATGCCAGTATTCCTTTTACATGGAATGACAATAGCCGTGACATAGAATACCACCAGTAGTGTTATTAGATGACACTCTGCTGATATTCATGTAGATTATATCCCAAAATATATGCACGTGTTTTTTTTTTGTTTTTGGTATAGTGTATCCAAAACTGTTCACAATTGTTTCATAGTTAAAGTGCAAGCATTACAAGTGCATGTATTGCATAAAGGTATATCATTGTTTTGTTTAATGATTCCATTGTGCTATTATTAGTGATGTGGAGTTTCTCAAACGGTGCGAAGTCTTCTAGACTGATTTGGGGGCTACTCAAATACCCCTTGGTACTGGCAACTATGTCAGAGTTCAGTTTATCATAGCCTGTCATATTCCACATTGGCATGCCGCTTTTCACATTAGCTTGGCAGTTCCATATTGGCCCAGTTAGGTATATTGCCATGCTATGTCATTGCAATGCTAAAGTTACTATGTCAGTTCCACATTACCCCTAGAAAATGACTATGCAAAACATGACCATGCCATGTTCTTATTTTCTCCAGAAATGTATATTAGCAAGTCAATTACCGTCTTGAAAAAATGGTAATGCCTGCTTCAACATTGCCAGGCCAAATGTATTAATCACACTTGCCTCCTACCCAAAGTAAATTGTTCAATGGCATGTCACGCCCTCCAAGAAATCGTGCATGTCAATTTCAACAATATGATGCAAGTTTTACCTTTCCCAGATTGCTGCATTTTCATTGTACATCAGTGTCTATAGAAAATCTCGATACCAGTTTCTCTTTCCTCAAAAAAAAAATGCCCTAATGTCCAGTGTTCCAGGCCCCACTTCTCACGGCCACAGATAAGAGCCATTCCAGCCCAAAGTGATATTTGCAGTTTGAGTTCATCTTGAAGAAATGACGTTGCTAATTTCACACTGCTTTCAGGACATCACATTATGTTGACAGTTTCTCATTGCCTACATGCATTTACTAAGCCGATTTTACATCAAGACCAGAGAATGACTTGGCCAATTTAACATTGCCCTTAGAAAGGTGCCATGCCAGTTTAACATTGCCCTTAGAAAAGTGCCATGCCAGTTTAATATAGCCCTTAGAAAAGTGCCATGCCAGTTTAACATTGCCCTTTGAAAAGTGCAATGCCAGTTTAACATTGTCTCAAATAAATGGCTAGGAAAAGTTTGACAATCACATGGTAGTTTCGTATTGGCCCATTTCAGCAACTATTCAAGCCACAAAACGCCCCACTGAAAATGACTTTGTCAGTTTCACACTGCCAGAGAACATCACCATTATCCAGTTTCATGTTATTTCTAGAAAATTGCCATTCCAGTTTCAACAAAGCCCATTTCACAAGTTGCCCGAACATGCCTATTCCAGTATTAAGATGAACCATAATATTGCTCCATGCCCATGTTGCCCCAGTCATGAAGAAATGAGTGGGATGGGTATTCTGATTCTTCATTGGTTTTGTGAGTAACCGGGGCAACCGTGCGCTACTTGGTTGCTCAAAGGGTCTGGATGTGCCTGCATACATACCAATAGGACTGGTTTGGGCCAAAATCTTCTTCACACCTATGAGCAAACTGATCCTCATATGCACTGCTTTGCATAATAAAACTGACGTCACCTTTATCCTCATAGTGCGCTGTGGGGATTCATAATAATTCAGAAAACATTCCTCTTTCCCAATGTATTTACCCATCCCAATAGAAATAGAGGGACTTGAACCTGCCAATCAGGAGCTGGAATATACCTCCTGCAAACATTAGCCAACCCCACACAATCGACAAGGATCCGAAGCCATGCAAACATAATGGTCAGCTACCCCAAGTAATTTGAAACGGAAGTTGAGTAGCTATACTCATGAAAATCGAACTGTGCAGTTGGCTTCAAATTCCAATAGTGGTCCTTTTATTTCCTATCAACTGGATCGCATTTTTAGACCATCTCACATTGTGGGCTATACAAGTAGTTATGTAATACGAATATATCTTCAACTAAAATGTAATATTTGTGAGGTACAGGAGATTAAGGGTAGCCAACTGGGAATTCCTCGAGAAAATCGCAAATGTAGACTCTGTGATAATGATTTCATTTAAACCCTGAAACATATTGTGCTACTATGTGAAGGTCTAAGCACATGAGGATGTTCAACAACCAAATTAACTGCACTGATTTGTCTCCCTTATGGTCTCTTTCTATGAAAGTTAATGATCTTAATCTTATCAATTTTGTTATCACAATTTATTGGAAATGCAAAGACATCGTACGGATCGTAGGAACTTTTTAAAGATAAGTGCTATCTTACACATGAGTTTTAATTTGATTTTAGGGTTTTTTGTGATATCAGCTTTTTTAGATACTATTAGATGTCTGATGATGGTCAATTTGTATTTTATGTATGTATAAATATGTATGTAACTATTTGTAATAATTATTTGTATTCACCCATACACCCGTGCATTTCAAAATATTTCATGTTGCATATACAAAGCTTAATTGCAATATGTATATTACAAATAAATAAATAAATAAACAACACAGTAGGGGCAGTGAAAGTAACTTTGCAATCATGTACACATGTAATAGCATCACAGGATGTAGCACTTTTCGAACCTGAAAGCATCACAAGAATTGACAGAATTAAGCCATTCACACTGATACAGGAAAATTAAGTGCAGTGAACATTTCTGCAATTAATGTAAAACGAATGCACCACAATGTCCCTGGAGGACATAGTTTGCTGTGTCAAGGAATTCCTCGTCATTTCATTGCATGATCCGGAAGAAGCTTGGGTACACAAGGAGCTAACAAATGCATTACTCACAAATGCTTGACCAAGAAAGCACCCGTTTAGTTTAATTACTCCTTAATCAGAAAACAATGTAATAGAACACTTAGATCTAATGATAAATCACTCCTCTCGGCCCCTCGATACAATAGCTCTAGAGCAGGAGGCAGCAGCTTTCCAGTCTTGGCCCCTACATTTTGGAATACCCTTCCCACCAACATTAAAAATGAAGAGTCTTTGCTTTGCTTCAAAAAGCTATTAAAAACCTGGCTTTTTAACCAATTCTAATCTGTCAACAGCAACCCAACATCAGGAGCTACCTCCTACATTAGATTATCTAGAATGCAAGCTGCCTAAGTACAACTTCTAGACTTTCATTGTGTAACGACATTATTTGTGTCGTTATCTATAACTTATTGTTTCTGTGCACTACATTCTTTGTATACAATGATGCTCCTTATGCCATTAATTGATAAGTAAGATGTCTGTGACTACGCCGAGATACCCCAGGGTTTGGGCGTACAACAAATGTAATAAATAAATAAATAATACAGAAACTTTGCACCAGTGCTAGTGTAATTAGCTTGAGGGCAAAACTAAGGCAACAATCATGTTTTAATGCAATTTTGCACCAGCAAAATATTTGCCCTAGTCCTTGCAACTAGTATGACAATTCCTCTGGTGTTTCAAATGCATCAAAAGAATGTAAGGCATTTTTGGCTAGGCAGTTTTGGCCCTACCAATCCAAAATATTTGTAATAGCGCCCTGGAAGGGTCACAAAGGCCACCCACTAGATGACATGAAAGGGCCATGCACTTTTTGTTAGAGTCACTGAACATCCAGGGAGTGTTCTGCTGGCTGGTGGAAAGTCTTTATAACGAGGGAGTTCAATAAAAGTGAGCAGCTAGACTGCAGAAGCAACAGTGGGTTCCTTGATCGACTGTCAATCACCGATATGTCCAAGCCCTCTGGTGTCACGCTACTGGATGGCGGGATATTCAGCCGCAGCTTCTTGGAAGGCTCAGAAATCTGGTTCACGGATGGAATGGACGAGTCTGTCCAATAGCCAAAGGTAATGACAAAGCTCTCGTCAGCCTAGACAGGTTTAGGAAAATGGCCGCCATCCAGTGCTACCGCTGAGGTCTGGCTTTGTCATTTGAACCACGCTGCATGCTAGCCTTCAACGATTTGAAGAGATCCCGCGACTGACAGTGCCAAAGTGAACTGTCTGCTATGTGTGACAGCTTCAGGACCTTGCCCGGTCAGGAGGAGATGGTTCTCCTCTCAACCAGGGCAGGAGGCCTACCATGCAGTCGCCCGGAGCCAGTCCTACCCCAGCAGCAGGGTGTGGGATGTGGTAGGGCGTCAGTCTCTTTCTCTTATATCTGTGCTTTGATTAACATGTCAAGTTCCATTGACTCTTGCTCCATACCTTTTGCGCGCGAAACTCGGCTGTCTTTTTTCTCTCTTTCAACAGGACTACGCATACCAGCATGCCTAAGTGGTGGAAGGCCAAATTGGAAGGGCACAGTATATGAAACAATATTAGGTCAAATGACCTTTTTTTAAAAAAACAATTATGTTTAGTAGAATGAAAGAGCCATTCTGATTGGCCCTCCCTGAGTCATTACCAGTCATTACCAGGCCGGGAATCCCTCTGTCGGGATTCCACAGCCTTTGTCCCCGGAGGGGGGCAAGGCAGCCCCTCAGCCAATGAGGATGCTCAAAGCGGGGCCATCCCCACTCCGAGCCTCCCCACGGCTGAGAGGCTACCTTCGCCCCCCGCCGGGGACAAAGGTAAGGCTTTTTTTTCTCCCCTTTCCTCCCTCCTCCCACCTCCCTGCCCTCCTCACCCCACTTACCTTCTATGCCTTGGTCCCCGGCAGTGAAAGGACGATGGCAGCCTCCTGCCGTGTGGAGACTCGGAGCGGAGCCATCCCCACTCTGAGCCTCCACACGGCTGGAGGCTTCCATCATCCCTGCCGGGGACCCAGGTACGTTTTTTTTCTTCTTTTTTTCCTCTTCCCCTCTTTTCCGCCCTCCTGAACGCACTTACCTTCTTTTTTTTTTCGGGAGCGTACGTGCTGGAAACGCTTCTGTTTCCAGCACGTCTGCTCCCGATGGCCGCCATGGAAAGGGAAAACGGACTCCGTTTTCACTTTCCTGGCAGCAATTTTCATTGTCTTTTTTTTTTCCAGAAAAAAAAAAAGCTTTTAGTGCCCCTGTCACAAAGTTTTTGTGGGCCGGGGTACTAATAGCCATATGCCCCTCGCGGCGGGGGCATTACTGCCTCTGGTAATGCCCTGGGGCCCATAGTTATAGGCCCGAGTGAAGCTGTCATGCCCCTGCCGCACACGAGTGCGTGCAGGGGTTGACAGCCACACCAGGACCCAGAAGCGCAGACGAGGGAGACTGAGTAAGTGTGTGTTTGTGTGTGTGTTTGTGTGTTTGTTATATGTTGTGTATGTTTGGGTGTGGGTAGTCTTGGGAGGAGAGTGATGCAGGGGGATGAGGGTTTGGGGTGAAATGCCCCGATTTTGAACTAATCATGCCAGAGAGGGGGCAGGTAGTAGGGGTCAGGGTGGTGGAGGCGGGGGAGGCGAGTGTCGGTTTGGGGGAAAGGGAATGTCTTTTTTTTCACTTTTTGTGGGATGCTTAAAATCACCCCAAAAAATCAGTCTAACGATGAGAACGAGGACCAAGAGAACCGGCAGAGGAAGGACAGTGCAGCGCAGCATGGAGGAGAATATTCAAGAACATGTGCATTGTGTGGCATTGGTTGCTGAGAGAAACTGGTACTTGCTTATTTTAGTTCTTGGAAAGCGAGCGAGATTAAGGAAGTGTGAAGGCCTATGCTCGAGGCGGGTTGAGAAGGGTGACTCAAAAAGTGAAAGGTAGATGATTGTGGAGAAGGTGTGGATAGAGTGCAGTGTACTGGGATGAAAGTGTAGTGGAGGGTAGTAGGAATAGAGTGGAAGTATTGGTGAGTAGATTGAGTAGAGTAGAGTTGAGTGAGGAGGGTCTACTAGTGCGTAGAGAGAGGAGAACGTTGTATAGAGTAGGGAAGGCAAGTGTAGTAGAGTGTAGTGGGAAGAGATCGTAGTAGAGAGTAAGATCTGATAGTGGAGCTAAAGAGTAGAGAGACAGACAGAGGAACAGCAGAGGGACAGCATAGGGAGTGTGAGGAAGGGAGACGAGAGACAGTGGTAGACATTTCCAAGAGGAATGCAGGAGAAAATAAAATGAGACAGAGAGTATCTCAGGATGAGGAGAATAAGGGAGTGAGAGGAAAGGGCAAGTAGAGCCTTGGTATTTGGAAGACACTTTACCCAATTGAGAAGATCGGGGTAATTCGTGTGGGACCCGTGGATAAGATTCATCCCGGAATTCCCAGTGGGAATCAGAACGTTGGTGTTTGCCTTTAGGTCATCACAAGGAGCCAGTCAGAGTTCTGGATAGTATGGGTCACCCATCTCGAGTGACAATCTGGGAGTTTAGGAATGTTGGGGTATCAAGGAAAAATCCCATGGGAGATGAGAGTGAGAGGTACGACCTTAGTGTGCACTACTGCAGAAGCTTCAATAAAAAACCATCGAATCTTCTCTGCCAGTTGGTGTGTTCTTAAGAGTATCTGTGACATATGTTCGGCTGCAGTTGCTAACAATAAGCAGGTGTGACTCAGAGGAAAGTGTGATGTGGTAGTGAAATAAAGTGCAGTCTTGGCATGACTTTTTTGTTGTCTTTCTCGAGCTATTGATAATAATGAAGTGGTCCTCTTAAGTGCCCTTGTGCCATTTTGTTGGCTTCACTAAGCGTCTGTGTAAGAATAGAAGAGCAGAGGTGTTCAGTGAGACCACGGGATATGTAGATGGGAATCCTGTGGAGCTGATGGCTGCAGGTCAGAACTACTCGGTTATCTCCAGTCTGTCCCACAAAAAGTGCTGCTCGGGCACTTCATTGCTCAGTCTCTCGTGCTTTGGGAGACGGCATCCTCTCGAGCTTCCCAGCTTACCTGAAACAGCTGGTTTGAAACTCCTGGGTCTCTCTCTGATGTTCTTTTTGGCTTACTACACAAAAACCCAGACTCGCTTATAGTGGAAAAGGTTGCTTTAATGTGACAGGCCAAAGCTTACAAATAACCGCTTACCTGGCTCCATGACCTTACAGACTAACAAAATATTTTAAACAACCAATCAATAATTCAACACTTTCATTTTCCCCAACAATTAAATAATGAAATAGTTCCACTTCCTCCCTAACTGTCCCTTGGCCCCTACCTTCTCATTACCACTTCTCAAGGTTTCCCGCTTTCTCCCTGAGGCCATGCCCCTCCAGGTTCAATACCTGTTCACCCGGGGTAGCCTGTTTGTCCATCCTTTCCCTCACCATTTCCCCATTGTACTTCCCTCCCCCCACATCTAAAGGGGCCATGCCCCCACCACCAGAAACACCCTCCCCCGAGGTGTTCTTTCTGCCCCCCCCCACTCTTTTCTACTTCCAATTCTTTACCATGTCTCTCACCAACCAGGTAAATTCCGAAAAATAATAAGTATTTCCAAAAACTGACAAATGGACACCATCCTCTCTAAATATCCTGAATCCTTCATAAACTATTTCCTTGTGGTCCAAAACCTGTACTGCCGCTGAGGCACAACATTTTCCTATCTCTCTGTTTATCCCCTTCCTTACCCGCTTTATCGCTCACTCACTTCTCGCCCCCCTCCAAACACTCTGCGGCAACAACTTAGTCCAAACTACACATGCTTGAGGCCACCTTTCTCTGACCCATACCAAATCCCTTTTCATTGTCTAAGGAGAGCCACACCCGTATCTCTTACCAGGTAATTTTCCCCCTGCAAGAATGATCACCCCCTCTGGAGACCCCTAGTGTTCCCTCAACCCCTCCAACATAGGCAGCAGATGATCCCAGCGAAACCGCCCTAAACCGAACCATCTTACCAATGCCACTTTGTAGCTGCAACCCAATTGCCTGCCAAAAGACCCTTTTCTCTGCCTCCTTCCCTGCCCACTTAACAAAAGCGTGGCCCACAAACCAAGGCTGCGTCATCTCCCCCGACCTCCGCGCAGCATCTGAAAAAGAAATTACAATGTCACTTTCCATTCATGACCACGTGACCACATTCCGCCCGCCCCTAGACCCCTGACCATATTCAAAACAGCCCCCTTTACCCAAGCCCTAATATACCCTGTGCTTCCCCGACCTCCACCGTCCTAAAGTCTTCACCTTATCAACCGATAAACCCCAACCATCTACTTTCAGGTGCCTTATGCATCCTAAATAATGAGTTCCACCCTCCTCAACCTTTCCCCCACTGCTACTAACACCTCCCTCCAGCAACCCATCCTCACCTGATCATCTCCTTATTCCCTCTACGGAAACACCCCTGGTCCTCTCCTGCCTGTCCCCCTATACAACCCACCTTTAACACCCATCCTTTAAACAAATGCACCTACTCTCACTTACACTCCCTTTCTCCTCTATTCTATTACCCTCCTGCTCACCCTTGCCCCCACCTTCCCTCTCCTTCCTACTATGTCCCTGTGTTGCCCACCCTGTACCGGGGGCCCACGTTCACCCCCGTCCATGCAGGCCCTTTTCTTCATTTCTCCTCTCTGCCACTGCACCAGGGGCCCATGCAGTCCACTCCATATACTTAATCTTCCATCACCTTGCGTCCATTACCCCATGTTTCCCACCTGCACCAGGGGCCCTAGTGCACCCCCGTCCATGCAGACCCTTTTCTTCATCACTCCTCTCCACCACCGCACCATGGGCCAAACCTATGCCCCCGTCCATGCAGTCCGATCCATATAGCTTACTCTTCCAGCACCTTGCGTCCGTTACCCAATTTTTCCCACCTGCACCAGGGGCCCTAATGCACCCCCGTCCATGCAGTCCCCTCTCATCCTTTGCCCCCTGCTGCACCAGGGGTGCTCCCTCACCCCCGTCCATGTAGTCACCTCCCTTCAATCCCCCCAGCTGCACCCAAGTTCAAATGAGCCAAGTTCCTCCCGTGCTGTGCCTACTCAATTCCCACCCTAACCTGCACCCTGTCTCCTGCGAACCAGGGCTACTACCGCATGCTCAAAGTTGCAATTTCCTCTTAACCCCCGTCATTCTCTCTGTATTTACTCTGTGCCGCTAATAACCCTCTCCCGTCCCCCTAAAGCTTGTTCACCTTCGCCACCGTTGTCTGTGCATTCGAAACTATGCCATCACCCTTTACCATTTTCCCAGTTACATCCCCCCTTTCGGCCCTCCCCCGCCCTACCTAAACGTCTTCCTCCTCACCCCTGTCCTACCACCTTGGGATCGCCCCCAAAACCTCTCACCAAACTTTGTGCCCCCCTCCTTTTCCGATAAACTGAGCCCAACCTACCGGCACCCCCCGGTTTAGCTGGCATGCAGTCCTTCCCCACATCTCCTTTCCACGCTCCTCACCCTGTCCCACGGTCCCCTCCCTTAAAACAATAAGTAATTGGATGCCGACCCGCGCACCTGCTGCACTTGTGTGGAAAATTTGCACATCATCCTCGTGCAGCCTTCTTTATTGAAAGCCCAACATGCTGCTGAGGGCTGACCCCTGCCTCCTACCACCACTCCTTCTGGGGCGGGGCGACCAAGAAAGGGACAGTAAGGCACGGGTAAGCCGCTTGCCGTGTGTACCGTTGGAGCTGGCCTCATCGGCGTCATCCATTGCAATCAGAGATCCATATCTCTCTCCCCCCAAACCACCTGACTGTCCTCTGCCAACCTTGCTCTAAACTCCTCGTCGTAACGCACCCACGCAAAACCCCCAAAACTTGTAAATGCCTTCCTAATCACATCCATGTATTTTAGCAGGGCCACGCATCGCTCCGGAAATTTCTCGCAATAGACACTGGTGTAAATAATAAATGCTGACCTCCAATTTTCAATTGTCACTGGGACCCTTGGGCACGAAGCCAGTTCTCTCTCTTCTTCCTTAGAACCCTCCTTTGCTCTTCCCTATGAAGCTGCTTAAAAACATCCACTAATTCCCCCCCAGCCTGAATCTTATCCTTAGTCGCTGCCATCAAATGTGCACTCAAAGGTTTGGTGATACTCATGTATGGTAACCTTTTCTCCTTGCCCTTTCCTTACACCTCTTTTTCTTTTGGAACCTGTACTTCGAGCGCCAATGGCGCAATCCCCTTGTCCGTTTGTACCTCCAACGAGCAATTTTCCCTTTTCACCTGCCAAGGCTCCAATAGCCTTTACACCAATATCTCTCCTTATCCCTTGCAAACCAGACCCTTCAATTCCTGCCCCGTTCTCGTATCCCCCCTCTGCCATGCAGTTGACCAGTTCCTTTCCAGCTCACCTCTTTCCGAACTGCCAACGCCTGTGTGCGGTCTGACCTCCACTCCGATGCTCCTCATCTCCTTTCTTAATGGGCTCCTACTACGGGGACAAAACATGTCAGCAGTCTCACCCAGCCAATTGTTCCCCCGACCTCTTGCCCTCCAAAACCCCTGCTCCCGTCTTTCACAATCCCACGGAAAACCCCTTCTCTCATTCCCCCTTCTCTTTACCGCCCTATCACCTTCATCCTCCCACTGCCCCACATATTCCTCAATCCCAACTTCATCCCCCCTGCAATACCATTGCTGATGCAAACTCATGCTCAGGGTTGAGTAGCTCCTCTTCTTGTGAGCCCGGGCGTCAGCCCTGCCACTCCTTTGGCGTCTTCTCGCTGGGGCCGCAGAAACCCCTTCCTGGTCCTCTTTTCTCGGGCGAGGTGTCCTCTCCTCGACCCTGTGATCCTCATCGCTAGGGGCCGTGCTGCGCCCTCTAGACTGTCCTTGTGCCGACCAAGGAGGGGCCGTTCCTAAACCCTCTCCATATTCATCTTCTGGAACAGCGGGGGCTGCGCAGTGCCCTCCGCCCAACATCCTCCTAGCGGAGGGGCCGTTCTGCACCCCTTGCTTACCTCAGTAATTGATGGGGACCTCTCTCTCCTTCTCCCACCTGCACTCTTCTGCAGGTATTCACCCTCCTTTCCCCTCTGTCCTCCTGCCCCAACCTGCGCCACATCACCCCCACCGACTTGGCTCTTTTGACCTACCCCCTTTTGAACACTCCTTACATCCCACCCCCCACCCCCTTGGCCATTATTAACCCCATCCCTATCTGGCTCCTCACCCAAATTCATTTCTCCCCTGGATGCTCTCCTATCAATTCCCCTCCTCATCTTCCTGGGGGTAACTTTGAGCCCATCTCTATATACATTAACAAATGTCTTGCACCTTTGGTAAGCACATTTCCTACTTATATTCGAGATATTATGCATATTTTACACATAGTAGATCAGCTTCCAGTACTTCCAAATATGTTATTGGTGACGCTTGATGTTAAAGCTCTATATACCTTGATTAACCCTCAGCAGGCAGTTGACAGCGTTGATTACATTTATCGTGAACACTCTGCTTCATTTTTTGAACACATTGAACTGATTAAAGAATTGTTACTATGTGCACTCTCCAACAATGGGAGTCATTACAAGGTTGGAGGTAACCATGGCGATATTAGCGCCATGGCTGCCTCCAAAACCTCACCGACTCCACCCTGGTGAATGGAGCTATTACCGCCCCATTCCAAGGTTGGCGGGGGCGGTAATTCCCCATTCACCAGGGCCCTTACCCATTCCCATTTGAGCCCCCATAGGGCTCAATAGGAATGGGGAAGGTGCTAATAATGGTACCGCAAATTGCGGTAGCGTTATTAGCTCTAAGGTCCCTTAGCGGGTCCTGTCCTTAGCGCCTGGTAAAACCAGGCGTTAAGGGAGGACCCGCAAAGGGAACTCGTAGTAAGGCGGTAAGGCATTACCGGTACCGGTGCCCTTACCAGTACCAGTAATCCCTTACGGCCAGGGTCGTAATGAGGCCCAATGTGTTTTTATTCAATAATACCTATTATAGACAATGCATAGGAATAGCGATGGGAGCTAGGTATGCTCCAGCTCTTGCAAATATTTTCATGCATCACTACGAGCAACTGATTGTTTTCTCCAATGCCACATTCTTGTCATATATCCATACATGGAAAAGATATATTGACAATGTGATTCTGATTTGGATAGGTTCCATAGACTGTCTTAATGAATTTGTCTCCTACCTTAACAACAATCATTGGGGCATACAGTTCACGCATACTTTCAGCTACAGCAGCATTCATTTTTTGGATTTATCTGTCAGCATATCTGACAATAAATTTGTAACCAAGACTTATTGCAAGTCCACATTAGTTAATGCCGTACTCCATTCGACTAGCTGTCAGAAGAAATCACTCTCAAGAAATATAGCTAAAGGTGAATTTGTCCGTGCCAGACGCAATTGTTCATCAAATGAGGATTTCACTATGGAATGTGCCCTACTCCGTCAGAGATTCCTGGCAAGGGGATATGAGCAAAGCCTCCTTGATAAAGCAGAACGGGAGGTTAAATCCATGATGACAGAGGACCTGCTTACTCCAAAAGTCCCCCCTCCAAGTGTAAACAGCAACAAACTCAAATTTATTACCAGATATAATGCAGATAGCTCCAGTCTGCATAATACAGTCAACAGACATTGGCATATTCTCCAGCTGGACAGAGATATCAGTCCATGGTTAGATGTCTCGCCTAACTTTATTTACACTAAAGCTAATAACCTTACAATATTTTTTCACCTTCCTTTATGTCCAGCCATAAACATAAATATACATGGCTACATCAACCACTCACCAATGGGTTTATAAATGTGGAGGGTGTTCAATGTGCATCTTTGCATATGAAACTTCTACCATTGACTTTGGTCGGCTGGGCACAAACAAAATCCATGAGTTCATTAATTGTAACACTACATTCTGTGTAAATTGTATCCTATGTATTTGTGGACAGCAATATATTGCCAGTACCATCCGCCCTTTGAAAATTAGGATAAGGGAGCACTTGTCATCCATTGCTCAGGTTGATTCAAAATATCCTTTCTCTGTACATTGGCAACAAGTCCACCAGTTAGATGATAAAGCTTTGATAAAATTTGGTGGGATGGCTAAAGTCACCTTACCTCAATGAGGGGGAAACCTTGTCCTCAAACTGAGGCAATTAGAAGCCTGCCTCATCTGCCAATATTGAACTTTCGCACATGGCCTCAATAGGGACCATGAGCTATCTGTATTTTTATGAACTTGTATACCTTGTTTCTCTCCAAAGTGATTGGATATATTGTCTTTAGCCAATGTTGGTCATCCGCTTAGTTCAACTTGACGCCAAATTAATTTACTTACTTTGCGGAATGAACTTGCACTGGCATATTCAATTGGCACCCGGTGGCATATATCACCACCCTTGCATAAGCTACTGTATATCCCCTGAGTTGAATTTAGCCCATTCTGGCTCACTTTGCGCAACAAGAGTACCTATACTCGCCTGGTTTCATGGTGGTATACCACTTTTCCATTCCAGCACATTCTGGCATTCATTTCCCATACGTGGCATTGTTAGGTTGCTACCAACCCCTCGCACTCTTACATTAACATAAATACGCAAATGTAATGCTTACAATTTATCTGAATTTCAACCGGCTTCTGTATCAGCCCCCCACGGGGCTTCTTTATATATTTTTTTTCTTTATTCATTTTCACACTGGCGCCCTACCGTGAGGACTCCAGCCAAATGGGCACCCTTGCTATTTTACTTCTCTCGCCTCTTTCACTTATTCTGTTTCAAACCCTCACATAAGATGGCAGCCCTGCTAGCCTGCACGGCCGTACAAGTCAACGTGCTAACGCGCCTACGTTGTTTTATTGCACAGCAGGAGCAGCGCACAGCTGGCTCCTGTTCCCCAGTCACAGCGGAAACGCTGGTACGTTGAACAACTTTGCGCAGACCCCTAGAGTCTCTGAGGTCTACGCGCACGAATCCACCCTCTAGACGGTCCTTAACTATGCTAATTGACATGCCTGTTTGTTTTTCTCTCCTCTGCTTGGTTTGGCTGACCGCCGCTCACTACGCACAATCATTTTCTTCACAATAGCGAGTTCGTCTACATGACTAATCCAATGAATGCCTTGCAACTGCATACTTAAGGTATGTGGCTTATAGATCTGCATTAATTATATATGCAATTTAAGTAATAATTTGCTTCATAGAGTTGACCCACATAATTGGAACAACGGCTAATGTACTCCATCTCTTTGCAGTGGAGCCCACATTACATTCAATCCAAATCCATACCAATTTAAGGGGAAGTGTGATTACTGTTTGCATTTTCTTGCCGCTTACACCTAACCGCTAGCCTGAAGCCCCCTGTCTAATTTTTGGCGGAATTTCAATTTTCATGCAATTCCCAACCCAAACGTTCTTTGACTAATTGACAGTTTTTTTAAACACATCTCTTCCCCCTAGTGCTCAATAAGGAATTTCCTGCTCCCAGGTACTTTCTTAATCGATGCTCTACTCAATTTGACTAACTGCATGACCAACATTGCCCCAAATGCTAATTCTAGCTTTCATTTTTCTATTCTTTCCATTATCTCCCTCCACAATCTTTGGCATTGTCCGAATTGGATCAACTTACACCATATGGGTTGTATAACGATGTTCCTAATACTTGATTCATTTGACAAAATGTATGTAATTGCACTATTCTGTTGGTACTTTATGGCTTGCATTTTTTATTTATCATATTAACTAATTTTCTTAATGTTTTCGCTATGGTTGGGTCTGACCACTCAACTGCTTTTGTTTTGTGTTTGGGTCTGGTACATGTACCATTTCTATTTCATTTATACTTTTTTACTCGATTGTACAATCAATATGCAGCCTCGGTAGAAGAGCCAGTCGCTCGAAACATGTGTCAGGCTGCACCCCCTTCGATTAAAATTACAAATCAATTGATGTTTACATTGTTTGTGTGCGCAGTGTGTTTGCAAAACAACCCTTCTCTGTACCGTTTACATGGTGGATAACCTGACAGGTTTCCACTACCGCACTCACCTGCAGCCCGTCCAAACCACTCAAATCTGTGCGGTCCTCGCGCAGAAGCTCGCTGTCCCATTTTCTGCCAACTTTCTTTTCTCTAACTACAAACCCTACCTCACCTGCTCTAACCTCTGCACTCTAGGCCCAGATATTCAGGGAAGGCGCGGGAGCAGGCGACCAGGACTGCTCAATCTGACGTCCCAACGGTCGCCTGCTTCCCGAACCTTCCCTGCCACTTAAATACCCTCCAGTGGGCGCTCTACACACAGGCCATCTCGCTGGCCTTTGCAGCGCCAAAAATATCCCCGGGGGAATGCTGTGCATTCCCCCAAGTGCCCCCCTTCTCAACTCCCACTTTTTTTATGCCGCTTTTGGGATTCCCCGGACTCTCATGGTAGTCCTTTTTAGTTTTTAGTTGTCTTCTTTATAACTCCATGGGTTTTCTTCGTCTCAGTACCAGGCAGGTAGTGGTCACTACCCAAAGTAATACAATAACAAATAACATGGATTCTTCCTGGGTTCTTCCAACAGGATTGATGATGGTGTTATAGAGCTGATTAGTGGGTTTGTAAGGGAGTTCCTCATCGGAGCGGAAGTCCTTATGCAAATGGAGAGAGTCTCTGCTCGTGAGATTCTAATTGCCTCTATCCCTAGTGAGGGTATTGCGTAGCGGGCTCAGCTCCCTAGCCTCACATGGAAAGCACCCCACCCACCTGGGAAGAAGTGATTCAATCCCTCAATTTGTCACAGTGGTCTGTCCTTAGATTAGGGGAGCCCACAATTGCACACCATATAGTATACCCATGATTGCAAGGTGCCTAAGAAATGCCCAAGGAGTGCAAACATAAAAATGCATTCCTTGCAATAGTTTCTGATCTTTTCCCCTCTCGCTTACAGTCTACACAAGTGTAGCCCCCATGTGCCTGCCTCCCAATTACTGAAAGTGGGGGTTTTCAGGGTGCCCGAGCAATGTAAGTTACTCAGTGACCTGAACACCCTGTGGACCGGGGGCAGGGATCTGCCAATTCCCAACATGCCACAATGCATTAGTGTGGTTAACAGCCTCTGGTGATGCTTGATTGGAAATGTTGCAGATAGAAGGAAACGTTGCCCTGCTATGTGTGGAAGGCTGAAAGAGCCGCTAGCGGGGCACCCCTCATTTTTCAATCACGAGCATATTCAACTGGAATGGAATCAGAGTACCCGTCTTAGGAAGTAGATGTGCATCACCTATGCCACATCTGGATGTAGTGAAGATTAGCTTAGAACGTTCTAGATCAGCAGATGATTTCCCGGGAACAGCCAGCACATATCATTTCAGTATAAGCAACTGGCTAAGAAATGGGGGTACAATAAAGCGATGGGTAATTTATTTTTTCAGAAGTCCCCTTCCCATTTCTTGTGCCCTCCCCTACTTCCCACTAAGAGGGATTCAAGTTGCCTGTTTAGTGCCCTTAGACTTGCCACCATGGACTTGGCCAAGAAAGTAATATACTGAATCCACAGTTTTCCTACAGGATGTTATTATTATTATTATTATGATTATTATGATTATTATTATTATTATTATTAGTAGTAGTAGTAGTAGTAGTAGTGGTAGTAGTATTAGGGTTTTTATTGAGTGCACTACTAGTTTCTGGAAGCAACAGTGTGCTTTACAAACATAGGGGGAAGAAGACGGTTAGGGAAGAAGAGATTGAAGGGAGCTCTAATAACGGGGACAGGTGGGCAATTTGTCAGCAAGGGATCTACAAGCAACCAGGGGAGGAAAACCTGGAAGTCGGATCACCCAGGATCACTCTTCTGCTTCACTGTGTTAGTCTGCATGGTCCATAATAAGCAATGGGACCCTGTTGTAACAGGTATCCATGAGCTGAGATCCCAACAGGGCTGGCATCCCTGTGCGCAAATCCAAGCGGGCATCGCACCTCTCAAGGGATATGCCCAGGACTATGTACCCATCCACCATACACCTCCCTGCCCATTGCCAGAACACACTGCAGCATTCAAAAATTTCATTGAACCTGCTTAGTTGTGCAGAGCGTATACTCTCAGCATTGTGGTGAGGGTGGGGTGTAGGTCGAGGAATGGCCGTTATCACCAGGCAATGCCCATCAGTGCCTCCGAGATAGCTTAGCAAGTTGTGACCCTAGAGTGTTTCCCGCAGGACCCTGGTTCGAATCCTCAGTTGAAGGGAATCAGAAAACAAAGGCCCAGGAATGGTGTTCCAGCTATTACAAGTAAGGGAACAGTGGCAGATTCTCTGGAAAAGTAGAAGAAGGTTATGGGGCTCATTACGAGTGTGCCAGTCCAGTAAAAATGCCGGAATAAATGCCGGTAATGCCGGCTCTGGCATTATTACTGCACCGGCACACTCTTAATGAGCCCCATAACCTTCTTCTACTTTTCAGGAAAAGGCTCCTTCCGGCAAATATTTGCTGCTATCACCAGCACTGGTACTACTGGTGCCGGTGATTGCGGCAAAGCCATTCCTATGGGACTCCATGGAATGAGAGCTTACTGCCATTGCCGGCACCCGGAATATCCCAGTAACACCGGGATATCGGGTGCCGGTAACAGTAAGGTGGGTTTGGCTGTACCCGGCGAGTTCCCGGCAAACCCATAATGCGACCCCACATCTTTCAGTTCCCATCAAGGGATGCTGAGTGCATGAGAGCAGGCCTTCTGCTCAGCGGTGACGCCTGTGCATTCAAAACAACTGCTGAAACATCTAGAGTGCATATGGAGTAAAACTGGAGTCCAGGCTCACAATCACAGCATCTTCAAGAAACAGTGTCTTTCCCACCTGGCATACAACATATCATTCTATTTGCCTACTCATGCACCACTATATCCAAGGGCTTTGGCTATGGGCATTCATCCCTCCATCACCAGCCACTGGAAATGGAAGCCTGTAGGTAGGAGTAAATGGTGAATGCAGGAAGATTGTCCAACTCCCGGCCTCGAGGGCCGGGATCCTGACGGGTTTTCAGGGTATCCCTTATTAATATTCATGAGGAAAAATGTGCATACATCTAGAATCATTGTATGCAAATGTATCACATGAATATTAATGAGGGGTATCCTGTAAGCCTGACATGGAGCCGGCCCTCGAGGCATGGAGTTGGACAGAGTCTGCAGTTTTTCCAGGAATTACAATAATGAGAATTCCCAGGAAAGGAAAGGCTCACAGATGGACCTCTGCCAGTTCACTGAATAGAGAGACATATTCCACCTGGCAGGATATGAAAGGTATAATGGTTTGAGCTATGCTAGCTGTGTGCCAAAGCAAAGGTGTTATCCATGTAGAAGTTCCAAGGGCTGGATGTGGTCATGAGCTGCACGCAAGAGATTATGATTGGTGCTGTGTTGGTTGTGGAAATATCCACCCCTCAATCAATCCACTTGGGAGCTATGACGGTAAAAGTAAAAACACAACTCATAAATGTTGGTTCCACTATGACCATCTGAGGGACTGCTGTAGGAGACAGTGCCCACTTCTCAGCAAGGGCTTGTCTCACTGCCCTAAGCCATGTCCGGTAGTAGTGTAATATCTCACTTTTGTTATCCGCTATAGTATGGAGTAAAGCGCTATGTGAAGCACACATACATACCAATGTTACCCGGATTCATACCGTGCACTGTTGCCATGTGCACGGACACCAGGAGCTCTGGCAGGTCAGAAAGAGTCGATGGCAGCCTAGGTAAGCGGGGAGAGAGGGGACATGCAAGACCGGCGTGCTGCTGTGTGGATGCATGCAGACAGAAAGTACGCAGAGTGCTCCATGCAGGCCCGTTCCCGGGTGCCCAGTGTCAAATCCACATAGGCATTGGTGTCCAGGGGGGGATGTTGTGTGCACACGGTGCTAGGATGCATTGTCCAGGACTGTAGCATGTAAGATGATTGAAGAGGCGTAGCATTCTGCGGGTCTGTTGGGCGGGTAATTGAACTGCTGAGCGCCATTGGTTTATTTGCGATGCCTATAGTGTGACCGTCTAGGTTGAACTTGTTAGTTTAGTGAGATTATCAGATGGTCCAGTGGGAAACTTGGAGCATCTAACCGGAATGCCGGAGGCCCCATCTTTGTAGGGATAGCCCAGGGGCAACGTTTGGGAAGTGGACACATCTGGTAAAGTACCATGAGGTGTCCTGAGGCTCTCAGGTGTGGGCTGGTGTCTGGCAGTGGGCAGTGCCAACTCCAGGATGAGAGTGGGGAACATAGATATATGAGGCATGCCACATTGGGCACCAAGTAGACATCGTGTCAGAATAGTTCCTGAGAAGAGTTCAGAGTAGGGATACCAGAGTAGGGGTTCCACAGTAGGGGTTCGGGGTTGCAGAGAGGGGAGGTTCATAGTGGGGCCCGTAAGTACGGCTCAGCATGCCATGTAGTTATGGTGCGACCTCTAGAGGAATTACATTGGGCACCACGGGCCAAAACCACAGAAGGCCATAAGTGACCCAAACACCAGAGGGGGGAGTTACAATGGGGCACAGAGGGGCAAATATACAGCTGGGCACATGGGAGCGAAATTAAAGTGGGGCACACAAGAACACATTGCAAGGGGAGAATGACAATGGGGCACCTCTGGAGCAGAATAGTGCAAGGTAGAAGGCAGAATGGGGAGCAGTTTAGTGAGGGGCCGAAACAAACACACGGCATATAGCGAGGCATAACATAGCCTGACAAGGAATAATACAATGATGGCATGCAAGCTGTCACAAAGCATTACAATTCACCACAAAGAAAGGAAATGCCTAACAAGACAACACAACCTGATCTTCGTACACTCCTACTACTGGCCTACGCAAACAGCTTAATGAAATGTATATGTTATAGTGTGTGTGCGTTTGTCAGCATGTGGTGTGTGTGTGGTGTGTGCATTTGTGTGTGTGTTTGTGTGGTGTGCGATGTGTGCATATGTTTGTTTGTCTGCGTGTGTGCATGTTTGGGTGATGTGTGCATGTGCACGTGTGTGTGGTGTGTGCATGTATGTGCATGTTTGTGTGGTGTGCAAAGTGTGCATGTGTGCGTGTGCTCGGTTGTCTGCATGTGGTGTGTGCATGTGTCGGGCGTGCGTGTTTGTGTGGTGTGCGATGTGTTCGTGTGTGTGTGTGTGTGGTGTGTGCATTTGTGCGTGTGTCTGTGTGTAACTAGGATCATAGAGGTGTCAGACTGGGGCCTACCCTCACTGTCCGAAGGAAAGTTCTAGGAGTTATGGATGGCATGCTTCAGTGAAAGGACTGCCTAAGATGGTAGAACCAACGCTCTCACTTCACCTTCCCTATCTTGGCTGGCAGGCTGGGCAAAACGAGGCATGCTGATGCCCTTAAAATAGGTAGAGCGAAGCATAAAAGCAGAGCCTTTATCATCAAAAGGTATACGGCATATCTTTAAAGCAGGGGTCTGCGACCTGAGGATCTCCAGATGCTTTGCGTGCTGAACGCCATGATGTGTCCCCGCTGACAATGCTGGGCAGGGCCAATGTGCTTTGCAGACCCTTTCCTTTGGGAGAAATGCAGCAACAAAGGTTCTGCTGAATGAATGGACGCATTCCTCTTAACTCTAAACGTGGACAGTATGGCCTTTATATAGAATTCTGTAAGGATGTCTGTCTATTGGGGTCTGTCGATTTGCACAGGCCCATGTGCAAAAAGGCCCTTACCCTGAGGCCCAGCCCCTCCTCTTCTAAAATTCTCCCATGCTCCCAAACCCCTCGGATCTCTTCTCATACGGGAGAAAAGTTATCTCCAGAAACGAGAAGCCGGCGGGACAGCGTTTAGGGTGAGTGTTGTGAAAAATAAAATGAGCGCCAAGCCGAGTGCTCATTGTGTACTAATAAGCACACACTCATGTTATCACCGACATATTCTTCGACTATCAAGATCTGTCATTATTCTCATGTTCCTACCGAGGTCTTGGATTTTATGCAAAGCAGCTAGGAACACTCATTGGCCTATGCATATATGTACGGGACTGGTAAGCGTGGACTTAGGTGAGAAGCAACAGAGCACTGTACATAGGGAGCACACCGAGGGGGATTACAGGTAGCGTCCAGGGGTACCATCGGTGCTGCTTGTCCCCCTCCCCTTTCTCAAAGGGGTATTTCAAAAGAGTCCCTTATGATTATACAAGACTGTCTGTCTTGGAGGATAAGCTTCTTTCAGAAAAGAATGTATATGTTTTTATTCAAGGTTTTCCTAATATTCTTTGCTCAGTTAGACACCTTTAACATTCTCATTATGAGTGCATTATATACTGGAAGCGTTTAGGAGAAAGGAACATTGCGAAATGTTTAGAAAAGACGCTTTACAATGTCACTGCTATTAAATAATGTCCATGGGCCTTATTACGACCCTGGCAGTAAGTAGCCGACATTACCGCCATGGCGTAATGAACGTTTACGCCGTGGACCGATGGCGGAAAGACCGCCACATTCCGACCCATCGCGCACGAGCATTACGCCATGGCGGTAATGTAAATAACGCCATGGCGGAAAGGGCCCCTACCGGCATCGTAGGCCGCGCAAGGTGCACTACCGCCACAAATCTCAGCGGCCACCGTAATTAGCGCCCACCGTAATCAGCGTAAAAAAAGCGGAACCGGAATTAGCATCATCGCGGCGGAACGGGAAACAGCACGGCGGCCATCTTTAAAAACACAATCCATTGCCATCCTTCCCAACAACACCAGATCCAACCCTGACACCTGTCCCAACCCATCACCCACCCACTTAACCACCCAAACATGCCCAAAGTTGTCAAGAAGGCATGCGATCGCCAGCGCCAGGACAGATTCTCCCGGGAGGAACTGAGCATGCTTGCTGAGACTCTTCAAGACAATGCAGCCGTAGTTTTTTCTACGCAAATGACCAGGCCGGCGATAGCCAAAAAGAAGGCCATATGGGCCCTGGTGGCATAGCGTGTCAGCGCGGTGGGGACCGTACCCCGCACCCCACAGCAGTGCAGGAAGTGGTGGGATGACCTTAGGCTACGCGTAAGAAGCATCATCTCTGCCAACCACAACCTTGGCCTGGCTGCCGGTGGAGGTTCTGAATCCCCACTGAAACTCCAACCGTGGGAGGAAATATGTGCCAGCACGATAGGCATGGAAGGCATCGAAGGCGTCGGAGGGATGGAAAGAGGAGTACCGACATCAGGCGATGAAGGTAGCTGCCTCAAATCAAGACATGCCATAGTCACTGAAGTCCATTCATGTGTAGCACAATGTTGCCCTACAGTGTAAATGCAACACATCAGCTGGCCACTGCCCACAGCCACATGCGAGCTCCACCCTGTATACATGTAGCATGCACACCCTAACTTCCGGTACCCACATACCTCCATCCTCATTCCACACAAAAAGGAGACAGCCTGCATGCCCCTGCCTCAAATGTGCCTCATCTACTGACCAAAATCATGTCAATCATTGTCATTCCAATGTCCGCAGACCCATCAATAACGCTCTCCCTCCTTTGCTCCACCACAGGCTCAGAATCACACCCCGAGGACGAGGACACCCCTGCGACAAAAAAAGCCAAGAAGGCCAAGACGACCATTCATGCACCCTCAACCTCAGCTGCAGTGAGCCAGACCCCACAGCAAGCACAATCCACTGCCAGCAAACAGGACGGCCCACCGGCAAGCACCCCAGTAGGCAGCAGGCCAGCAGCAGCAGCACCACCTGTTCCAACATTGCCTGCCACAGAAGGCACCGGTTCTGCGGCCAGCAGCACCATTGGAGAATCAGCTGCCATTGCAGCATGCTCTGACTCCGACATTGAGGAGCACGACGTCAGACGCCCCACTGACCTTCCACATTCCCCCTGTTTGTCCCATGCCAGCCCCCATGAGGATCCCACACAGGGGCACACAGAGGAAGAGGAGTGGCCATCTACCCCATGCCCAGCTCTAAGTCCACAGGAGGGGAGCAGCCCCTCCATCACACCACCGGCAATGGGCATGGCCCAGCAGGGCCAACAGTCCCTTGAGGACATCATTCAACGGCAGCAACAGCTGTCCACGCTACTCACTGAGCATGCTGCAGAATGTGTGGGGGCTAGGGCAGCCATCGAACAGGCTACGGAGACCCTAATGGCCGAAATTGCGCAGAGCACTGACACCCTGAGGGATGCAATGCAGTCCACGTCAAGGGACATTTGTGGCGAACTTGCCGGGGTGCACCGTGTGCTCTCAGAGCTCTCCCACACCCTACAGGACATGTATGCACGGGAGCAGGCAGGGACATCCTCCACTGCCAGTTCTGCCCAGAGCAGCCCCGTCCGACATTCAGGACGGAACCTGCCTCCACTGCGCCGTGTTGATGTTTCTGTCCGTCATGTGCCTCCTTCGTGGGCAGTTATGGGGGACAGGCCTTTCGGTTGATGGCGTTTGTGTAATGGTGTGTTGATGTTTCTGTCCGTCATGTGCCTCCTTCGTGGGCAGTTATGGGGGACAGGCCTTTCGGTTGATGGTGTTTGGTGACGTGTATGTAGGTGCATTTCATTGTTGATAATGTGGTCTGAATTGGTAGAATGCACTTGCAGATGGTTGTGTCATGGTTGGGACACAACCTCATTCACATGGTAGGGCTGCATACATTGGGTATTGGCTTTACTGGTGTTGGGTGGAGTTTGGGTTGCTTTAGGGTATGATCTGTGCCCCGGGGGCCGGGAGAGGGGGCTTGTAATAGCCTGTGCCCACTGTTACAGGCATCTGTAGACACTCACAGGGGGTGTGTTGGGGTGTGCAGGGGAGAGGGGGGAGGCGGAGGGGGTGTGTTGGGGAGTGCATGGGGGAGGCGGGAGGGGGTGTGTTGGGGTGTGCAGGGGGAGGGGGTGTGTTGGGGTGTGCAGGGGGGAGGGGGTGTGTTGGGGTGTGCAGGGGGAGGGGGTGTGTCACAACAATTTATGATTAAAATACACTTTTTCCTTTTTCCGAAATCAAATGTGCGGACATTTTAATTGCATATGTGTGCTTTATTGGTGTACAGTCCACAGTGTACATGTCCCAGAGACACACAGTGCCCCAAGTGCCGTCTCCATGTGATACACAACAGCCGTGTGTGCTAGAAGCATTGGTTGATGATATATTGACGCATTTCACGCCCCTCCTGTGCATCGCCTCCTCCATGAGGTGCGGCCCCATCTGCACCCTCCTCATCCTCATCGTCAGGTGGTTGCAGTTCTGCGTCAGGGGGCAGGGGCACATTTCATCTGACGCACATATTGTGTAGCATGACACATGCCATGACCATCTTTGCCACCTTCTCATGGCGGTACAGGAGTGCCCCACCAGACCTGCTGAGGCATCGGAACCGTGCCTTCAATAGGCCGAATGTCTGCTCAATGACCACACGGGTACGTGTATGTGCACGGTTGAAGTCCTCCTCGTGCTGGTTCTGCGGGTTCCGGACTGGTGTAAGGAGCCACCTCTTCAGGGGATAGCCTACATCACCTGTATGTAGGCGAGAATGTATGTGTCAGTCATGACGTCTGATCAAGAACATGATGTGCCACCATGGCTTGCATCCAACTGATACTTTGGACCACTTCTAAATGCACTAATTGATTCACACAATGCGACCAGTATATGCTCATGGCTCTCATGGCCTGTTTTGCATGCCATCACCCAATGTATGCAGAGGGGTGGAGTGCATTGTGAGTGCCCATCCACTGTGTCCGTTCATGCCGTTTGTTTTGTTGGCCTGGCACGTGTCCTGTGATGTTAATGCGCACATCATTGCAACATTGCTGTGGGCCTCATCATGACCCCAGTGAGCAATGCTGATGTTGATAGGGACATTTTGGGGGCCCTGCTGTCTGTGTAATGGTGTGTTGATGTTTCTGTCCATCATGTGCCTCCTTCGTGGGCAGTTATGGGGGACAGGCCTTTCGGTTGATGGTGTTTGGTGACATGCATGTAGGTGCATTTCATTGTTGACAATGTGGTCTGAATTGGTAGAATGCACTTGCAGATGGTTGTGTCATGAATTTACGAAATATTTTGAGCAGAAATGATGTGACAGAAATGCAGATACCACAAGTTAGGCAAACTAGACTGTGGGGTTTGCCTGAAGTAAAAGGACATTTTCCATGTGGGAATTGCAGCATGTGTGGACAAACAAAAGAAACTAGATTATTGCAAATTCTACCTGATGTTAAGTGGGTCTTCACTGAAATGATGAATTGTAACACAGCTAATGTTGTATATTTGATCACCTGTCCATGTGGCCTACATTACGTGGGAAAAACAAATAGGCAATGTAAAGTTCGAATGGTGGAACATCGCAGCTGTATCAAGAATCAAGTGATAACTGCCCCTCTTGTGAAACATTTTATTGAAAAGAAATATGGTTTCAATGACTTCACATGGCTGATTTTGAAAAAGGTGCATGGAAATACCAAAATTGAAACAGATCGAAAATTATTGTATTTAGAGCAAAAAATAATGTTCAAATTACAAAGCAATGTGCTAGGGCTCAATGAAAGCATTGATTGGTATTTGGTTAGCCAAATATAATTTTGGACATTGTGTGATGCATATACCATGTGGGCACCCAATTTTGGTAAACAATTTGGTTTTTAGTTCAATTGATGAAGCAAGTGCAATTTACATCTTTTTGATGCGCTGAGTGTCCACTAAACTCCTCTACACCAGTTGATCCTGGGTCTGTTCCAATATGGCCCCCTTGGTTGTTGTACTCCTGATTAACTTCGAGAAGTTGAGTCCCTTTTTTGTGTTGCTGCACAACCATAGACGCTTTAACAGAGTCCTTTCTTTGTGTTGCTGCGCAACCATAGATGCTTTGAGATTGTGCAGCAGCCATGGCTCCTCTGAATCGAGTGCTGGCCGAGTATGTTTGAATGCTGCAAGTGGAGTGAATAAACCCCTCTGGGTGTATAGGTGAGCACGCTACCAGCTTTTCGCCTTTGGATGTGACTCTGTGCATGATATTGTCTCCATGTCGGGACACCTTTTGCATTATTTGGTGGTTGGGGCATTTTATTTTACACTTATTTTACACATGTTGTGTGGCTATCCATTTTCCGCGTTTCTTTGACGTTGTGGAGGTTGGACAGCATGGACGCTGAGTAGTTGTCTTTACACATTAGATAATGCATGGTCTCCTCACGTGTGTGAAATATAAGCACCCCCTTCTGTTTGCCCTCTAGTGCATGTTGACGGCATGTTGTTAGCTGAGGTTTTGGTAATGCCAGATAAATGGTGTTAACTGTTATGTTTCCATTGCTTTCCAGATTGACTCTGCACTTTATTGCTTGATCGTATGGATGTTTCGATTTCAACTTGTTCATTACTGAATTGTGAATTGCAGTCTTGATCCCTACATTTGTGGAGGTAATTTACTTTGTTATTTGGAGCCTTGATTTTATGTGCAATGGTATTGAAGCCAGTGTGATTTCTGGATATAACAGAGCATGTGGTCTCTGTTTATTGGTTTTGTCTTACTTAGGTGTGGCGATACTCTAGTGGACTGTGACGCTTTGTTGAAGTATTGATTTCTCATTTGGAGGGAAACCAGCAAATTTGTCATTCTGTGACGTGCTTTGAAGTTTCACCATTTAAAGGTAAATCTGCGGGTACCCTTTGGGACCCTTGTGAGTGTGGCATAATCCCTGTGCCATGCCACCATTTACATTTTGTAGTACTTCCTTCCCTTTTTGGAACTCATTAGGTTTCTCCTTTCCTTTATTTTTACAGGCTTGGAGTTTGTTTTCCTTTTACCCTCTTGGGTGCCTGAATCTACCCTTTCAACACGGTGTGGAAGAGATTAGTGGATGCTTTTAAATTTATCCCCTGAAGAATGTTCGCCTGAACTGGGCAGTTAAGAACAGAAACATGTTGGGATGCTTGTTGTTTTAGTGACACATTGAGATTTTTTTGTGTGTTATGTGATATCTTTTGTGTTGTATAAATAAGTTATTTGATGTTTTACATTTGTTTTATATTTGTTTTTTAATGTTTAGTACACTGTGATAGGTGAGGGTAGTGTTTCTTGTTTAAATTCTGTTTAAATTATTTGAATAATAAACTTGTTATACATTTGTGTAAATCAGTTATAGCAGACGGTCCATTTTTTCAGGACTAGTGATGCTGGAAAACCTTATAGAGTTTTTGTGTGAGGGGGTTGGAGGCAAGTAAACAACACGTATCATCTTGCTCTTTATTGTATTACATGTGTCATGGTTGGGACACAAACTCATTCACATGGTAGGGCTGCATACATTGGGTATTGGCTTTACTGGTGTTGGGTGGAGTTTGGGTTGCTTCAGGGTATGATCTGTCTCCGTTCTCTCAGCTACTCACAGCCAGGTGGAGTATGCATCATTCCCCCCCTTTCAGCCAGGTGGAGTATGCATCATTCCCCCCCTTTCAGCCAGGTGGAGTATGCATCCCCCCCCTTTCAGCCAGGTGGAGTATGCATCATCCCCACCCTTTCAGCCAGGTGGAGTATGCATCATTCCCCCCCCTTTCAGCCAGGTGGAGTATGCATCATCCCCCCCCCTTTCAGCCAGGTGGAGTATGCATCATTCCCCCCCTTTCAGCCAGGTGGAGTATGCATCATCCCCCGCCCCCCCTTTCAGCCAGGTGGAGTATGCATCATCCCCCCCCCTTTCAGCCAGGTGGAGTATGCATCATCCCCCCCCTTTCAGCCAGGTGGAGTATGCATCATTCCCCCCCACTTTCAGCTAGGTGGAGTATGCATCATTCCCCCCCTTTCAGCCAGGTGGAGTATGCATCATTCCCCCCCCTTTTCAGCCAGGTGGAGTATGCATCATTCCCCCCCCCCTTTCAGCCAGGTGGAGTATGCATCATCCCCCCCTTTCAGCCAGGTGGAGTATGCATCATTCCCCCCCCTTTCAGCCAGGTGGAGTATGCATCATCCCCCCCGCTTTCAGCCAGGTGGAGTATGCATTGGTACGTCGTTCACCTACCCACTTCACATTTCAATGGTCATGACATTAGACTCACCGAGTAGCCAGGATCTTGGACCTGCATGTCGCTCCATGTAGCGTGGTATTGTGGAGTTCCTCAGGACCATTGAATCATGGGTTGATCCGGGGAATCGGGCACAACAATGTGTGATGATCTTGTTGGAGCCACAGACCATTTGCACGTTGATTGAGTGGAATTGTTTCCGGTTGCGGTACGGTACCTCCATGGCATGTGAAACCACCAATTCCACATGGGTGCAGTCGATGGCACCAATGCAACCAGGTATGCCGGCTAGTGCATGGAAACCCACTTTGGTGTTTGCAATCTCCTGGGCAGTCCGTGGTAATGAGATATGGTCGTCTGTGTGCTTGAGGAGGGCATCGAGCACTTGGACAAGTGTACGTGAGAATAATGGTTGTGAAATGCCATGCAAGTGCCCCACTGTGTGCTGGTAGGTGCCTGTGGCCAGGAAGTGGAGTACAGACACTACCTTCAGTAGGGGTGGGATGGCGGTTGGACTTTCTATCATGCTGACGATGTCGTTGTGTGTCATGTCTACGATGGCGGTGATGGTGTCCCAGTCCAAATGGTACAGGGTGTGGATCTGCTCAGCAGTGAGGTTGAATGGACTGGCTCTGATGCGTGGGATTGGGGGCTGCCTGCATGGTGGCACTGGCTGTGCTGGTGGGGCTTGCTGGCCCTGCCTTGCCCTCCTTCTCCTCCTGCGTCTCCTCTGTGCTGCCTGTTGTTGTTGTTGTTGTAGTAGCACTTGCATTGCTATCAGGTCCTCCAGCCCCAACATTGCAAGTCGTATTGGTATCATTGTGGAGTGTGACTGGGTGTGGGAAGGGGTGGGGTGTGCTCTTTTTGTACTTCCTGAGTCTGTATTGCCTCCACCTGTGCTGTTTCTGTGCACCTGTGGCAGCTGGATTCACTTTACATGGCCATTTACGGTTGGTTCGCGATGGCGTACTTAGCGCCATGGCGGTAAGGTACTTAACGGGCTGGGTGATGGCGTTAGGTGCATGTCCGCTTGGGTCGGCGTTAGCGTACCTTTCCCATGGCGCTAAGTACGGTGTGGGAGGTCGCGTGCGCGCGTCCTTGGCGCAGATAGCGGCAGCGTTGACTACGATTCCGCTGATGGCATCGTAGTTAACGGTCAAGGGTCATAATCGGACCTAGCAGAAAACGATGGCGGTAATCATTTACCGCCATCGTTTTTCGCTTAGCGCCAGGGTCGTAATGAGGCCCCATTTGTAAGAGCTTCTTTTGTTGAACATACATTCCATTTTATCTCTCCAAATGGCCCTTCTTCCGGAAAGGGTGGCCCTCGTGTGTAGACCACTGATGTGCTTCTTCTGGGAGTATTAATGCAGTATTGAAATGAATGTGCTAGCCACTGATTGCTTTGTCGCGCTGTTGAGCTTATGCTTTTTTTCACATTAAGCGCAAAAACTAATGTTTAACTAAGCATCGGGAAATGCACATTTCCATAGTAGCCCCTGCAGTCTGCACATCTGGGCCTTTGCAAGGTCAGTCAGAACCACAGCATCCTCCAAATCTGATGTGTGGCCCATGCATCTCTCGCATAACACTCATGGGCCCTCATTGTGATATCAATATTCCTGCAGAAGACACGCAAGGACAACATATGCAGGCCTCGTCCTTGGGGGTTGCCACTGTCGCTGTTGCTCTCTTTCTTCTTTTAACTGTAAACTCCCCTCGTGTTCCGCCTCTTTTAATGTGTGTGTTTGTTTTCTCTGGTCATGCTGCTGTCCGCAAAACCCACATCAGCAGCACCACACAGACACCTGACAAGGTGACTCTCACCTACACAGAGAGGGAGGGAATGAGCGAGAGAAAGCAAGCATAGAGTGAGGGTGCTAGAGAGAAAGATATGGAGACAGAGAGAGAGAGAGGAGGAGAGAGAGAAAGAGGAGGAGAGAGAGAAAGAGAGAGGTCGGAAGAGAGAGGAGAGAGAGAGAATGAGAGGGAGAAAGAGAATGAATGAGAGAGTGAATGAGAGAGAGAGAGAGAGGGAGAAGGAGATAGAGAAAGAGAGAGAGCGAGAAGAGAAGGAGAGGGAAGGAGAAAGAGGGAAAGAATGAGCTAGAGAGAGAGAATGAGAGAGAGAGAACAAGTGAGAGAGAGAGAAAGAGAATGAGAGAGGAAGAGAAAGATGGAGAGAGAGAGAGAATGAGAGAGAGAGGGAGAGGTGGAGAGGGGTGGAGAGAAGGAGAGCAAGGTAGAGATGGAGAAAGAAAAAGAATGATAGGGAGAGAGAGAGAATTAGAGAAAGAGAGAGAGAGAGAACGGGAGATAATGAGAGAGAGAGCCAATGAGAGAGAGAGAGAAATAGAGAGAGAGAGGGGAGAGAGAAGGAGAGAGAGAGAGAATGAGTGAAATAGAGAATGAGGGAGAGAGGGGGGCAGAGAGAGAGAGAGAAAGATGGAGAGAGAGAGAAGGAGCGAGAGAATGAGTGAGAGTGGGCGAGGGAGACAGAGAGAGAGAAGTAGAGACAGAGAGAGAGAGGAGAGAGGGTGTGAGAGAAGGAGAGAGAGAAGGAGAGAGAGAATGAGAGAGAGACGGAGAGAGAGGGAGAGCAAGAGAACAAAGGAGAGAGAAAAAGAATGAGAGGGGAGGAGAGAAAATGAGAGCAAGAGATAGCGAGGGAGAGAGAGAAAGAGAGATAATGAGAGAGAGAGAGAGAGAGAGAGAGAGAGAGAGAGAATGAGAAGGAGAGAGAATGGGAGAGATAGAGAATCAGAGAAAGAAAGAGACAGGGGGGAGATGGAGAGAGAAAAAGATGGAGAGAGAGAGAGAGAGAGAGAGAGGGAGAGAATGAGTGAGAGGGGGTGAGGGAGACAGAGGGAGAGAAGTAGAGAGAGAGAGAGAAGGAGTGAGAGAATGAGTGAGATGGGGCGAGGGAGATAGAGAGAGAGAAGTAGAGACAGAGAGAGAGAGGAGAGAGGGTGTGAGAGAAGGAGAGAGAGAAGGAGAGAGAGAATGAGAGAGAGACGGAGAGAGAGAAGGAGAGCAAGAGAACAAAGGAGAGAGAAAAAGAATGAGAGGGAGAGAGAGAAAATGAGAGAAAGAGTTAGCGAGGGAGAGAGAGAAAGAGAGAACGAGAGATAATGAGAGAGAGAGAGAGAGAGAGAATGAGAAGGAGAGAGAATGGGAGAGATAGAGAATCAGAGAAAGAAAGAGACAGGGGGGAGAGGGAGAGAGAGAAAGATGGAGAGAGAGAGAGAGAGAGAGAGAGAGAGAGAGAGAGAGAGAGAGAATGAGTGAGAGGGGGTGAGGGAGACAGAGGGAAAGAAGTGGAGAGAGACAGAGAGAGAGAGGAGAGAGGGTGTGATAGAAGGAGAGAGATACTGAGAGAGACGATGAGAACGAGAGAGAATGAGAAAGAGGGAGAGAATGAGAGAGAGAGAAAGAGAGAGAGAATGATAGAGAATGAGAGAGAATGAGAAGGAGAGAGAGAATGAGAAAGAGAGAATGAGAGAGAGAGATGGCGAGAGAGAAGGAGAGAAGGAGAGCAAGAGAAAGAAGCAGAGAGAAAAAGAATGAGAGGGAGAGAATGGTGAACGAGAGAGAGAGAGAACGAGCGATAATGAGAGAAGGAGAGAGAAAGAATGAGAGAGATAGAGAATGAAAGAAAGAGAGAGGGGGAGAGGGAGAAAGATGGAGAGAGAGAGAGAGAGAGAGAGAGATAAGGACCGAGAGAGAGAGAGAATGAGTGAGAGGGGGTGAGGGAGACAGAGAGAGAGAAGTAGAGAGAGACAGAGAGAGAGAAGAGGGAGGGTGTGAGAGAAAGAGAAGGAGAGAGAGAATGAGAGAGAGAATGAGAACGATAGAGAATGAGAAAGAGAGAGAGAATGAGAGAGAGGAAGCGAGAGATAGAGAATGATAGAGAGAATGAGAGAGAGAGAGAGAGAAGGAGAGCGAGAGAGAGGGTGAGTGAGAAAGAGAGAGGGAGAGAGAGGAGAGCGAGAGGGGGAGAGAAGGAAGGAGAGAGAGAGAAGGAGAGAGACAAGGAGAGAGAGAGAGAGGAAGGAGATAATGATAGAGAGAGAGACAATGAGAGAGAGAGAGAGAGAGAGAGAGAAATAGAGAGAGAGAGAGGGGAGAGAGAAGGAGAGAGAGAGAGAATGAGTGAAATAGAGAATGAGGGGCAGAGGGGGGCAGAGAGAGAGAGAGAAAGATGGAGAGAGAGAGATTAGGAGCGAGAGAATGAGTGAGAGGGGGCGAGGGAGACAGAGAGAGAGAAGTAGAGACAGAGAGAGAGAGGAGAGAGGGTGTGAGAGAAGGAGAGAGAGAAGGAGAGAGAGAATGAGAGAGAGACGGAGAGAGAGAAGGAGAGCAAGAGAACAAAGGAGAGAGAAAAAGAATGAGAGGGAGAGAGAGAAAATGAGAGAAAGAGATAGCGAGGGAGAGAGAGAAAGAGAGAACGAGAGATAATGAGAGAGAGAGAGAGAATGAGAAGGAGAGAGAATGGGAGAGATAGAGAATCAGAGAAAGAAAGAGACAGGGGGGCAGAGGGAGAGAGAGAAAGATGGAGAGAGAGAGAGAGAGAGAGAGAGAGAGAGAGAGAGAATGAGTGAGAGGGGGTGAGGGAGACAGAGGGAGAGAAGTAGAGAGAGACAGAGAGAGAGAGGAGAGAGGGTGTGAGAGAAGGAGAGACAGAGAGACGATGAGAACGAGAGAGAATGAGAAAGAGAGAGAGAATGAGAGAGAGAGAAAGAGAGAGAGAATGAGAGAGAATGAGAGAGAGAGAGGAGAGAGAGAATGAGAGGAAGAGAATGAGAGAGAGAGATGGCGAGAGAGAAGGAGAGAAGGAGAGCAAGAGAAAGAAGCAGAGAGAAAAAGAATGAGAGGGAGAGGGAGAGAATGGTGAACAAGAGAGGGAGAGAGAGAGAGAGAGAGAGAACGAGAGATAATGAGAGAAGGAGAGAGAAAGATGGAGAGAGAGAGAGAGAGAGAGAGAGGGAGAGAGAGATAAGGATCGAGAGAGAGAATGAGTGAGAGGGGGTGAGGGAGACAGAGAGAGAGAAGTAGAGAGAGACAGAGAGAGAGAGGAGGGAGGGTGTGAGAGAAGGAGAAAGAGAAGGAGAGAGAGAATGAGAACGATAGAGAATGAGAAAGAGAGAGAGAATGAGAGAGAGGAAGCGAGAGATAGAGAATGAGAGAGAGAATGAGAGAGAGAGAAGGAGAGCGAGAGAGAGAGAGGGTGAGTGAGAAAGAGAGAGGGAGAGAGAGGAGAGCGAGAGGGGGAGAGAAGGAAGGAGGGAGAGAGAAAGAGAGAGAGAGAGGAAGGAGAGAGAGAGAAGGAGAGAGAGAGAGAGAGCGAGGAGAGAGAGAGAGAGAGGGTGAGTGAGAAAGAGAGAGGGAGAGAGAGGAGAGCGAGAGGGGGAGAGAAGGAAGGAGGGAGAGAGAAAGAGAGAGAGAGAGGAAGGAGAGAGAGAGAGAGAGAGAGAGAGAGGTATATGATTTCCAGGAAGAGATACTGTAGTATAATTTCAGGTGAATTAAACTCTGTTCTAGAGTGTGGTCTGTAAAATAACAGCTTAACTCGTTAGTACTAAAGCATTGCTTGCAAAGCACGGGAGCTCTTTTTCTATATAATCCACGAGCAGTGACATAAGCAGCCTTTTGCCGCCACACAGTTCTTGGTAATCCTACACGTGGACACAAACATGGAACTGATGAAGAAGCTGCAAGTGTTTCCAAATGCTGCAGCGGGGATAATAGAAGGTTGGACGAAACAGGAGCGTATCATTATCATTCCTCCCTCCGGAAGCCTGATTCCCTGCAGGCAGAGGAGAGAGTTCATAGGCCATGCAGGGTTCATGATGGCGTCCCCATCGGCCCGGACACATGATGCGCGCCATATGTTTAGGCTACACTTGATGAACAAAAACAGACCTTGCATGATTCATGCACAAATCACAATCATTTGGCATATTACAGAAGTGTGGTCCTTGTGTAATTGCAGCTTGTTTCTAATTTCATATCATTGTGGGTCAGGGGACTACTACTTCATCATCCGTCCTACATCCGTGTGCGAGAGGAGACTTCACCAGCCCTTCAACATCCATTGGGCGAGAGGGGACTATGGCTTCACCAGCCCTTCAACATCCATTGGGTGAGAGGGGACTACGTCTTCACCAGCCCTTCAACATCCATTGTGTGAGAGAGGACTACGGCTTCACTATCCCTCCAACATCCATTGTGTGAGAGGGTCTACGGCTTCACTATCCCTCCAACATCCATTGTGTGAGAGGATCTATGGCTATACTATCCCTCCAACATCTATAGTGTGAGAGGGTCTACGGCTTGACTATCCCTCCAACATCCATTGTGTGAGAAGGGACTATGGCTTCACCAGCCCTTCAACATCCATTGGCTAAGAGGGGACTACGGCTTCACCAGCCCTTCAACATCCATTGTGTGAGAGGGGACTACGGCTTCACCAGCCCTCCAACATCCATTGTGTGAGAGGGAACTATGGCTTCACCAGCCCTTCAACATCAATTGAGTGAGAGGGGACTACGGCTTCACCAGCCCTCCAACATCCATTGTGCGAGAGGGGACTACGGCTTCACCAGCCCTACAACATCCATTGGGTGAGAGGGAACTACAGCTTCACCAGCCCTTCAACATCCATTGTGTGAGAGGGGACTACGGCTTTACTATTCCTCCAACATCCATTGTGTGAGAGGGTCTATGGCTTCACTATCCCTCCAACATCCATTGTGTGAGAGGATCTACGGCTTCACTATCCCTCCAACATCCATAGTGTGAGAGGGTCTACAGCTTCACTATCCCTCCAACATCCATTGTGTGAGAAGGGACTACGGCTTCACCATCCCTCCAACATCCATTGTGTGAGAGGCAACTATGGCTTCACCAGCCCTTCAACATCCATTGTGTGAGAGGGGACTACAGCTTCACCAGCCCTCCGACATCCATTGTGCAAGAGGGGACTACGGCTTCACAAGCCCTACAAGATCCATTGGGTGAGAGGGGACTACGGCTTCACCAGCCCTTCAACATCCATTGGGCAACAAGAAAACCCTGGTCTGTGAGGCCTATGACAGGTCGAAAACACCAATAAGTGCACTGGAAGCGGCAAGAAACACAATTTGTAGCCAGTAAATTTCCCATTTTCTGGGATATGTAACCTGAGGTTTTGGTCAATGGCTCAAATGATGCCTTGTCATTGACTTTACTGGTGGGGGCTAATTGGAGATGCAGTCCTAATCATCTGGAGAGCCAAGGATGCAGACCCCTGTCCTAACGGGACAAAGAAAGAACACATCCTAAGAGTCAAGAAACCTGCCAGATATCTCAAGTCCTCACATTGAAAGCGGGGCTTTGCTAAGAAACCTGCCAGAAATCTCTAGTCCTCACATTGAAGAAGGGGCCTTGCTAAGAAACCTGCCAGATATCTCCAGTCCTAACAGCGAAGAAGGAGCCTTGCTAAGAAACCTGCCAGATATCTCCAGTCCTAACCGTGAAGAAGGAGCCTTACTAAGAACCTGCCAGATATCTCCAGTCCTCACCGTGAAGAAGGGGCCTTGCTAAGAAACCTGCCAGATATCTCTAGTCCTCACATTGAAGAAGGGGCCTTGATAAGAAACCGGCCAGATATCTCCAGTCATCACCGTGAAGAAGGGGCCTTGCTAAGAAACCTGCCAGATATCTGCAATCCTCACCGTGTAGAAGGGGCCTTGCTAAGAAACCTGCCAGATATCTGCAGTCCTCACTGTGAAGAAGGGGCCTTGCTAAGCAGTCCTCACTATGAAGAAGGGGCCTTGCTAAGAAACCTGCCAGATATCTCCAGTCCTCACCGTGAAGAAGGGGCCTTGCTAAGAAACCTGCCAATATCTCCAGTCCTCACCGTGAAGAAGGGGCCTTGCTAAGAAACCTGCCAGATATCTCTAGTCCTCACATTGAAGAAGGGGCCTTGCTAAGAAACCTGCCAGATATCTCTAGTCCTCACATTGAAGAAGGGGCCTTGCTAAGAAACCTGCCAGATATCTCTAGTCCTCACATTGAAGAAGGGGCCTTGCTAAGAAACCTGCCAGATATCTCTAGTCCTCACATTGAAGAAGGGGCCTTGCTAAGAAACCTGCCAGATATCTCTAGTCATCACTGTGAAGAAGGGGCCATGCTAAGAAACCTGCCAGATATCTGCAGTCCTCACCGTGAAGAAGGGGCCTTGCTAAGAAACCTGCCAGATATCTGCAGTCCTCACTGTGAAGAAGGGGCCTTGCTAAGAAACCTGCCAGATATCTGCAGTCCTCACTGTGAAGAAGGGGCCTTGCTAAGAAACCTGCCAGATATCTGCAGTCCTCACAGTGAAGAAGGGGTCTTGCTAAGAAACCTGCCAGATATCTGCAGTCCTCCCCGTGAAGAAGGGGCCTTGCTAAGAAACCTGCCAGATATCTCCAGTCCTCACCGTGAAGAAGGGGCCTTGCTAAGAAACCTGCCAGATATCTCTAGTCATCACCGTGAAGAAGGGGCCTTGCTAAGAAACCTGCCGGATATCTGCAGTCCTCACTGTGAAGAAGGGGCCTTGCTAAGAAACCTGCCAGACATCTCTAGTCCTCACATTGAAGAAGGGCCTTGCTAAGAAACCTGACAAATATCTCCAGTCCTCACCATGAAGAAGGGGCCTTGCCAAGAAACCTGCCAGATATCTCTAGTCCTCACATTGAAGAAGGGGCCTTGCTAAGAAACCTGCCAGATATCTGCAGTCCACACCGTGACGAATAGGCCTTGCTAAGAAACCTGCCAGATATCTGCAGTCTTCACCGTGAAGAAGGGGCCTTGCTAAGAAACCTGCCAGATATCTGCAGTCCTCACAGTGAAGAAGGGGCCTTGCTGAGAAACCTGCCAGATATCTCTAGTCCTCACATTGAAGAAGGGGCCTTGCTAAGAAACCTGCCAGATATCTGCAGTCCACACCGTGAAGAATAGGTCTTGCTAAGAAACCTGCCAGTTATCTGCAGTCCTCACCGTGAAGAAGGGGCCTTGCTAAGAAACCTGCCAGATATCTCCAGTCCTCACCATGAAGAAGGGGCCTTGCCAAGAAACTTGCCAGATATCTCCAGTCCTCACCATGAAGAAGGGGCCTTGCTAAGAAACCTGCCAGATATCTCCAGTCCTCACCGTGAAGAAGGGGCCTTGCTAAGGAAAGTGAAGTCTCGATGAAGACAGCAAGAGCTTATCTCTAGAAATAACCCAAATACTTAAGAACGATGCATTCTTCTTTCAACAAACAATGAGGCACGCTTCTCATCGGTCAGATATGTCGGTATCCAGTGATGTTACAAACAAACAAAATAAGGAATGGAATGTTACCAAAAGAAATACAGAACAATAAATATATAGGGGGTCGGGGTAAGAGGTTAAAAGGTGTGGGGGTGGTTCGGAGGGGTTATAAATGTAGGTAAACAGGGGTTTGGGGAGACCCCACCATTAAAAAAACAAATCGATATTTGTTCTTTCGATAACCTTTGATTCAGTAGCATTTGGTTTGGTAAAATCACATGGAACTGATATGTCATCTCAGAGTTAAGTTTCCATATCGTTGTATTCAATGCCTTGCTTTTCCACCACCACCCTATGAATGAAGAACTCAGAACAATCGTACTATACTGATTTCAACAGAGTAGTATGCTGCATCTTCACACTGTAGGCCGTAACCGCATGATGGTCCAAAAGCAAGGCTTCTTTTTACACAAACCTGTGACCCAATCAAGGCCCTTAACTAAGCAAACATGATTTATTTACAGGACAGTTCCTCTTTTTCCTCCTCATGCTTTAGAATGTAGGGTCCTCATCCCAAGAAAGAAGTTATGGATGATGAAGAACAAGGTCAAGAAATGATTCTACAAAAGGGGTCCGCAACCTTAGGCTCCTTAAATGTGTTGGACTACAACTACCACCAGCCCTGGCCAGCATCTCCAATGATGAGGAACCATGGGACTCAAGGTACAAAACATCTGAAGAGCAACAGATTTCAGACCCCTGGACTACCATTTTCTATTGCTTTATCCCAGTCCAAAGGATAGAGAGGTGGTTCCAACAAATGGATGTCTATATTTATGTATTTTGAAATTTGCTATAGAAATTGTCATAGCGGGAATCTTTTATCAATTTGTTCCAGTATCTTCTCTTTTCCTAGTCCAGGAATTGCCTAGCCAGCCAAAGAAAAGTACCACTTGAGCTTCTACGAGATATCTGAAAACATCGGGAAGCCAAATATCTCCATTTAAATGTGATTGCCCCAGAACCTTCTGAAAGCTCCTCACAATTTCAGCCTCCACCTCACGTGCCCTATTTATTTATTTATTTTAATTCGTATTACGGGCCCCATGCCCGTGGGCCTCAGGGCGCACAAAAAACAAAGACAAGACACACAACATGACCAGTAGAAAGGTAGTGAGGCCTTGGAGGGTTACTCCAGATTGAAAAGGTGAGTCTTTATGGCTTGCTTAAACATGGAATAGTTTTGGATCTATCATATCCCAGCTGGTAGGGCGGTCCCGAGGAGGGGGTCCTGGATGTCAAGGGTGGTGCCCCCAAATTGAGCTATCTTAAATCTGGGGTGATCAAGAAGAGTAGCAGTGGAAGAACGAAGGTTTCTTCCATTGGACCTGATGCTAATATGTTCAGACAGATCGGTGGATTGCTGAGGGACAAGCACTTGCATGTTGTCATTAGCACTTTGTGTGTTATGCTGTGTTTTACAGGAAGCCAGGGGAGCTTCTTCCTGAAGGTGGAGATATGAGTGCAACGAGATTGATTGAAGATGGTGCCACAGCGTTGTTCTGAGCCACCTGTAGAGATTGAATATTGGCGACAGTAGTGCCAGACAATAGACTGTTACAATAATCAAGCCTGGAGTTTATCAATGCTGTAGACAGGAGGGCACAGTTTTCCGCTGTAATGAAAGGGCGAATATAGCTGATTCGTTGGTTAATCAATACACAACTGGACCTGATGTTGGAGACATGAGACTTCATAGATAGCTCCTCATCAAGAACAACTCCCAAGTTCTTAACTTTCCTTTGGACTGTAAGGAAGTTGGCATAGTCAGAATCAAGTTTGTTCCAGGTGTTCTTAGAGGACACTATCATGAGCTTAGTTTTTATTGTTGAGAGCTAGGGAGTTACAGACCATCCAGTCATGTATGGCTTTGTAGATGCTGTTGATAGTTTCAACATAGTTCTTATACAAGCCACTTAGTTGTATGACGACCTGAGTGTCGTCTGCGTAGTTTGTATATTGAACTCCAAGCTTACTAAGAAGATCAAGGAAGAGACGAATATACAAATTAAAAAGCAGTTGTGACAGACAAGAACCCTCTGGGACTCCACAAGTTTAAGAAATTGGGAGTGGATTGATTGCTTCCCACGCATACCCTTACCATTCGAGGGCCCAAGAAGGAGGCTATCCATCTTGATGCTGGCATGGAGCAATTTGTGACCTCTCAGAGCCTTGTCACTAGTAAACTGTGATCAACCAGATCGAAGGCTGCAGAGAGGTCAAGTAGCATCCGCAACGCGGCTTTATTTTTGTCCGCTATGCCTGAAAGAGTGGACTTTAAGGCGAGCATGGCCGTCTCGGTCCCATGACGAGCCCTGTAGCCTGACTGTCGAGTGCCAAGGATGTTATGTTCTTCGACATGAGCCTACAATTGCATATAAGCTAGTTTATCCAATATCTTCAGAATGAATTGCACATTTCTTATTTGCCTGTAGTTAACTTTATTCGTAGGATCTAAATTTTCTTTTTTTAACAAAGGGGTTATCTAGGCAGATTTGAGCGCATCAGGTACCACACCTTCATCAAAAGGTAGGTTTATCAGCTTGGTGATCCAAGGGACCAGTACGTCAGTAGATTCCTTGAAGATGTTTGTGGGACCGTCATCTGCTGGGCAGGATGTAGCCTTAAGATGTTGTATTACTTTAAGTACCTCCTTTTCAGAGTAATGAGTGAAGGAAAATTGAGGAGTTGTACTATCAGAGTTGTTGAGAGGGGTTGTTCTTTTTGTAGGTGGCATAGGTGTCACATTGCTAAGGGCATCTTTGATTTTTTTCCTTGTGGGAATCAATTTTAGATAAAAATGCATTGTGGATGTCTTGGCACCATTTGGAATCCTTGATCATATTATTGGATGGTGGTGGCTGATCCTGAAATTCAGCTAGCATTTTAAACACCTCACCAACATTAGAATGGGCGTTTATGATCATTTCATTGTAATGTGTGGCTTTGGCATTAATGATACATTTCTTGTATGCCAGTGTGGATTTTTTATAGGCAGCTAAAATATCGTCGTTGGGCTCCCTTCTCCAGGATCTTTCTAGAGCTCTTTTGGTTTGTCTGGCAGTGACAATATCTTCTGAGTACCATGTGGTCATTGCGGCTTCAGACCTGATTACCTTCATTTTCTTAGGAGCAAGCTCATCAACGGCTTCTTTGATAATGAGAGTCAAGTGGTTAACTAAGGCAGAAAAGTCAGCAAAGTTGGATAGGGGGTGTAGTTTAGATGATCGCAACAAAGATAGTTTGGGGGCTGTTATGTTTTTCAAATTACAAGTCATCTTTCGTAGACGCGGGTGGGTGTTAAGTTTGGGCAGAGAATTAGGTAAGGCAATCTAGGCCTTGATAAGGGCATGGTCAGACCATATAAATGGTGTGACCGTAATGTCTTAGATGTTAGTATTTTGCGATATGAGCCAATCGAGAGTGTGCCCACTTTTTTGTGTGGGAGATTTGATCCATTGTGTTAGTCCTACTGAAGTAATGTAATCCATAAGGCTGAGGCCCACTTTGTCAAGTTGGTCATTGGCCCAGTGGTTAACATCACCCATGATGACCAAAGGGCTTTTAGTAGTGCAGATTTGAGCCAAAAGATCAATAAACTGCCCTTCGAAAAGGGGCATGTCCTTGGGTGGTCGGTAGATAGTAAGTACGTTAAGAGTTGTGTGTGGGGAGGTTTTAATTTTCACCCACAGTGATTTACAGTCATCAGGTGAAATATGTCATACCACGTGGCTGTTGAGGCTAGACTTGCACATAAGTGCAACTCCACCACCTTTGCCTTGCGAACGGTCCGCTCTCAATAGAGTATATTCATCAGGGGTGGAGAGTGTGGTTTGGGTGGGCAAATTTGAACTTAGCCATGTTTCTGTGATCCCAAAGAAATCTGGCTTATAGTCATTAACAAGTCGGCAATTTCGACACCATGTTTGCATAGTGAGCTTGTGTTGAGTAAGGAGAGTGATAGGACTAACAGCAGTGCAATGTTAGAACCTATTTCATTGTTCCCACACATTGTTTTGTCCAACACATGATATCTACTTAGTTGTGTAATGAGTTGCTATCTTACTTGAGATTATATCCAGGAAGCAGACACAGAACAGTCTGGAGAGCACTGGTGAGCAGAAGCCTAACGGGAGACAGGAGCCAGCGAACCGGCAAGCTGCGGCGATAACCGGTGAAGACTGGCACATCCCAGAAGCGCCGGCGCTGAAGTGCCTGGACTCCCAAGATATACCTAGTGGTGATGGGAAATGTAGTCTGGAAGGACTACAGTAGAAACACACAGGCACACGTGTAATCACTTGTGTAATCTCTTTGTGGAGCTTGGGTGCTGTGTCTGATGTCCAGTCCTCTGTAGGCCCCTCAACTCCCCTGGGTCCTCCACTGCCGGCACCAGACACTCCTCCTCCCGCCCTCGATGTGTAGGGAGCGCTGGACCTCCACCTGCTGCCTTTGACTTCTTCTCCGCTCCCTCTCATATTGGCGGGCCACCACCTTCACCTGGGCCTTCCTTTCAGCACCAGCCTCTGCACTTTTGTGGCGTTTCGGGCTTGCGGGCGAAGCCGCTCTCCTTCTGGGGGGCGCTTTGACTGTGCTTTCCCTGCTCCTGCTACACACACCTTGCAGACACTGGCTGCTGTGCCTGAAAGGGAGCACTGGACCTCTGCCTACAGATCTTGACTTTTTCACACTCTCTCATACGCCTCAGCCTCAGGATAGCTCGCAGCTTCCTCCTGGGTCTTCCTCTCAGCTCTGATACCTCTACGTTCTTACGGCACTTCGGCCGTGCCTTCTCCAATCCTGCTCCTCAACCCGGTGACCACGGTTTACTGTGCCTGCTGCTCTTCCACCACGGTTGGAAACTCTGCCTCCACCAGGGCCCTTACTCCCCACAAACCGCCTGCTACCACCTGGGCCCCTCTATTCAGTAGTCCAACTGCCATCACCTGGCCCTCCTGTCTGCTGGCCCCTACTACATCCAGGCTCCTTCATCTACCACCGACCGGCCGCCTACATCTGGGACACTCTGAAGGGCGGTCCACCTGCTACCACCTGAGCCCATTTTGTACTGTGGTCCGCCTTCCACCACTTGGGGTCCTTCCTGTCTGCTGGCCTACCTGCCACCTCCAAGATTATTCAATTCCCACAGACTACCAGGACCCTTACCCCCCATGGACCACCTACTACCTCCTGAGCCCTCTGTCCAGAGGTCCGTCTGCTATCACCTGTGCCCTCCCTGTCTGCTGGCCCCCTGCTACCTCCAGGGTTTTTCATCTACCACAGACCGCCTGCTACCACCTGGGACTTTGAACTGTGAAACACCTGCTACCACCTGTGGACCCCCTGCCTCCATTAGGGCCCCTACCGCACGGACCACCTGCTACCTCCTGGGCCCTTCTGTCCAGTGGTCTGTCTGCTATCACCTGGATCCTTCCTGTCCGCTGGCCCCCTGCTACCTCCAGGGTTCTTCACCTACCACGGACCACCTGCTACCACCTTGGACTTTGAACTGTGGACCACCTGCTACCACCCAAACCCATTTTATTTCTGTGGTCCGCCTGTCAGCACTTGGACCCTCCCTGTCTGCTGTCCTCCCTGCCACCTCCAGGATTCATTTCCCACAGGCCACTTGCTACCACCTGGGCCCTTCTGAATTGTGGTCCGCCTGCTTCCATCTGGGCTCTCCTGACTGCTAGCCCACCACAACCAGGTCTCTTATTTACCCACGATCCCCCTACCTCCACCTGAGCCCTCTGATCTGAGGTTCTCCTGTCCTCCTGGGCCCCGGCCTACCCTGGCCCTGACTGCTTTATTCTGGGCCCTTCTGAACTGCGAACCCCCACCCCCCCGCCACAGCCAGGCCCCCTGGTCTGCTCCTAGCACTATCCCTCTCCCCATTTACACCTTCCTTCTCCCTTTCACTCTCTCTCTTCTTCAGTACACCCTCTCCCTTTCCCTTTACTCCCTCTTCAACACAGCACTCTCTCCTCCCCTCTGTCATGCGCATTACCAGACTCCTCTCTCCTCGTCCTCATTACTCTTCCCCTTCCCCCGTCCTTTCCCCGCCCGCTCCCTCTCCTACTTTTCTTTTCCCTTTTTCTCATGTCTATTCCCTTACTCAACCCACTCCCCCATTCATCCAATCCCCTTCCAACCCTCCCTCTACGTCCTAACCTTATCTACCCCCTATTGTCCAACCCGCCAGCCTCATCAACATTTCTCTCTGGAATGCCAGATCCCTCTGCAATAAGACTGCAGCCATCTTGGACATGTTCATTCAACTTAACCTTCATTTCCTCTGTTTAACTGAAACCTGTATCCCCCTTCACAACTCTACTGTCCCTGCTTCTCTCACCACCTCTTCCTCCTCCTTCTCTCACATCTCTCATTCTTCTGGTTGTGGCAGTGGCATTGATCTCCTATTCCACTCTAAATACCTTTCTTCTACCTCCTCACTGCCTCTTCCTACATTCCCTTCCTTTGAATACCTATACAAATCCTTTACTTCCCCTCACCCTATCTCCTTTCTAATCATCTACCAACCCCCTGGCCCTCTCTCCTCCTTCTACGATGACCTTGACAACCTCCTCTCTCTTATCTCCGCTCCCCCTCTCCCCTCACTGTACTTGGTGACTTCAACCTTCACCTCCCTACACCCCCTCAACCTTCCCCTCTTCTTTCCATCCTTGACTCCTAACTCCTGTCTCCTCTCCCTTCTTCTCCTACTCACTCTTCTGGATCCACTCTTGATCTTATCTTTAATTCAACCTACTCCTCCTCCTACATCTCTACCTTACCCAGCTATCTCTCTGATCATGCTTTACTCTCTTTCTCCCTTACTTCCCTTCTCCCTCCTTCCACTCCTGTACCCTCCCCACTTCCTTCTCTCGACGTGACCTCTGCAACTTTAGTCCTTCTCTCTTTTTCGACACTTGCTCTTCCTCTCTTCCCCCCTCTCTAACTTCTCCTCTCTCTCGACCAATGATGCTCTATCCTCTCTGTCCTCCTCTATCTCTTTCACTCTCGATCAACTGTACCCCCTCTCTCCCTTCCGACCTACTTGCAAACCTTCTCAACCCTGGCTTTCACCTCACCTTCTCTCCATGCGTCATCTCCTCTGTCACCTCGAGCGACACTGTCTCAAATTTCCCTCTCTATCTAATCAAACCTCCTATTTCTCTTACCACTCGCTTTACGACACCTGCCTTAGCTCTACTAAACATTCCTACTATTCTAACCTTCTCCACTTCCAAGCCTCTCATCCTCAACGTATCTTTCAAACCCTCACTCGTCTTCGCTCCCCGCCCACCACTGACCCCTCAGTTACATCTTCCTCTCTCCTTCTGACCTTGCTGACATCTTCTCCTCCAAAATTCTCTCTCTTCGCCAAAACATGAACTGCTCTCCTTCCTATTCCCCCTTCTTCTTCCCCCACTCTCCTTCAGCTTGCATGTCTGACTTCTAGCCTGTCTCCCCTTCTGACGTGTCCCTCCTCCTGTCCAAATCCCATCCTACGGCGGCCCCTTCCGATCTTCTCCCCACCCTCCTTATCCCGAAAATGTACCCTCTTCTCATTCCTTACTTAACCTCCTTCTTCAAAATCTGTCTCTCCTGTGCTACTTTCCCTTCTGCATTCAAGCATGCTACTATCATACCTAGTCTGAAGAAACCTTCTGCCGATCCCCTTCTTGCTTCAAACTTCTGTCCAATCTCGCTTCTCCCATTCCTCTCTAAATTACTTGAACGCCTAGTCTACTCCCAGCTGTAAGCTTTTGTCGCTAACCTTTCCCTCCTCCCCCCCCCTCTCAATCTGGCTTTCAACCTAAACACTCCCCTGAAACTGCTCTCACTTATGTTCTGAACTCCCGCCTCACCGCTCTATACTCTAAGCAATACTCTGTCCTCATCCTCCTTGACCTCTCTGCTGCCTTCAACACTGTCGATCACCCCTTACTTCTCAACATTCTTTCCTCCTTTGGTTTCAAAGGCTCTGTTCTCAACTGGCTCTCCTCTTATCTCTCCCTCCATTCTTTTGCTGTCTCTTGGGGCGGTCGCACCTCCTCCACCCTCCCCTTGGACTACGGCGTACCCCAAGGCTCTGTGCTTGGCCCTTTTCTATTTTCTCTTTACACCTCTCTTCTTGCTCCCATCATCTCTTCCTTTGGTATTTCTCACCATTTTTATGCTGATGACACCCAACTCTTCCTTTCCTTCTCTTCCTTCACTCTGACCTCCACCTTAATCTCTCTTCCTGTCTTACTGCCATTAAAAACTTGATGTCACCCTGCTTTCTTTCTCTGAACACTGATAAGACTGAAGTCTTATTCTTTCCCTCCAGCATTCTTACCCCTCCCTCTCCTCCTCTTTTTATTCACTTTACCCCCTCTAATCGCCCCATCTCTGCCCATGCTTGCAATTTAGGCATTCACTTTGACTCCTCCCTCTCCTTTTCCCACCATATTCCTCTTACCTCTCGCGCCTGTCTCTACCACCATTTGAACATTCGTAAAGTCGGCTCCTCTCTCACCTTCCATGCCATTAAACTTTTAATCTTCTCCCTCATCTTCTCTCGCCTCTTCTATTGTTCTTCTATCCTCTTTCGACTCCCTGCATCTCATCTCGCCCGCCTCAAATCCATCTACCACTCTGCCATCCATACCCTCTATCTCCTTGCTCCTCACGAATCCATTTCCTCTTCGCTTTCTTACATTGGTTGGCTTCCCTTTCATTCCCAACTTAAATTTAATTTCCTCTGTCTTGTCTTCAAGTCTCTTCACGATCTTGCCCACCCTTATCTCTCCTCTCTCCTTTCATTCTACACATCTTCATGCTCCCTCCGATCTGCCGATCTCTTCCCACTCACTGTTCCCCCTTCCCCATGTGCCTCTTCTCGCTTCCGCTCCTTTCAGCTCCTGGCCCCCCTGCACTGGAACTCCCTGCCTCTCTCTATCAACTCCATCCCCACGTTTTCCTCCTTCTGTGCTTCCTTGAAATCTCTCCTTCTCCATTCCCCACCCTGACACCCCTATAACCTCCTCTCAACTCTCTCTCTCTCTCTCTCCTCCCTCACATCTCCTCCCTCCATCTTCCTCATCTTTGATTGGAGGGGATAATGCCCTCATCATCACCACTTATTCCTTAAGGACTATAGATAGCCTTGATTTTGAGTTCTGAACTACTGCCAGCTGTCAGTCTGGCTTCTCCAGGGCATACTTATATGCTTTCCAGTCGCCTAATTACAGGACAAGAGCAGAGATCGATGTTGGTTAGACTCAAGCCTTGTGTGGACGAAGGGTCTGTTGCCACGAGAGAAACTATATATGCTGTCATCCATGCGATATGGTAGTGCAAAGGTGTGTGTGCAACCCAAGATCCACACAATCGAATCTTGACCTCTTGGAAGAGACCATCGGTGAGAAGGTCATCAGCTATACGAAGGGATGACGGGTACATAGTCACTCGGTGCTGGTATCGATCGCCCAGATCTCAATGATGGTCAAGTTAGGCTGGTGCAAGAGGTAAGGGCATTTCTAGATGGGCAGACATCGAGGAAGAAACCAAATGTGGATGCGGACAGACTTGGCTTTTGGTGGCTGGATGTTCTGCAATGATTGTCATGTTAAGGTTGCTGCCACCTCGGACAGCAACTTATTAAACCCAGATCTCTGCACGTTTCTCAGCAGCGGAAGACACCCTGTACAAGTCACATTATGCATCAGGTCTCCATCCTCCGAACAAGAGTTTCAGGTTAGAGTTAAATTACAACAAGTGTCCGATCCTCAAACTGCTGACACTGAACATGTAACTCAATTTGTACGTAGTCTCAAATTTACCTGCCTCATAATGAGACCTAAATCCAAAAATAAATTATAAAGTAAATTAAAAATGAAATTCAAATATCAGAGCCAAAAAGACCCCCAAGGTGAAATCCTGCTGATCTCATATTTCACAGGCCAAGTTCAAATACACCCCCCCCCAATCATACCCAACTAGCACAGTTAGATTTGCTGCAGAGACTTAGACAATGGATTATACCATGTTACCTAAAACTACCCCCAAAAGGTTCCTGGGTCAGTATAGGAAACATAGAACATGTGTCCTCAATGCCACTTTGTTTAATGCAGCACGTATATGTCAATATAACTGTACAGTGCAGTGAAGTCCTTAAATGCTGGGGGCCACGCGCTACACCGAGTCCGGGAACACCAGAGAACGATGTGCACATATGCAGCAAATTATGAAGGTTCCAGAATACAGAACATTATAGTGCGGCGCTTGCTGCACTATAGTTGAGTATCAAGTACTATAGGAAACCCGAAAAAAACGAATTCCTATTAACGCTTGACTCGTGTGACGGATTTCATTTTGGGAAAGATCCATTACAAAATAAAAACAATATTAAAGTTTTTAAAAATGCTGTTTCGGCCTAGACCTCATTCATTTTCCCATAGAGAAAAAGTCTGATTTTTGCTTAGGCGCACAGCCAAAACCACTGGAGGGAATTGGACCTGGTACGAAACAACTTGGGCACAAAGCATTGAATCGATTGCCAGAGGGTGGGATGGAGGGTCTGAGGTTATTTAATTGAGTAGTTTTTAAAATATTTGACATGGAAGGGGATGCCCCCATATCCCAAAATGATAGCAATATTTCCCATGGTGCTTTGCAGCAGAGAGACTGACAAGCTTTTCAGAAATGAAAAACAGCAATTTTCCCCCAAAAATTCCATTGCTAATAACATTTGACTTGCGGGATGGATTTGGATGAAAGTTTAAAATCAGAGAGTTTGCCAAGGGCCCCAACAAACTGCATATTTTGGAAACAAAACGTGAAATGAAAATGTTATTAAGAAAACAAAACCCCACTGTTTCACAGTTTTCAGCCCATTCATTCAAGTGGTTTTTGACCAGCTGTAGTGCAAAAACCACTGGGCAGATTTGAAACAAATACGAAGCAACCTGCGTGCAAAAACGCTGACTTAAATGTCTTAACTGGTTTGGGGTAAATCCATCTAGTAGTGTTTAAAATATTCAACAGAGAATGGGGAGTCCCCTGCTCTTCAAAACCTTCACCCCTGGTGGTGATCGGGACTGTGACCCCAGGCCCTTGGAGAACCCCCCCATTCGTAGCTCTAGGGGAGCCAGTTGTGATGCCCTGCTTTATTCTGCGGGGTTTAGCTTGGCCAATGGAGCCTGCCCGTCTGACCAACCACCCCAGTACGCTTCAATCTGTAAGAAGTGCTCTAGCATTATTGATGACATCTTAGTTGCTAATGACCTTTCTCTGGCTGTGGATATGTGCATTTTCCAGAGGCAGGAGAGTGACCACTGACCCCCTGTGGTTAGCCTTGGTATTGAGTGCGTCCACATGAATAGGGTATCAGCTGGGACACTCTTGGTTAACACCAACCTTAACCGAATTCCGTGGCGTTCTAACAAGAACGAGGTGGCATCGAGGTTAGCCCAAACTCTAGTCGGTAATGACATCATAGATAGTGAGAGTAATGAGACCAACGTGACGGTGGAAAATGCAGGTCTGTGAATGGCGAAATATGAGACTTGCATAGAAAACGTCAAATCTAGCATTTCATCAACCGCCGATGGACGAGCTAGAGTGGGAACAGGACCTTGGAAGCTATAGGGTCACGTTTCTGATAAGACTATCAATGGGGGGGAGGGCAGTACACGGAGAACTAAGAGGACTAGCTAAATTAGAGCTCACCTCACCAGTGTACGCCTCCCTGGCAAATGATATCAAGAGCAAATATCTTAACTGGTGTACATTGGTGCACTCATCCCTCTAATGCCAATGGGTTTTGGAGGATCCTTAATGGAAATAACTCATATGGCACTGATGCTAATGGTGTCTGTAAGAAGGGTTGGGCCACTCATATTCATCTTACTTTGGGGTTAATGGACGTGAGAGTAATGGGTTTGATTTAGCCCTCTATATGTGGGAATTAGGACTGGGTCCGTCTGATATTGGCAACTTAATTGTGGGTAGCAAGTCCCCTCGATCTCCAGGCCCTGATGGCCTGTGCAACCAGTTGATTAAACTATGGGCAGACCCACTACCTTGGTGGTTTCGTTGGATTGGTGTAATGCAGCATATTCCATCATCTTGGAGAGATAGTATGATTATCGCCGTATTTTAAAACAGGCTGCTGCTGATCCGATCCACGAAACTACAGGTTACTGGCGATGCTGGACGCTCCGGCTAAAGTTTTTTGCCACGGTACGTCTTGCATAGTTACAACAATGGACAGAGGCCAAGGAAGTGATTCTACTTAAGCATACAGGATTTTGGAAGGGTCACAACACTAACATCAATGGCCTTGCATTGGTTACAACTGTACAACAGGATTGGTTTAGAAGAATTCTGATGTATGTGGCCTTTATCGACTTTAGCACAGCCTTCGACGCAGTTGATAGGGAAAGACTGTGGATGAAGGTGCGCAGTTGGGACATTCCTTTGGGCCTATTAAAAATGGTCATTCTTTTACAGGATCAAACTAGAGATAGTGTCCACTTGGACCAACATTGAGCAATGTCGAGTTGGATTACTTCTCAAAAGGGGCTTAAGCAAGGATGCAAGCACCTGCTTTGTTTAACCTGTATTTTACAGATTTGGGAGGTGCACTTGCTGATCCTAACATCATCCCTCCAAATCTGGGTGCAACCCCCTTGCAGTGGCGGGCCTATGCAGACGAGCTGGCATTGTTAGATCTCGCACCAGGGGGCCTGCATGTGGCCTTGAGTATTTTGAATTTTTACTGAAATATCAACTCCCTAAAGGTTAACATCTCAAAAACCAAAATAATGTTCTTTAGCCCTCAGCATATTAAAGGGAAGAGATTAAAATGGATGTTGAAGGGAGAAGACATTGAGGTCATCTCGGAGTATAAATATTCGGGGATCAGTCTTGACACAAAACTACAGGGGACACTTCATCTGGAGCAATTAAACTTAAAGACATCACAGGTAGTGGATGCTGTCCACCTCTTTGCTCACAAGGGAGGAGGTTACTCGGTAGGGGTAGTGATAAAGCTGTTTCAAGTTAAAATATTACCCATCATGTTATATGGGGCAGAAGTTTGGGCTCTGAGCAGCTTCCAAAAATTGCAAAATGGGAACATCTACTTTAAAGAGCCTGCTGAGATTACCGCCATACCATACTATCAAGACGCTCTATTTAGAATTCGACATTCAGCCGATTCTGGTGAAATTGGCTATGAGTTGTTTGATCACATACAGGAAGTTGGTTAACGCTTCGGCCAACTCACGGAACCGGCTGATATATGACACGTTATGTAACAGGCAGAGATGTACGCAGGGACGTCATTTCACCAAAATGCCACGGGTAGCGGAAGTGACATCACACGACTCTTGACCCCTGGGGACACCACAGGAAGTGATGTCATTTGACCCCACCCCAAAGTGACATTGCGGGATGCGATGGAACGCGACCTTTCACCTGTTGACAGAACAGGAAGTGCTATCACATAGCATTGTACACTACAAAAAATATGGTTACGATATCGCTATAATATGATGTACATTTCATACAAGAATGGATCGCCATATGTATCGTTAATATCAGTGTGTATAGGCCCATGTTACCAAATGACTGTGAATACAAGCAGACGTCCATGGCCAAATAATAATGATCTGTTTTTATATAGCCCTTACACCTAAGAGCTTTATATAGAAAGAATATACACCCAATATCACCCAACCTGTGTTGATACTCATTTATCGACCTCAGAAGGATGAAAGGGTGAGTTGAGGCGTTTAAGAACATACTAAATCAGTGACTCACCCCCTGAAGTGTGCCTGAAATAAACCTTTAATGAGTCTAGCAATTATTGTGTAGAATTCCAGAAAGACACATTATTTGGTATTCCTATTCTTTCTAATTTTGGGTCAGTGTTGAAAGTGTTAGACTTGTGTCACTCCTTTTCTTCTTTTTCTTCTTTTTTTTAAGGGGCTTTAACAAGAAAGCCAGCAACTCCAGAACTAAAGAGCCACATGGTGCTGGCCAAAGCCCAGGAGCTTGCATTACAAAAAAAAAAAGAAAAAAAACATGTTTTCCTTTTTTTTTCTAGAGGTCGCAAGGGTGACCACAGAGGAGCAAAGGGAGACCTCAGAGGTCGCAATTGCGACCTCTGGTGACCTCTAAATGACGTCCCTGGATGCACCTCTGGCAGCTCCCTTGTTAAGCTCATGGCAAAGAGATGGCTTGATGTGGTTCCCAGTAATATACTCCTCCTGCCACTTTCTGCTTATTAGTCAATTATGAAGACACATGTGTATTTGCAGAGCAAGGAACAAGTGCCTGGAAATGTTGCTTCTAAATCTAAAGGTTTTCTGACTATATAAGTGAATGATAGGGTACCACAAATGATACCAGCATGTTTCTGGGGATCGTACCGAGTTCAGCTGGTCATGGCTTCCCACATCCACTTAATTTCAAGGGTTTTGTTGCATGAAATCTGCTCAATTTAGCTAGACTTCAACTAAAGTTTTTTTTTTTTTTTTTTTTGGTGAAGCAGTGAATCAGAATACATGTCAGCCACCCACTAGAAGCGTCACATTTTACAGACCACGTTGATTCTTCTTGGAAACTGCAAAACCTGTGTACGTTCAGAATGAACTGACTGACATGTAAATAGACGGATTCATGCCTCAACGCTCACCCACGGCTTTCCCATTGACAGTGACCTCACATTAGAAACGCACATCAGCAAGCTGACTGGAGAAGCAAGGTAGCAGCTTGCACTCCTCAGCAAGTTCAAGGCATAGAGAACAGGTATTCAAACCATGGTTATTTTTCCCCTGGACGGGGGCGACACCCCACTTGCAGGAGTCGTAGATAAAAGTTTTGACGTCTCTGAAAGCCGTTGAGCACGCTTCATCACAGGACTGAAAAACTGCAACTACATCATCAAGGTACTGCACTGGCTCCCACTTCAGGTATACATCATGTTCAAAACAACCTGCATCACCTAAAAGGCAGTCACCACTAAAATACCAAACTACCCAACTGAGAAAATACTCATCTCCAGACGCCAGAATACCACCAGAAATCACAGCATCGCCAGACTGTACGAAACAACTGATCGAGTAACTGGAGGCATGTTGCTTTGCACCACGCCTCCAGAACTGATTACAATAGCAGATAAGACTACGGCCTTCCTCCAAAACCTCAGAAAGTACCTGAAGACCCTCCTCTTCAAAGAACATCTTGTCAATTGCTGATCTCCCCACGCAATCCTACTACTAGTCCTCTCCTATGCTCCTCATCGCAGCCCCGCTACTTATCCTGTAATTACTTGTAAGCCCTATGTGTCACCTAAGTAAAGCACTCTGTTTCTTCCAAGCTAGATGTGAGCTTTATAAATCTGTAGTGTTGGTAAAGGACTTGACTTGTACGCATTTCGTAGTTCGGTCTGATGATATTTATTTATCAAATAAAGCACAAGTATGCGCATAATAGATAAGGGGATAGGAATGTGAGTCCATGCTTCCTCCGTCAACTCTCCAACGGTCCCCCTTTCCCGCTCGCCCTCCTCGTGGTAGTTCCATTCTAGAATCCTATCGCGTCCCTGCATTCTGCGGGCATGATACAACACAATCCCATACGTACATCCAATTATATCTACATGCATACATAGCTCAAGTCTGTATTCTTCACTTCATTTCTCCCTCTAGACATATTTCTGTCAGTTTTGCCTATATCTAGTCACATTTAGATGAGGATGAATCTCTACCTTTACAGCACATCCTGCCATCTCTACAGTCTTGAGGATAAATCTCTTGACCTTTACCGCACATCCTGCCATCTCTACAGTCTTGAGGATAAATCTCTTGACCTTTACCGCACATCCTGCCATCTCTACAGTCTTGAGGATACATCTCTTGACCTTTACCGCACATCCTGCCATCTCTACAGTCTTGAGGATACATCTCTTTACCTTTACCGCACATCCTGCCATCTCTACAGTCTTGAGGATACATCTCTTTACCTTTAGCGCACATCCTGCCATCTCTACAGTCTTGAGGATAAATCTCTTTACCTTTACCGCACATCCTGCCATCTCTACAGTCTTGAGGATAAATCTCTTGACCTTTACCGCACATCCTGCCATCTCTACAGTCTTGAGGATAAATCTCTTGACCTTTACCGCACATCCTGCCATCTCTACAGTCTTGAGGATAAATCTCTTGACCTTTACCGCACATCCTGCCATCTCTACAGTCTTGAGGATAAATCTCTTGACCTTTAGCGCACATCCTGCCATCTCTACAGTCTTGAGGATAAATCTCTTGACCTTTACCGCACATCCTGCCATCTCTACAGTCTTGAGGATAAATCTCTTGACCTTTAGCGCACATCCTGCCATCTCTACAGTCTTGAGGATAAATCTCTTGACCTTTAGCGCACATCCTGCCATCTCTACAGTCTTGAGGATAAATCTCTTGACCTTTACCGCACATCCTGCCATCTCTACAGTCTTGAGGATAAATCTCTTGACCTTTACCGCACATCCTGCCATCTATACCGTCTTCATCGCCATCCAGAATGCTGTTGCCCATCTTCCACAACTTTCTATTATTTCTCTGTGCCACACCCCATCCACTGTCTCTCCACTGTCTCACCGTCTGCTACCGAGTTGTGTTTAAAGCACCTTGCCTCACCTTCAAAAGTGAATATAGTCTGGCCGCTTCTTCATACACAGGTGAACATCATCTCAAGACTTCCTCTTCTACACCCCACGCTTCTGCCATTCTCAGTTTGGAGGATATCCTTTTTTCTTTCTTGCTGTCAAGGAATGGAATCTCCTCCTTCTCCATCTCTGTTTCCTTGAAACTCACTGTGTCTTCCAACAACATCGGAATGGGAAGTGCAGTGGCTGTGGTACTCAATCCATTCCGAATCCCTCATTTCCTGTTGCCATCTAGTCTTGAAACCAGTGGCATCATCATGGCACAACAGAAGAAGGCATGCCTCCCAGAAATGCAGCTGCAGATGCCAAAGTTCACTGAGCCAGAGCTCACTGCACTTGCTGATGCAGTTGTGGAGAAGGCTGAGAAGCTATTTGTGTGCAGACAGCGCAAGACCGCTGCACAAGAAAGATGGCCATATGGGCTGAGATCATGTCAAGGGTGTCAGCAGTGGGCACTGTACCGCGCACTGCCAGGGGTTGCCACAAACAGAGGGTTGATTTAAAGGCAAGGGCACGCAGCCTCATATCCTGCCACAGCAGGTGGCATGGTGGAAGCCCTCAAACTCATGCCATGGGAGGAGGCGCAGCTCCATCCTCCACGTGGAGGGCATCGAGAGGATTGGTAGCAGGGAGGCTGGATCTGGGTCCCAGGGTGATGCAGGTGAGTCCAACTGACCCCATGTACACGCAAATGCTGAGACCCTTAGCATGTATACCCCAGCAGAGACCTACAACATGGGCAAAGGAATGGGTCCCCACATGGCCATCAAAACAAATGCACAGTTTGGACACACATGTGCCAGGGGTGGTGGGGAAACATAGCCGTGTACATGCACTGTAGCTGAGATGTGTATGCCAAATTATGGACACATGAGAAGCACCCATGCGTGCCATGTATGTCCATAGCGCCAAGTGATGCCCCACCGCACACACAAAATGCCACCTTGGCAGGCCAACAGACAGAGAGCACATGCATGCAGAATGTACACCCTGAGCAGGCACTACCACCACGTAGAAGTGGCAGCATCCATTGCACAGATATCAACCATGCCAATCATGCAAGGTGAGAGTCCCTCGAACACACACAATGTTGTACTAGTATACTGTAAGTCTGCAAACAAATATGCAAGATGACTGACAGCATGTAATTCTATTTCCAACAGGAACACAGTCAATGGACAATAACGAGACAGGACCCTCCACTACAGGCACACCAGCTGCCAGACTCCTTGCCATTAGGAGCAAGTAGCAAAGCAGGACTACAAGGCCACCACCACCAATACCTCCTCAGCCTCCACCTCCAACTCCACCCATCACCACAGTGGAAACACTCGCTATCATTGAGGGTGACACAGTGCCCCCCTCCCCCAGCCAGCCAGGAAGGTGACACAGCTGTCACTGTAGTCACCACTGCCATGCCACAGCCACCACCTGTCATGGCACACACCGATGCCATCCGTTCAGAGGTGCACATTCATCAGGGTTCCAGCATTCCCTCATTTCCAGCACATGCATTACAGCCACTGGTACATTGTGGCAGGGCCCATGTTTCTACCATCCATGAGGAAGAGGTGGAGGAGGAAGAGGAGGAGCATTACATGGCAATACAGGCCAGGCTAGATGCTATGAGTGCCAACAGGCAGCAGCTGCATGAAATGCATGCCATCCGTGACTGCCTGCAGGGGTGTACGCGCAGAATGCCTGGTCATTTAGCCATGCCAACGCCGCCATGGTCTCACTGGGACAGAGAGTGCGGGACCATACAGAGTCATCCTCAGCCTCTACCAACTCAATCAACCAAGTCAACCAAGCCATCCAGCTCACCCTGCATTTCATGCCCTTCACCCCTGTGACCCCCCACAGAGGGCTCCCTACCTGGTTACCGAAGGTGCGCCCCATGGCCAAAAGGCACAGAAAGTGACGGTTGGACACTGACGGGGTGCTTTGAGGGTGGGTTTTGTGGAGGGTTTTCTGAGAGTGGGTTTTTAGGGGGGTGTTTTCAGGGTCGGTTTTTGGGGAGGGAAATGCTGTTCTGGAGAAGCTTGTTACACCTTGCATGATGTTACATTAAAATATTTTAACTGTAGGCAATGTCCATTGCTTATTGTCTATCAGTTCCTGATGAGTCAGGTACCTCTCCCTGGCCTCTATCCACTCAATGTGTGCACACACAGCACTCAGAGGCACTGGGTCATCCTTCCCAGGGGGTGGCATGTCCATATCCTTGTTCCCCTGCATGCAGATGCTCTGACACACCTTAGCAGGCCTACACATGAGGGCCTCTCCAGAGCAGTGTAAACAGTGGAAGGGTGCCTTCAACAGCCCAAAGGTGCACTCAACACACACACCCTAGTCCGTACATGTGCCCAAGTGTATGGAGCCTCCTGTGGTGTCTGGGGATTCCTCAGTGGAGTGATTAGCCATGGAAGCTGGGGGTATCTTGAGACACCTGTAAGGGCAAAGGACAGAGCTGTCAAGTATGATAGTCTGTCTATGCGTTGCCTGTACCAACAGCATCTCGATATATAGTTTGTGCATGCATGTCACATGTTTCGTCGCACAACACAATTTTACATTCCAGTCCTTTCATATGAAGTCAAATACTCAGGGGGCGGGGGTGTAGTCTGTCATGAAAAGTCTTGCACTCTGCTCATTTCCAACACTCACTGCTTTCATGGTATGTGATTGACAGGGAAGCATATCATGGTGGGTGGTTAGGGCCTGTGCATTGCTCCCATGCATGATTACTGATGTAAGTCTGGGTTAAATGTGCATGTTGTTTGTGTGGAGTCCATGATGGATTCATACTCATGGTGACCTGAGTACATGCCATGTCAACTACCAGTGGCATGCGCCTTAGTTGCACTTTAGCAGAATGTCATTCCATGTATGCCAGTGGTCTTCACACCTTTGTATAACAGACAACCCATGAGCTCGATTTGTGTGTGTGGGCCATGCACCTATTCATCCACCACAACCCTCAGGTCACACAAAAGTAGCCAGGCTATTCAGAATTGCAGGGAGGCGTTGGGAAAACAACTACTCTCCTTGTGTTACATTGTACTGTGTGGTTTTAATTTGATTGGATGGTAACCTTTGTCATAGGTGATTTTGCCAACTGTCCTCTTTGTCCTTTTTGACCTAACACTTGTGGTCCCCATTAAATACTTTGAACACTCCTACATTGGTCAGAGCCCCCGTTTCCAGCCCATGGATGTTGTGGGATGTGTGATCTTGCATTGTGGTACCTGTAGTCCGGTGTGTGTAGCTGGCCTGTAGGGGTAACATACCTTGGACATTTACTGCTGCACTGTGTGTCATGTCCTACTCCTGTGGGTTGCAGTCTACCATGTGTGGGCTGTGCGGGCTGGCCCTGCATATACAGGGCCTTGTCAGGGCATGCAATCTCCATGTGTGTAGCCCCCCTCCGTTAACATAGTATGTCACTTGTACGGAAGGTTAGTGTGATGGTGCATGTGCTTACCAAATATCCAGGTCCGTTGGCCTCTGTGCACCTCCATGTATGCCAATAGTGTGCTGTTCCTCACGACCATGGCATCATGGGAGATCCAGGGAAGCAGACACAGCGGTGCGTGATGGTGAGGTCTGCAGCACATGTGACCTTGACATTGAGCGAGAGTAACTGATTGTCGATTCCCGTAGACCCCCTCTGATGCCTGGGGTGTCACCTGGGGTGTCACCTACTCTATATGTGTACTGTCCAGGGCTACTGTCATATTTGGGCATTCACCTGTGCCCGGGGGGTGGGTAGGGTGATATGCTGTGACACATGGTGCACGAGTGCTTCCAGCACCCGACTGAGCACATTCAACACTGTAGGCTGGGAGATGCCATGCAGTGTGGCCACAGTATGTTGGAATGTGCCCATTGCAACGAAGTGCAGGACTGACACCGGCTTCACCAGCGGTGGAATGGCTTTCCTGATGTTGATCCTGCTTCCAATTTCCTCCTGGATCACAGTCAGCAGTTTAGTGATTGTCTCCCTGTTGAGCCGGTACAGAGTAAGTATCTGGCTGCTTGTGAGGGCCTATGGGGAGTCTCTGACCCGTGGTATGGACTCTCACCTTGCATGGAATCTGCTCCTCACCACCCTGCTCCTCCTGTTCCTCCTCCTCCTCCTCATGTTCCCTCTGTTGGTCCTCCAGCCCCTGCAACTCAATGTTCAGCTGGAGCAGCTGCATGTCTATGCACACACACACACACCAGTGGCAGCCTAGTGGTGTTGGGATGTGTGGTTGGGGAAGGGGTGGCTCTTTTGTACCCCTGTTTTCTGGTAGAGGTAAAACTGCTTTGCTTTTTCCAGTGTTCCCAGCAGAAAAATTGGGGTATTACCATAATTTCCCATCTGGTAATCCACCGGTAATATCCACTGTCATCGGATATACTGTTGCCAGACTTTCCGGTGCTGTTATCTCCTGTGCCATAAATACCAGAAAAAGTAATGGCAGCCGACATGTGATTCATCAAAATGATAAATGTGGTGTGAAATGGAATTCCCACCACTTCTACTGCATACCAGCATAATGGTAATGATCCCCAATGTGTGATACCATAGTGTGCAAAATTATACATTTAAGGCTTGGTGTGCTAATGTGTGATCTGTCGTACGGTGAAGTCGGTGGTGAGATATAACCTGTGTTATGGTACTTATGTTATATAATATGGTCAGTGTGTGTGTGTGTGTGTGTGTGTGTGTGTGTGTGTGTGTGTGTCAGTGTGTGTGTCCGTGTGTCCATGTGTGTGTATCGTTATGTGTATTGTAAAGCCTGCAAAAGAACCAGTCTGAGTGTGGGCAGATTGGTTGTCATAGACCTTTATTTATAATAACAAAAGCAAAGAAAAGCCTCTTTCCCCATTGCTATGAGGATTTGTCCTGCCTCAAAAGAAATACTAAGGACCAGTCAGAATGTCCGTAAAATAAAATGTCCTCTGTTTTCCCTTATCCTTTTAAAGTAACTAAAGATAAATGAGTGTTTCAGTAATCCAGAAGGAGGGCCCTCTCGTTCTGTACATAGACTCCCAGGATTAGTTCTTGTGAACAAATATTCAGTTTCAATGTCCACTTCTTGCACAGATATCCAACGTAAAGAAAACATAGTTCCCCAATCATCTGGGAAGATTCTGCTTGGTTCTTGCTTTTACCCATAAACAAAACACAGTTCTGCCAATCTTCTTGAGGAATCCTCTTCCTCTGTTTACGAAAATGTCGTTCCCCAATCTTCTGGAGGGAAACTCTTCCTCGGTCTGAACTTTAACACCTAAACAAAATACAGTTCCCCACAGTACAGGGGGAACCTTTTACTCAAAGAAAAACACAGTTCGCCAAGCTTTGGAGGGAATCTCTTTCTAAGACCATCTTTGTCCAAGAACACAAATCACAGTTCCCCAATCTTCTAAACAGAATCTCTTCTACTGTCTGTGAAATGGAATGCAGCTCTCTAGTCTCTTATCAGGCCTGGTTCACTAACCTGCGAGACCGAACCCTAGATTCTACCAAATTTCTCAATAATGTATTCACCACTGGGGTATCAAGTCTGGTTCACTACCATGCCAGACTTGATTACATAATTTTGAGTTCCAGCAAGTTTGCTTTATTGTTGGTTTCTTTTGTAACTCTCCTTTTATACTTTCTCAAGTTCTCCCAGAAGGCTTCTTCTGGGCTCCAGCCCACCGGGTATAGGTATCTTTACTCTGATGTGGGTCTTCGATGCATGTATATTTCACTGATTGTCGTTGCCCATTTCCATGTGAGTCCCAGACCCTGATGCACATTGGCAGGGCTTCCCTACTTTCACATGGGTTCCAGACCCTGTTCTTCTGCTTTTGAGGGACCCCTGTCTTTGTTTTATCTATTGTCCACTTGGACAGACCTGGAGTACTCTACTGCCAAGTATTCATTTGTACAATTCCTCTGTAATTTCCTTCTGCTTTTCGTACTGTCTTTGTGTGCTTTACAAAGTTTGCTTCAGCGGTGACAATATACTGGGAATCCTCACAATGTGTATGTGTTTGTGATTTGCTCAGGTTTCTTCATCGTGGAATACTAGTGTGTACTCTGTGAATTCTGTGGGCATTGGTGAGCCAGCAGAGAGCTGTTAATGGTTGGATATAAGTGACATGTGGAGCAGCATTCTAACAGCAGTTTTCCTTCGTCTATGGTATAGAAAAACCTGTGAATTAATAAGATAAACTGCATACAGATGGTCCTGATCGGTTCCACACCTGGAGCTACCATGTAAGAGTGGTCCTCAGAGGAGACAAAAGCATGATCCTGGACCACACATCAATAGTCCAAACACACCCCAAACAACTCTTAAGCGGTGTGCATGTAAATGTCTGGTACGCCCTGATCTACTGCTTGATGTCTGGAATCAGGATGGGACGTGGTAGGCATTCTTAGATATACATGTTGAGCTGCAGACTTCAGATGTGTGTGGGAGCTGCTGCTTCTTGGCCTAACCTTGAAACTCTCAATTGCACAAACATTGCTTATGGAAGGGTTATAGCTGTGGTGCTGAGTGCTCTATGTATGTATGCATGTGAGACGCCCACAGAGCGATCCACAGCCAAGGAGCAGAATTCATACAAGGAAGTATCTCCATCTTCAAACCAAACAGAAAACTAAGCTCCAGCAACGACATTCGCATCAAACCAAAACAATACGTAAAGAAGATATTTGGTGGATCAGCTTTCTCCTCCATGTTTGGAAAACTTTGCCATTATTTCCCGAAGGAAATACGAACAGAAGATCACTTAAAATTCAGGAAACTGCTAAAGACGTGGCTCTTGAACACACTGGGCAAAACAGGAAGCACTATAGAAGAGGAATGGCCAACACAATAGGAACCCCCAAAATAACCCAAAACTGTATGATCCAAAACCTGGACATCCAATGGAACAAATCAATTAACACAAACGAACATGCAAGAATATGATCCCTGCCAGACCAACCTAACCAATGCAGAGAAAGGCACAAATGATGGCCATCACTAACCCTACTAGAAATAACATCCAATATCCTGCTTACTCACCCTCAAACACCAAACTAAACACAACCATGCCTCTACCGCAGCAGAAAAATGAAACCACCAGACACTGCACACACTCTGCAACACCCAACCAAACCCAACAAACAGCAGAAAGCTAACTCTTGTGCACACAACCCATCCCACATTGACCCATACACCGAACACCTCCTAACTTCCACCATCTACAAACAAACAGCACACAGTAACTGGTTCTTCCGAACTGAAACCACCAACAGCACATCAAAGCTCTCTAGCGGTCTCCCTCTCGATCCCTCTAACCAATCCTCCACCCCCTGCACCCCCACCCCCTCCTTCCTTTTCAGTTCCACCAGAGCACCCGGAGACCATGAAAATGGCAGCAGTGTGTAGCATAAATCACAATAACATAACATCTACATATTGTGGAATGTACTGGCAAGCAATGAGCAAGTATACAGTTGAGAGGTACGTGAACATTCAGGGGGAAATGAACAATAGCCTAAATAGGATGGGGGGAGGTTACAAGTATACCAGTGAGCAGAGAGTTAGACAATATGGGAAGGGGGTTGGGGGTGGGAGGGGTTTGTGGCCAATGATTGACAATATGTTCTTTTAAGATCTCTTTCCTGATGTGTAGTAGAGATATGACCTGTTTGGCATATGTAGGAACTGAATTGTCAATAATGGGACACTATGTATAGTCTAATCAGTTATTGCATTATTCTAGGGTCTACAGGAGACCCTGTGGTATAGTAGGGTGTGTGGTAGAGTAGATCCTATGATGAAGCAATGTCTAATTATCAAAGCATGTGTGACATCACCGGGTCTGTTTTTTTTTTTTTTTTTTTTTGCTGCATAGACACTACTTTAGGGTAACCTCTGTGTGTAAATTCAATGTAGCAAGTGTGACATCATCTGTGGTAGGGTAAAGATTTTGAAGGGTCTGCAATTTATACTGTGGTAATGTGTGTGCGTGTTTGTAGTAAGGTAGTGTATTTTCTAGTTCAGGGAGGTTGTGTGTGTGTGTGGGGGTGTGTGTGTGTGTGTGAGTGTGTTTCTGTGTGGGTGATTTGCTCAGGCTTTTTCTTTTATAGCAGGGTGCATGTGAGTGTGTATGTGAGGGTGATTTTCTCAGGTGTTTTCCAGCAGTATGGTGTGTGGTAGAAACTATGCTGGAGGGTACTCAGTCTACCGCTCTTTCTCTGGTGTGATAGGTGATTTGGTGGAGTGTCTGGCAGTTGAGAATTGTTTGAGATGGTGGGGTCTGTGATAAGGCAGGGTGTGTTGTACAGAGGGGCTCATTACAAGTTGGGTCGGGTGGGTAAAATGTGGTGGTATTACCACAAACCACTGCACCACCCAACTATAACTTTGGCTGCAAGTTGGAGGATACACCTCCAGCTGTGAGCTGGAGGTAAATCCACCAGCTTCCTGTCAAATTTTAGCAGAATTACCACTGTGGTAATTCTGCCAATATCCCACATGAAGTCTTATGTACTCCGATTAATGGGGAGTAACACCGCCTACTGCCACTTTTAATGTGGTGGCAATACCGCCTAACAACGTGGTGGTAATTTATATTACATTTTTTTTAAATGTTTTTTTTATTGTGCGTTTAGTTTATATTCAATCAAGAACAAACTTTTGCACATTTAAAACAATTAAAATGAGCATAACCTGCTATATAAACGAAAACACCAATACATAAAGTGGCGATCATGGTAATACTGTTTAGTGGTATCTCTGTGGATTTACCACCGAGATACCACCAAACTTATAATGAGGCCCATTGTGTTTCAGTGTCTGGGCAGGGTAGTTTGCATTGCAGGGTAGTAGATCTGATAGTATAGGTTGTTGTAGAGGTTAGCCTCTGTGAAGTGGCTTACTATAGGGTAGGGCTTGTGGTAGTGTACAATCTGAAAACGTGTAGGTTTTGTGGTAAGTGATAAAATAGGATTTGTGGGAAGGTAAACTTCTACTGAATGAATGATCTGTGATTGTGTAGCTTCTGTTGTAGGGTGAATCTCGGGGCCTTTGGCATGTAAAGATGTGTGGCAGTGTAGGGTTGCTGATAAGATGTTTTTTTGATATGGTGTAGAGTGTGTGGCAGCATATGATATAGGCAGTCTAGGGTTCCGCATGGTATCTTGGGTTCCGCATGGTATCTTGGGTTCCGCATGGTATCTTGGGTTCCGCATGGTATCTAGGGTTCCGCATGGTATCTTGGGTTCCGCATGGTATCTTGGGTTCCGCATGGTATCTTGGGTTCCGCATGGTATCTTGGGTTCCGCATGGTATCTAGGGTTCCGCATGGTATCTTGGGTTCCGCATGGTATCTAGGGTTCCGCATGGTATCTAGGGTTCCGCATGGTATCTTGGGTTCCGCATGGTATCTTGGGTTCCGCATGGTATCTTGGGTTCCGCATGGTATCTTGGGTTCCGCATGGTATCTTGGGTTCCGTATGGTATCTTGGAGACTGGCGGGTTCTCTGCAAGGTAAATTAGGGTTTCTGATTATGCAGGTTGTTGGATAGGGCAGGTTATGTGGAATGGTTTGTGGTAGGGTGGGGTGTGTGGTATGCTAAAGTCTGTGATGGGGTAGGGTCGGCTGTAGTGTTAAGGACAAGGCCAAAGGAATGGTAACGAGCATGGTAGGTTATGGTATGTTATTTATTTATTTATTTTATTTTGTTGCTTATACATCGCCAAGCCCTAAGGCATCTGGGTGCTTTCTTACAGACAAGGTCACAGTAGTTACTCTGGTTGCAGGGATACAATGGTCAAAGGGCATGTTAAATGCATTGTTCACAGTCGTAGTAAGCACAGTTCAAATGTATAGTTGTATATAGAATATTTGCAAAGTCCATATATTTCACAATATTTAAATACAGTATTTACATAGTTGCATGTGGGATAGTGAGGAGGTAGTCTTGTGCGTTCATCAGTCGGGGCTGAGCGCCTTAGTAATATGGGCAGGATTTGTGATAAGGTACGGTTGGTGATGCAGGTTTGGTCTGCTGTAGTGTGGAGGACGGTGTCTGAGTGACTGTAGGGTGCATGGTAGATAGGGTAGGTTTTGGTATGTGATATGGGGGGTGTTTGGTCATCGAAGATCAGCAATGGGGTAGGGTCTGCTGTAGAGTGCATGCCGCGGACTGCAGCACGGTCCGGTCTATGATAGGCAGGAGAGGTCCTGGTATGCTATGTGCGGCGGGGTAGAAACTGGGCAGTGTGATGTGGCAGGAGGTAGGACACGAAGCAGACTAGATGCACCCGCTGGGCCGTATCTCCCATTGGGTACTTTTTCTAACCGTGATAAATATTTACATTATACTTAAGACTAAATCAAGGAAATTGCCTAGTTAAGTGGAACTGGCAATTGCCTGCAGATGGGTGTGACCACGTCATTGTACACATGCATTCGTTTTGATCAGCATTACCTCTCCTGAGCCCGGGCAGCATCCTTGCAGTGCAGCTGCTGCATGTGTGTGTCTGTGGAAAGCTATAGTCTAAGGTTAGGAAATGACCTGTGGGCCACACTCATTCAACCATGATGTGAAACCTGCAACCCCTGCATGCCTCAAACTCATCGAGGGTGCGAGGGTGGGTGGGGGGGGGGGTTTGACGAAGGACTCACTGCATGATTCTGATTTAGTAACAATAATAATAATTATACGTTGGAGATTTATATAGCGCTTCGAGTCAGATTCTGCGCTCCTAAACACTATGGTATTTTTTGTCAGTTGTTTCATCCTTTATCTAGTCACCATTGTAATTATCCATTGAGTTATCTTCGTAGCCATCATTGTATTGGTTTATCTCTCTACTTCTGAGGCTCCTGTTCAGGGTCGGCTCATCTATAATGTGTCAGGTTGTGCCAACACACCAGTACCCTCGCCCATCATGGAGGAGCCATGCCAGCCAAGTGGAAACAGTGAGTGCTCACTCAGTTGCTTGCTGTGGAGGGCGGCATGGAAGTACGGCCACTACCTTATGTTAATGTGACAAACTGACTTCTGACCTGCAGGAGTGCAAGCATGGTTAGAGGCTAAGAAGGCCAGGCCACTCTGCCCTCGCACTTCTACAAACTTGGAGCCAACACAAACATAAAGATAAAACGGGCACAGTCAAGAGATATGCCTCCTTTGCCTTGTGTGGTAACTTGGGCCGAGGGAAGGCTATAAAGGCTATACTCTTAAAGGGGTGTGAACACGGTTCAGCAGCAACGCAAACAGAACATTATAACAGTCCAAAATAAAGGAATGTCCAAGCAAGGTTGTTTAAAAGTATATACACTTTAATTAAACATGCCCTGTACAAAATTAACTAACTAGAAAAGCACTACACAAAACCCACCGCTGAGCAAAGAACACAGAATAAGCAAAGATAGTAGATGCAGCATTCTGGGTGATGAATACGGGTGAAAGACAAGCAAAAGCAACAATGTTCTTGAAAAAGGATGTGTACACCTGAGCAAAAAGGGTTCAAAGTGACCTAACCAGTCTCTATGGCCCAATAATGGACAAAGTGGCCGGTTAGGTGTCAATAGGACTGCTGTGTAGCTCTTGGTGGTTTAGCAGCACCAGACCAGACTTCTTGGCGCTGTGTGAATATCAGGAGAGAGCAAAAGGCAGCACCAGAGGGTCCTGCTGGGTCAAATGCTCTGAACAGTTCTTGAAACACGCTCCAAGCAGTTCAAAGGCATAAAACACCAGGATCCTGGCTGTCTTGGCTCTCAGGTGCTGTGAGTCCCAATCCAGGAGCTCGGGAACAAGATGAGCCCTTTCTCAAGATCACAAACACGGGGGAGGATGGCAAAATTTGCAGGGGTCCTTCAACACAGTGAGGCCCTGGTTGCCGCAGTAGCTGGCAAAGAGACGGCCTTACTCCAGAATCAGGTCACATCTTAGTTTGCTGTGAGTACCACTCCAGGGATTCAGCACCAAAATGGGTCCTTGTTCTCAGGCTCCCAAACATGGAAAAGCTGGCACACACCTGCAGGGGTCTTTAAACATGGTAAGGGCCTGGGTACCACTGTGGCTGAAAGAGAGGTGATTTTGATCCAGCAGCAGATCAATCCCAATGGTCCTTCGGGGACAGGGATGGTGTCTGTCTTGGAACACCTGCCGTCACCTAAAAAATTGAGGTCTTCGGAAAGGACTGATATCATAGCAGGGTTCAATGACATCTTCAGTATGGTTCAAGAGGATTCCAGATGACTCCCAAGAGGATTCAGAGAAGTGCTGGGAGACCCCTTTAATTATAGGCAAAAGTCCCCAGGTGATAGGACTAAAGCTTGCCTGCTTCTATGTCCAATCTCCGCTCTTGAAATGAGTGGACGTTGCCCTTATGATGTCTCTCCCAAAGTGATTTACTCCAGAGGAAGTGGGGGGGGCAGGACATAGAAAGACAAGTAGAGAGAATCCAAATGGCAGAATCCTCCAAACCCTGTGCAGCTCCCTCTCTGGCACATCCTAACTCCACCCTTCCCCTCTCAATAGGATCAAAGGCCTTTAGAAGTGCAGCCCCTGGTGTGAGGACCGGCTTGGTTTCTGCTGCCAGGCCAGCATCCTGTGGATTGACTGTCTTGAGGGAAAGGGTGTTAGCTGCCCTTTAAAAAGGAACAAAGAGATGCAGTCCTCCAAGGCTAGTCCTGTCACTGGACAGGGATGGGCCTTGTCGGGAGCCAACACATAATCCTTCCACAGCTGAACTGGGACCCACATGGCTGACACATGTTCAAAATTAATTTAATGTGGCTGATATAACACTGAAAGATGCAGGCCACCACACCCTAACTCAGGCTTATATTTGCAGTTTTATGTGCCAGCAGGACAACATCTTCAGGTTTATGTCATTTTTGGAAAAGGGGTGCATATTTTAAATGCAGCCCCTGCACCACAGAGCCTTGGGTGTCACTGCAGCTGTCAAGAGGGCACCTGTGGACTCTGAACCTGTGCTGTGTCACTGGTAGAGCAGGTGCTGTTAATCAGGATACTGATGCAGCAAAGCACAAACACACATTATGCTCATGGCATGGGGCATATGACAGGGGAATCTAAATTGCAGATTTCCCTTTCAGAGATGGATTTACCTGCATCCTTTTATTATTTAATACAAATCAAAAAAGCCAGGGCTGCATCACCATTATGTTATGTTATTTTGATTTGTATCTCGGCACCGCTGCCATTTTTATGGTTTGCTGGTGCTCAGGTGGATCTTAAAAGAGGGCTCTGTGGGAGCTGAGTTGGTTAATGGGAGGGAGAGGGAGAGCACTAGAGAGCTTTGATGTGCTATTGGTAGCGTCTGTTTAGAAAACACTGTTGCTGTGTGCTGGGTTTGTTTGTGTGTACTTGGTACAGGTTAGGTGGTGTTCAGTGTGTGGGTGTCTGTGGGATGGTTTGGGTGTATGACCATTTGTTTTCTGTGGCTTGCTGCGTTTTGGTTGGGTGTTGCACAATGCGTGGAGTTTGTGGTGGTGGTATGTTTCCGCTGTGGTAGATGTATGTGAGCTGGTTTTGGTGTTTGAGGGTGAGTAAGCAGACTAGTCAACATTTTTTAGAGGGTTAGTGAGGGGACTCGTTGGTGCCTTGCTCTGCATTCATTATGTTGGTCATATTCTTGTATGGTGGTGTGCGTTCATTGTTTTGTTCCATTGGGTATTCAGGTTTTTCGATCATAAGGGTTTGAGTTATTTTGGGTGTTTCCTTTTGTGTTCATCTTTCATCTACAACAGTGTTTCCTGTTCAGCTATGTGAGTTAAAGACCATGGGCCTCATTCCGAGTATGGCGTTAAGGGATAGCGGCCACCGCTAACGAGAGCGGTGGCGGTAATCCCTTACCGCCATACTCCGAGTTCCCTTAGCGCCATGGTGCTTTTAACACCTGCTTTTAGCAGGCGTTAAATACCATGGCGCTAAGGGACCTTGATGTTAATTACGCCACCGTAATTTACGGTGGCGTAATTGACGCCTTCCCCACTCCCATTATGCCCTATGGGGCGAGAATGGGAATGGGGAAGGGTAAATGGGGATTGGGGAATTACCGCCCCGCCAACCTTGGAATGGGGCGGTAATTCCGCCAACCACCAAGGCGCTGCCGGTCCGGGTACGGCGTCAACCAAGGCGTTAATAGCGCCATTGGTTAGCGCCGTACTCGGAATGAGGCCCCATGTCTTTAGCAGTTTCCTGAATTGTGAGTGATCTTCTGTTGTTTGTATTTCCTTCGGGAGTGAATTCCAATGTTTTACTGCCATGGGGAAGAAAGCTGGTCTGCCAAATTTTAGCTTTGGGTATTGTTTTGGTTTGAGGCGAATGCCATTGCTAGACCTTCGTATTTTGTTTGGATTGTAGATGGAGATTTTTCCTTGTATGAATTTCTGCTCCTTGACCGTTGATTGATTTGTGTGTTATGTTTTGAAGACAATATTTTTTGGACTGGTAGCCGAAGTAGGCGTGTCAGTGCTGGTGTGAATGTTCTCTCTTATTATTCTGAGGAGTAGTGTTGCTGCCACATTCTGTATTTGCTGTAGTTTTTTTTTTCTGGTGAGGTATTCTGGCATTCAGAGCTAGATGCTGTAGTGTAGTCTATTCTTCACATGACGAGGGAGATGATGGCAAGTATTCAGTGTGTGAAGGTGAGGAAAGGTAGGATCTGATTGTGTATAGGTGGAAGAAGCACTTCTTTACTACTGTGCTAACTTGTGGTTTGAGTGTTAGGTCATTGTTCATTAAGATGCCAAGGTTTTTAACCTCTTTGGAAGGTTCATGGGATGTTTTGTTGCTTCAACGAGTTGTTAGGTGTGACTATAATATCTGTTTTATCAGAGTTAGTTTGAGGCTGCTGGTGCTCATCATTTGCTTATATCTGTGAGGCAGTTGATAATGGTTGGGTCTTGTTCTTCACTACTGTTGATTTTGTAGATGATTTGTGTGTTGTCTGCCTAGTTGTAGCAGGTGAGTCCAAGTCTTTTGATGAGGTCGATGGGACGGGTCATGTATAAGTGGAAAAGGAGTGGTGAAAGTGATGAGCCTTGTGAGACTCTGCAGGTTGTAGTATGTGTTGCTGACTTGAAGGGGGGTTGTTGTTTCCGTTCTTCCAGTCAGTAAAGGATTTTAAACATAGTAACGCTGTGTTTCTGATTTCTACTTTCTTGAGTCTTTTGATGAGTGTTTCATGGTCGCCTGTGTCGAACACTGCTGATAGGTCTCCTAGTATTAGTGCCGAAGTGGTGTTGGAGTCTGAGTTTGTTTTAAGATCGGCTCATATACATAATAGGGCAATTTCCGTTTAGTTATGGGTATGAAGCTGGTTTGGGGTTGGTCTAGAATGTGATTGCATACGACATATTCCAGGATTTGTTCATAGCCATAGCTGACTAGGTGTTTTTCAGGGTTCGGGATGTTTGTAATTGGTAGATAATTGGTCAAGTCTTCTGTGTTTCCTGCTGGGTCTTTAAGGATTGGTTTGATGTATGCTAATTGTCACTACTGCATTTTTTACTGGGCAATTATGATAAATCAAGGAAGATAAGTGTTATTACGTGGATAGACTGGCATGTTGGTGCAGCCAGTCTAGCCATTTCTCACTGTGGCATAACATTTATATTGGGAATCTATGATAACGCAAGCATGGCAAGTGTTATTATGTGACCAGTCTGGCATTCTGGTGCAGTAAGTCTAGCCATTTCTTGTTTAATGGACTTTTATGTTATGTTATGTTGACTTATACCGTACACCGTTACCACGATTGCGCAGTCTTCAGGCGCTGTGAGGTGGCTCGCTCTAGATGTGCAAGCAAGGGTTATTGGTGCACACCAGTATTCAAAATGCATTGTTCTGCATAAACAATTAAATCATTTTAAACCACATTCAAGGTGCAGGGGAGGAACTGAGGCCCTGGCACAAAGCCATCCCTAAATACAGAAACAAAAAAGGGGGTCCAAAGATAGAACCCTCCTGTCCTCTGCACACTATCAAATACTGTAAAGGACAGTTTCTAATTCAATTTAACATGTTGTAAATCATATAACTGTCCAAATCAGTAATTACAGACAAATATGTTGACCAGTATTGTAGTAGAAAATGTGCAATTTTAATAGTACAAGATGTACAGGCAAAGCTGTCCACAAGTCCAATTTCAACGGCTGATGCGTTCCGAGGACAATTCCTCTTCTTCCTGAGCCTTATTGGACTGTGGAAAAAATATCATATAAAAAGACACTTTCAGTATCTTGCAAACGTAGTCAATCTGATGTCTTATCAATTCTAACAAGCAGAAACTAAATGCATTGTTACAGATACATGAACTTTAAATTGTTGTGACTGATCTCATTGTTGTTCCCACTTTATATGAAAACAGAACCAATAGAATGTGACTAAATACACATATCAGCAGAGACAGTAGCGGAACAAGCATGCCACGCAGTTCTCACCTAATGCAATAAGGTAGCCAATTGGATGTACCCCTTGTCGTAATAGAATAAAGCCATTCAAGTATTATTAGATGTAAGAAAAGGCACGGATAGAGGACACTAAACCCCTTAGAATGCTAAAGGTAAGGAAAAAAATGTCTGAATCAAATTTCTATTCAGAGGGTTACTTGCCTCAAATTCAGTGATATAGGCCTCCTAGAATCCAAGGTAACTGTCAATCCAATCTCCACAGTTCTAATCAAAATTAGTTTCCTCGATTATACACCGATTGAGTATGTTTAATTGTCCACTTGTGAGATTCTTACTGGAGATGTTGATCACAAGATGTTCACTTATTTGATTTTTCTTTTTTGAGGGTTTTGTACCTCACTTTGTTTTTCATGTTGTTTTTCTCTCAGGCCTAAAAAAGCCCCCGTAGTATGTATGTTACCAGCTCCCCCCACCCCACTTTCAGATGTTTCCTCAGAAAACTGAGATTGAAAATATGTTTTGAGATTGAGTGCGATATGAAGCTCATTTAAAGATGATTTTTGGGGGCTCATTTGCCTACAGCTGGAAACCCCCATTCTGAGGCTCCTGTGGCATGCATAGAATATAATTGAGAGATAAAAGAATGGAAGGAGGTGGCAGGTAGCTGCAGACGATCACAGGACAGGATTATTGCCCACTGCAGCCGTTGAGGAGGTACTCCACTAAATGGCAATTAAAAGCTATTAAGCTGGGGGGTGCTGTTGAGCAGCCGAAACAATGGCTGCCTAGCTCCTGAGCTCTGTAGATTGCCAACATCCATCCGGAATTATCGGCGAATATATTGTAATCCCCCGGCCATCACTCTTACAGCAGAGAGTTGATACCCTGCTTAGTGCACACGTCAAATCTGGGCAAGAATCGGCACTGAGAAATTACACTATGACCATCGGCAGTTTGGAGCGGTGTGCGGCCCTGTTGCTCACAACTGGGGCCACGCGACCTTGCGGTGCCGGCGGCCGCTGCGGTACTTGGCTACCCCTACAGGCGGACACCTGCCGCGCTGCTGCCGGGTGTGCCGCTCTTCACCAACTGCACCTGTGGCCCCCTTGGAACCCACCCCGGACTCCCATAGACTTGTGTGGCTGCCTGACTGCGCCTTCTGCGACCATAGGAGTGATGTCGGCCAGACTCCGGGGCCTGGAAACATCCAGCCTCCAACAAAACTTTGATACGAGTGACCAGCGGCGGACTGGTCCCCTGCTCCTCCGGAGACCCTGGCGTGGCTTTGCCTGCCCTCTGCGAGCCTCGTGGGACCTGATGGGCCGCGGCACCTCACGGGGGGTCCTAGGAGCCTCTGGCCTTGCTGCAGCGGGTGACGGCCCCTGGAGCGGCTCCGCTGCCGAACCCAATCCCGGGATCCATCTACCCGTGAAGCTGCCTGTGTTGCCCCCCACGGCCAGAGGGTTGGTGCCAGAGGGGGCTCAATACCTGCAGGCAGTAATATCTCACCGGCAGAGCTGTTGCAGGATTGCTCTCCTTCTCCTTCCACACCCCTCCATGCAGCCTGCATCTACCCGCTGGGACCGGAATTGGAGCCAACTGGCTGCGACACTGCACTCAGGGCCCCGGTGCCTCCTGGACACACGACAACATGTGGCCACGAGAAGACACTAGTTTATACCCCTATATATCTTGTTATTCATGAGCTGGACTGATCGAAAATGCTGGGCCAGATGTACACCTGCATCAGTACCGTCCACTGGCTCAGAAGCCCCTGTGAAGGGAAACCCACATCCGAACAGCCCTCACAGCCGAACTCGCGCACCTTTGCTGTACTTTTACTACTGCTCTTTGGTTTATTGGTTGGCAACACGGCAACAGCGCACCCCACTGCAGTTGAAATCACTACGTTGGAAGTTTTGTTTGGTGTAAGCCCCCGTTGGGCTAGGTGTGTGGTCGGTCCACATTGGGATTGGCCCACTTACACCCATATCTGGGTAGTTGTTAGTGACAATGGGAAAAGGGAGGGTTAGGGAGCTGCCGGCTATGGTTGGGTGGAGAGGGTGGGGGGAGGTTTTGTTTGGTGAAGTTATATGGGAAATGGCAGAGGCGGACCAGCACAGTAAAAAATCATGGCCTATGCCCATACACACGGCAGTAAGATACTGCTGTTGCAAGAAACACACTCCAAAGGTCGCCTGGCAACGAGCATGGCACCTTCGTGGGGACCTAACAGATACTACACTTCCTATTTCACACAGGCCAGAGGCGTGCTGACACTCATCCACAAATCCATTAAATTCATACACACAAGAGCTACATAGATCCGCAAGGCAGATATGTCGTATTACACTGTACAATAGTAAACAGAGAGTACCTTCTTGTAAATACCTACAGTCCCAATGTAGACACCCCTGATTTTGTGGACACTGTGGCCTCTATACTGTTGGGTTATGTGGAATCCAGATAATCTGGGGAGGTGACATGAACTTGAAACTAGATGTCAGCCTGAACAGGACGGTGGCCGCTCCCAGGTCCCTTTCAGGTGTGGCACGCAGATTGCATAAACACTGTGCAACACTTAACATACGAGACACTTGTTGGACACTGCATCCTCAACTGCGTGAATATACCTATTACTCCTCTGTCCACGATAGCTCCTCCAGAATCGATCTGTTCCTAGTGTCTAGTGAAATGATGGGCAGGGTGGAGGAAGCAAAGATTTTGACCCGCACGCTATCTGCCCATGCCCCAATTACCTTATCGGTAGAACTGGGAACACCCGTTCCGACTTTTAGCACATGGCACTTCAAGTCCGCTGCCCTCAGAGACATTGGCCCTCATTACGACCCTGGCGGAAAGTAACTGACCTGACCGCCATAGCGTAAATAGCGTTTCCGCCATTGCACGATGGAGTAAAGTGCGGCTAATTCTGACCCATCGGGCACGAGCATTACGCCATGGCGGAAGTGCAAAGTCCGCGATGGCGGAAATTTCCCCAAAACGCCCCTCACCGCCGTCGTACGGTGCCCTAGGTGCAATTCCGCCACCCATCATAGCGTTCACCGTAATGAGCGGTAATCGCAAAATACGGTGACCGTAAATATACGGAAACGGAAATAAAAACATGGGGCCGGAACGGGAAACAGCACGCCGTACACCTATAAAATCAGAATCCCAACACAACCATTGAAAACCCTACCCTGAGACACATCCCAACCCGTTAGCCACCCTAGTTAAAACAATCAAAATGGGAAAAGTTGCTAAAAAAGCGTGCGACCGCAAGCGGCAGGTCCACTTCTCCCATGAGGAACTCACCGTGCTCACAGAGACCCTCCAGGAGAATGCTGCCGTCGTCTTCTCGACGCAAATGACCAGGACGGCACTTGCGAACAAGAAGGCCATATGGGCCCTGGTGGCACAGCGGGTAAGTGCGGTGGGGACCGCACCCCGCAACCCACAGCAATGCAGAAAGCGATGGGACGACTTGCGGATACGCGTACGGAGCATACTATCAGCCAACCGTAACATTGCCACAGCTACCGGGGGAGGATCGGAATCACCCATCAAGTTGACCCCCTGGGAAGAAATCTGTGCCTCCACCATTGGAATGGAGAGTATAGAGGGAGTCGGAGGGATGGAGAAAGGAGTGCAGACATCCGAAGAATCAGGTAGGTGGGCCAAATAAAACAATGCTAAATCCACAATGTCCAATCATGTGAAGTACCATGTGTCCACATAGTGCAACAGAAACACATGTCCAGGAGAACGTCCACATACATTGGCCTGATAGCGCACTTTAAAAGTCACATCAAATACATAAATAATTAAAAATCCCAAAAACACCCTCTACACGTGCAGCATGCACACCCTAACTGCAGGCTGCAAAACAACTGCATCCTCAATCCACACAAAAATGAAACCACCTCCAAGGCCCTGACCCAAATCACCCTCAGGTACCACCCCAATGCATGTGATACATTGCCATTCCAATTTCCACAGACCCATAAATAACGCTCGCCCTCCTTTACTCCACCACAGGGTCTGATTCAAACGACGAGCTTCAGGACACCCCTACCAGCACACCTGCAAAGAAGGCCAAGACCAACGGCCAAAGACCCTCCACCTCAGCTGCACGGATCAAGACACGGCAGCAGCACAAATCAAGTGGCAGCACACAGGAGGGGACTTCAACAGGCACCCCAGCAGCCAGCATGCCCACAACAGCAGCACCACAGGTCCCCCCAATGGATGCCACAGAAGGCACTGCTTCTGGTGGCAGCAGCACCATAGGTGACACTGCATTAATGGCAGCATGCTCCGACACAGAAAACGGTGCTGTCGATGTAGGACCCATCCATGACCTGTCTCAATCCCCCTGTTTGTTTCATCCCGTACACCATGAGGATACCACGCAGGGGCACCCACAAGACGACGACTGGCCATCCCCCACAAGCCCTGTGGCAAGGCAACATGAGGTGATCAGCCCCTCTGTGACACCACCGCAAATGGCCATGGCCCAGCAGAGGCAACAGTCCCTCGACCAGGTGATCGTGCAACAGCAGCAACGGGCCACGCTCCTCAAGGAGCATGCTGATGAATGTGGGGGTTCTAAGGCAGCCATAGAAACATCTACTGAGACACTTAGGGCACAAATGGAGAGAAGTACAGAGACACTAAGGGTAGAAATGGAGAGAAGTACAGAGACACTAAGGGTAGAAATGGAGAGAAGCATCGAGAGCCTGAGGGGGGAACTGCATGCGACGTCCAAAGACGTATGTGGTGAACTTGCCGCTGTGCGCCGTGTGCTCACTGAGCTCTCACAAACCCTTAGGGACATGCATGGACGTGAGCAGGCAGAGACATCATCCGTTGCAAGTTCCGTCCAGGGCAGCCCCCAACGTAGATCTGGGAGGAACCTGCGCTCCACAGGCAGGGGTGCCCCTGATACCCGGAGAGGGGGCTTGCAATAGCGTCTGCAATGACAATGAGCATCTTTGGACACTGGTGTTCGGGGGGGAGGTAGGAGGGTGGATGGGGGGTGTTGGGCTTTCTTGGGTGGCGGGTCGATGGGGTGTGTAATATAATATCACATATGCCATAAACATTCCATAATCATCCAATGAGATGTGTGGACATTGATCTTTGTGTACGAGGCATTTATAGGCGTACAGTCCACATTGTGCATGTTCCAGACACACACAGTGCCACAAGTCCCGTGTCCATGTATCAGCCACCAGGCGTGAGTGCTAGAAGCATGAATCTATGATATTCTGATGATTTTCACGGGCCTCCTGTGCCTCGCGGACTCCTTGAGGTGCTGCCACATCCCCACCCTCATCATGACCATCTTCAGGTGCTTGCAGTTCTGCGTCAGGGGGCATGGGCACATTTCTACGTACGCACATGTTGTGTAGCATGACACATGCCATGACCATCTTTGCAACCTTCTCAAGGCGGTACAGGAGTGCCCCGCCAGACCTGCTGAGGCAGCGGAAACGAGCCTTCAGTAGGCCGAATGCCTGTTCTATGACTACACGGGTACGTGAGTGGGCATGGTTGTAGTCCTCCTCATGCTGGTTCTGTGGGTTCCGGAGTGGTGTAAGGAGCCATCTCTTCAGTGGATACCCGGCATCACCTGTATGTGGACAATAAAGGATGTTTGTGGAATGACATTGCTACGTACGCATCCCCCCCCCTTCCTGCCAGGTCATTGCCGCATCACATACCCCACATTATCATGCATGAAATGAGACTCACCGAGTAGCCAGGATCTGTTCCCTGCGTGTCGCTCCATGTAGCGTGGTATTGTAGAGTTCCTCAAGACCATAGAATCATGGGTTGCTCCAGGAAATCGGGCACAACAATGTGTAAAGATCCTGTTGGAGTCACACACCATTTGTACATTAAGAGAATGATATTGTTTCCGGTTGCGGTACTGGGCATCCATGGCATGTGGGACAACCAATTCCACATGGGTGCAGTCGATGGCACCAATGCAATCCGGTATGCCGGCAAGTGCATGGAATCCCACTTTTGTGTTTGTAATCTCCTGCTCCGAGCGTGGTAAAGAGATGTAGTCGTCTGCGTGCTTCAGGAGGGCATCGAGCACTTGCAATAGTGTCCGTGACAACAGTTGCTGTGAAATGCCATGCAACTGTCCGACTGTGTGCTGGTAGGTGCCTGTGGCCAGGAAGTGGAGTACAGACACCACCTTCAGTAGGGGTGGGATGGCGGTTGGGCTATCTATCATGCTGACAAGGTCAGCGTGTGTCATGTCCACAATGGCGGTTATGGTGTCCCGGTCCAAACGGTAGAGGGTGTGGATCTGCTCAGCAGTGAGGTTGAACGGATGAGCTTGGAGGCGTGGGATTGCGGGCTGCCTGCGTGGTGGTAGTGGCTGTGCTGGTGGGCCTTGCTGGCCCTGCCTTGCCCTCCTCCTCCTCCTGCGTCTTCTCTGTGCGGCCGGTTGTTGTAGTAGTTGGTGTTCGTCTTCTTCTTGAAGTTGGAGTACTTGCAGTGCTATCAGGTCCCCCAGGGCCAACATCGCTAGTCCTGCCGGTAGCATTTTGGAGTGGGTGTGGTTGTGGGAGGGGGTTGGGTGTGCAATTTATGTGTTTTCAGTCTGTATAGCCTCCACCTGTGGTGATTCATTCCACCTGTGCCAGCTGCAATCCCCTTTGGGCGTGCACGTCCCGCACACAACGCTGCAATTTGACGCATGGCATCTTGCTATTACAATCATGTATTTAATCCCGATGGCAGTGAAATATTGGTTTATATGTTCATTCTGCTATGGTCCCATTGTTTCACATACTATCTTTGCAGTCGCGAACAAACTTGTGAAGGGTCAGTGGAATGTAGTACTCGATTAACGGTGGATCCTCATGCAGCACCGTACCGAGGTTCACCGACGGGCGGGGCGTCCCATTTGTGAGTGAAGCCAGTTGCCATTTTCACACACTGCCGCACTACATGGATGAATTTGTGATTTCAAGCGGTCACAGATGCCTTTTCGACGTGATGTTGCAAATGAGGAATTCGAAGGACAGCGCTTTCGGTTTTCAGCTAGCGGCGAGGAGACGCCCACAGGTCTGACTGCAAATATAACGTTCTATTGTTTAATGTCCTTGGGACAGGGGCCATGGCGAGAATGCAATGATTGATATGAATAGTATGGGATGCGCAATAGCGTAGTGGACGATAAGGCAGGACGTTCCCAAATACATGTTACTTCACAACACTATTATTCCGGCCTGGAGCACAGTGGATTTTGCAGACTGCATTACGCACAGACTCAATGGACATTTCAAATGTTATGTGAGTAAATAATCAGGCGTTTTTATACCGGGATGAGGGAATGATGTATGGATGCATGGACAGATGATTTAATTGAGAGTTTGCCATGTACATGGCTTTTTGGAATCTATCCCCTTCCCCTGCGCTATGTGATGCAGAGCTGCCATAGTGGGACCATCGTCTATCTGCCCTTGTTGAACCCTCCCTGTCTCGACGCGCCTTCAAACACTTGTGTCTATGCACGTTACTAATCCCATCTAATGGATTCTGCTTTAACAGACGCATGCACACAAACACTCGTTTGTAATAGTGTTTTCACCTCGATGTATATAGTTATGATTCGCAAGTGATTTTTGGGTGGAAATAATCCTTTTGAGTGGGCTAGGATGCATATGGCTGTAGATTTAGTGTGATCATTGAAGTGAGTAATACAAATGAAGTTCTGATGCCCATACTATTTTTTTTAATTTCATTTGGGTGACAGGTATCTCCTCCCCTTTTGCCGCTGCCATCTGTATGCCACTCCTGCAGATGGCTTTTACTCCCGACACCTGCTGCTTCGAGTTAATCAGTGGAGCACCATTACGATCTTATGGGACGATCGCCAATGGGCCACATGCCCTTACGCAGTACTAGTGGCTAGGAGCAACATATCAAGATTTCAGCTGGACTAGTGCCTACCTAATGGGACGGCCCTGCGGTTCTAGGCGCTTCCATGTTGCCTTTTTGAACGTGAATGTAGCCCCTGTGTACCATGAAGGAACAGGGCATCACACAAGAAGAAGCTGGTCATTTATTGCGGATGCAGCCCACGGCAATGAATAATATTTTGGAGTTTATGACCTAATAGCTGTATGGGCTTGGTGAATTTGATGTGCATTAAAATTTTATTCTGATATTAACCGTGTAGCGTTATTCTTTGCAAGTAATGTAGCATATTCCTATTTGTGGAGCGATGTATTGTGAGAAGATCTGCATTGGGTTCCGGCTTCTGAGTATAGTTGCGTGGTACGTGGCGTTTGCCTATGAAGCCCAGTAAGGTCAGGGATAGGGGCTGCCATTATGACTGTTTTAATGATGTCATGCTCAGGGGCGGGGGATTAGCTTTTGTGTAACAGATGCCGGTCAGCCAGGTGGATTGGTGGAATGATGTGATTATCAGAAAATGGCTGGTCACAGGTGCCTGTGTTTGCGTGCGTTTCTTGGAGGGAGACTGAGGTCATGTCCATTGGAATTGCTTCTGTATTCGTGCCATCTGTGCCCTGCAGCTCCCATTGGCCCCTCTTGAGATGAGCCTGGCTGCTCAGTCACTCTGCCAACTTGTGTGGTACATGCTTATGCTGATGGTTGGTTTGTTTACTGGCAAGGGTACAGGGCTGGTGCAGTCTCCCTCAGGATACTGCTTTGAATGTTGCCTTACACTGGTGTCAAGCGATGGGGGCCTGTTGTTGTTTTGTCTCATGTTTCAGTTCATATTGCTGTACTTGAACCTTCACGTGCCTGTGCTGCATCAGTACGGCAATGGTGACATGCCAAATATGGATGGCCACTCACAAGGCACCTGGAGCCCCTACATTCATTTGTTCGTTGGCATGCATGGGTGACTTGTACATTTCACTGGTTGCATTGTGTAACTTCATTGCACCTACGAGGAGTTGTGCAATGTGGGCAGGGAGTGGTGTACAGGCACTCAGTAGGGCCATTTACGGTTGGTTCACGATGCCGTAATTCTCACCATGGCGGAATGGTACTTTCCGCCATGCTTGATGGCGTTAAGTAAATGTCCACTAGGGTCAGAATTCGCGTACCGTTGCGCCATGGTGGTAATTACGGTTTTGCATGGCGCGCGTGCGCGTACTTGGTGCAGTTAGCGTTGGCGTTCACTACGGTGTCGCTAATGGCATCGTACTTTACGGTGACGTGTCATAATCGCACCGAGCGGTATTCGATGGCGGTATTGCATTTCCGCCATCGTTTTTCGATTTCCGCCAGGGTCGTAATGAGGGCCATTGTGTTTAAGGCTGGCATATTGGCGGATATGGAGTCCTTTTTTGAGTGCAACACCCCTCAGGGTACCTCTGCCAGCGTCCAGTAGGATGCCATCAAAGCATACATTAGATTGATGTCCATATCAAGGGAAGCGGAAGTGCTGCAAATGATAAGGGCAGACCTCAATCACTCTGAATCCAGACTGCGCGAGCTGGTACATGACTGCTCAACAGCGGGTGACCCTGCCAAACTTGCTCTAATTAGCGAGGAACTCCAGACATTTAACACATATGCCACCAGGGAAGTCCAATACTTCAGCTGCCCACAGACTGCGTGAGGGTATGGGGAGTGTGATAGACCCAGAAAACATTAGCACACCTAACAAGGGAAGAATGGGGCCAGGCCCAGATTGCCTCTGTCGAGGATGGACAAGGCGTCCCACGATGGTCGGACCAGCAAATATTGAAAATCTTCACTGAATTCTACACAAGCCTATATGCCCTACCCCCCGAACAGGGAGGGATTTCCTCGATCGAATACCTACAACATGTATTTCCTCCTCGACCAGGGACCAGCTGGACTCTCCAATCCTATGGGACAAGATAGTTAGGGCCATATCAGAACTCCCCTAAAGGTAAAGCACCGGGCTCTGATGGGCTCACAGCCGAATTTTATCAGGAACGCATACCCATACTAGTTCCCAAACTACTGGAGGTCTGGGACAAATCGCTCTGCGTGTCTGTCCTCCTCCCCTCCTTGCACAAAGCCTTCATAACGGTGTTGCTAAAGCCTGACAAACCAGGCGATGAATGCGGGTCATACAGGCCCCTTTCCTTTATGAATTTGGACACCAAGATCTTCGCCAAGGTGATAGCGAACCGTTTCCTCCCGATTATGACATACCTGGTCCATGAAGATCAAGCAGGCTTTGTACCAGGCAGATCCACTTCCCACAACATCAGGCAGCTGTTCAATGTGATGGCCCGAATAGACCAGAACTCGAATGCTATACCGGTCACACTCAATGCTCAAAAAGCGTTTGATGTGGTATCATGGAAGTATATGTGGCTGGTGTTGGAAACAATGGGCATTGGGTCCAATATGATTGGCTATATTAAACTACTATACACCTCTCCTGTAGCTAGGGTCTGGGTTAATTCTTTGACATCCAACCTGTTCACACTCTTCAGAGGCACCCGACAGGGTTGCCCATTCTCCTCGATCCTCTTTGCTCTAGCAATAGAGCCAAAGGAGGACTACATTGGAGCACACCATTCCCATAGGGGAATACGACTGAAAGACACCCTGAGATGTTATCCCTTTACACAGATGATGTATTATTATACATTAGGGACCCTGCCACCCAACTTGATCCCGTATTACGTGACATCACACACATAGGTACCTTCTCGGGATTCACAATCAATTACTCCAAGTCCGAGGTCTTTCCGCTTACTAACTCTACCCATCAGCCAGCCACCGAATACCCACTCCGCTGGTCCCCTGGCGGAATCAGATATTTGGGAGTCCAGGTGTCCCAGACCAAGACCACCCTGCTGGCAGACAACTACCTGGCCGCAGCACATCAAGTCGAGTCGGAAATGGCTCGATGGCGCTCTCTCCCACTCTCATTCGCCGGGAGGCTTTCCCTCATCACGATCGTCTTGCTCCCAAAGTTGATATACACCTTCAGTAACATTTACACCTGGCCCAGGGGGTAATACTTTAAGAGGCTACGCCAATCATGTGCACAGTTCCTACGGCACTCTGGTGCGGTGCGCAAGATATGGTCAGATATGGCGCTCCCATATGAAAGGGGGGGATTTACTGCCCCTGACCTAACATTATATTGGATAGCGGCACAGGCCCAACACGCCACTCACTGGAATCCTGGCTCCCCACCCCGCACACATGTCAAACTGGAAATCCTGGCAGCAACCGGAGTTAATATAATGACCATCATACTACATCAACATTATACACCCGACTTTCCCATTGACCCAGTCGGAACTGCCCTGCGCGCCTAGGGTCGACTACTGAACGCAACTGCGGAATCCCAACCCTACTATAAATGGCTCCCCGTATGAAGTTTCCCTGGGCTTGAGCCTACACAGTACACTGCCCTGGCTCGGTGCTGGGGGACTCTAAGCTACCAGGCGCTAACAGACTTCTATCCCAAATGAAGGTTTATAGACCCACAGACATGGAAGCCAGGTCATTCCCAGTCTGCGCTGGAGACCCTGCAATATTACAGGCTCTGTGCTGCGTTCTGCACCGCGTGGCCCACCTTCCCCGAGCCCCCTGACACTCCAGGGATTGCATACATTATCAATTTGCATGGTCTCCTCGCTATATGAGATGTTACTGGTGGACACCCCAGCCCAGCCTTCCAGGGCACACAGTGGATGGGCAGAGGAATTGGGCTTTGAGGTCTCTGACCAGTTATGGGAAAAGATGTACTCACACACCAACAAAGTTTCCCTCATTTCCACCATCGAGCTATGCAGTATAAACTACTGAACAGGTTATACTACACCCCTCACAGGATCTCTAAGTTTGCTCACACTACCACACATTCATGTTCCCGCTGCAAGGCGGAGAACACGGACCATCTGCATATGTTCTGGATGTGCCATAAACTGGGGGAATTCTGTGAGGGAATCCTAGAGACAATTGCTGATATCATTGATACTGTGCTCAATCCTGATCCACTGGGAGTCCTGTATGGGGTGTGGCAATCCATGGGTACATTTCTAAATATAAACTGCATGGTGGCCAAGAAATGTGTACTTCAAATCTGGAAGAGTCCCGCCCCCCGTCCCCGACATTTCAGAAGTGGCTGAGCTTGCTTACATGGTCCCGTAATTGTGCAGAAGAGTACCTTAATATGCTCCCTACTCACTCTCGCCCCAAGAACATATGGTCTGCATTCAATAGCTACCTTAACAGTCAAGAGGAGAGCACGTCTGAGAGCGGCTCGTCTCCGGTTCCACAGTGAAGTACCTGAATGTCGTGGCGCGTCATACTTTATTACTCTCCCACTTGGTCGTGGATTACTTTAGCAGTTGTTATATTACTTTCCATGTCTATATTCAGTGTATTGCTTGCTTTGACATATGTGTTCGTTGTAAACCTCTGCCAACAAAAATAAAAGTAAAAAAAAAAAATAAAGCCATTAAGCTCCTTGTCAACAGGGTGTTAAGAGCACTGTTGCGTAGTGCCTTCCCTGACAAAGATGGTGACCAGAGGGTGCCAATATAGGCAGCCTGTGACTTGCAGGCTCCAAAGTGCACATTTAATACACTGAATACAAGAAGAATTTTGGTTTGTGATGAGACTGCTAACATGACGGAAGTAGTTTAGGCCCTATGAGACTCGTGAACCATTTCAACTGAAAAGGTTGAAAGGCCCGCGCGCCATTTCATGTCTGAAACCTGAGATGTTGATTTAAGGGGTCAGTGTGCTTCTAAGCGAGTTGAGTTAGGGCATGAGGTCACCAGGCGTTTGTGCTGCCATAGTGAACGCCAGGAGTTCTTGACATCGGTTGCGCACTAATGAGTTTTGCCAAGCTAGCGATTGTGGGCTTGTCGGGTTGTGCAGTGGTGTGGCGTGCTTGGCAAAGTGAACAGGGGAGAGAGTGTGTGCTAGGAGACCGATCTGGGGCAATTCCGTTGCTAGTAAAACGAATTGGCGGCTGGTGGGTTCTAGCAGTGGGGGGCTGGCCTACAGGGAGGTCTGGTGATTTCACGGTGGACCCCAACACTACGGGCCATTTTCTGGGAGCACTGGCTGTGTATACTGCTCCATCCAGCACAGACATGTAAGACGGTATTTCCGCTAATAAGGTGTAATATGGGGTCTCTTTTGGTTCAGATCCCACTCCTGGGCTTCAGACTGGCAGTGCCCGTGACAGCGAGAGCCCCCCAGGCCCTCTGCAATCCCTGGGCAGTGGCATACGAGACCTGGCAGGTCAGAGGGGATGTCTGGCAGCCGCCGGGCTTGCCCAAGCACCGGGACCAGCTGCTGCCCTCTGCGTGGCTGAAGTCGTGGGGACTGACTGGGGTCCAGGGAAAATGACCTCATTAGAGCAGAAGGGCGGGAAGGAGTCACCAGCAAAGGCAAACAATCGCCTACATTTACCTTAAACGCCAGCTCCAAATTACAGGAATAAGCTCAATTAGAGTAAATCGCCCCCTCTGCAGTCATTACGAATAATACCCCCCAAATAAATAACCCGGCACAGGGTCTGACAGTTGGAATTCACATGAGGTTTCATTTTTTTGCTAGCAGAGAGCGATGCCTGCTGGATCCGATTTAAACTGCCCTGAGGTGCTCCGGCCGCCCGAGAAGAAAAGGATGAAAGCTGCCCCGGAAGCCCTGGTATCCTTCACCAGCCAGGGGCCAGGACCTCAGGGGGGTGTGAGTGTGAGAGGAGTGGCAGCTAACCGCGGCGCATGCTGGGAAACATGGGGGACAAGCAGAGTTAGTATCTATCTATCTATACACCCATCCATCTGTCTGTCTATCTATCATTCTATCTATCTATCTATCCTTCTATCTATCTATCTATCTATCTATCTATCTCTCTATCACTCTATCTATCTATCTATCTATCTATCTATCTATCTATCTATCTATCTATCTATCTATCTATCTATCTATCTATCTATCTATCTATCTATCTCTCTATCACTCTATCTATCTATCTATCTATCTATCTGTCTGTCTGTCTGTCTGTCTGTCTATCTATCTATCCTTCTATCTATCTATTATGCTATTTATCATGCTATCTATCAATTTTATTTATTGCATTTTTTATACGCCCAAACCCATGGGCATCACGGCATAGGTTACAGTAAAGCTTGAATCGCTGGTTAAAGTGAAGAATAAGTTACTTTATCTTTCTATCTATCCATCTGCCCATCTATCATTCTATCTATCTATCTATCTATCTATCTATCTATCTATCTATCTATCTATCTATCTATCTATCTATCTATCTATCTATCATTCTATCTATCATTCTATCTATCTATCTATCTATCTATCTATCTATCTATCTATCTATCTATCTCTATCTATCTATCTATCTATCTATCTATCTATTTCTCTAGCTGTCTATCTATCTGTTTCTCTAGCTGTCTATCTGTCTATACATTTAATTGTTATTCGCACACAGTGAAGTGCGATGAGGCAATCAGGTGGCTAGAAACAGCGGGTGAGATAACACAATCTCTGCCAATTGTTTCCAGCCACCAGAGGCCCTTCCCTGTTTGGCACCATGTTTTTTTTTTAAGGGCCGCTGAAGGGAGTCACCCATCCCCTTGCGGCAGCCCCCATGATATCGGCAAAAGTTGTTTGCGTCCAACGCATTGTCGCCGGATTACCGATGCCAGCATGATGGTGTAAATCCCCATAGGACTCCATGAGGGGATTTGCCATCATTACGGCAATGCCAGTGCCAGTAATGACGTCTTTTTATGCCAGAAGGGCCGGTCCGGTACAGTTACGGTTTCCATAAAAACAGTCACTTTTTTACCAGACGGCCGCCCTAGAATGAGGACCAGTGACTTGCTGGTGGGAGCTGTAGCTTCTCCTTCCAGCTGCAGGTTATAAGCGCTCTCAAGGGCGCTTGTTCCTTGAAGGGCACAGTTACCCCAGCCTGCCCGTGGTTTGCCTCCCTTCAGAGGTTACAAGAGGCTTAATCCTGGATCCGTTATCAAAGTGAGGCGGTGTATGAGGACAGGTGAAGGAGTGAATTAGCAACGACCTTCAGGGTGAAAATTAGGGGTATGAATGAAGAAAGGAAGCAAGGGTTACCGGGGAGGAGAAATTAATTCACAGGCAGCCTTTCAACATCCCACAACCCTAGCACTAAAATCTGCTTTCACCACTGGCCGGGACTCCCAAGCCCTGAGGCCCTTCCAAAAAACCACCCACCCACCAACCCTGGCCAAAGCCTTGAGCACTAATCCTGGCTTGAGGAGGGTCACTGAAATAATAAGTTTGTAGCCAATATTCCTCTTAAATGTACTTTAAATGCAAAATATTGGCCGATTTTGTCAATCTAATTCTTGTGGGGAAAACCCGCAAGACCACTTCCGAGGGCCTAGCTCATTTGCTATATCTAGAACAAAAACCTTTTTTGAACAACGAAGCCAGGCACCATGATTTAAAAAATAAACGTATTTCTTTTTATCTGTAATGATGGCAATCCTAGCTACACTGCACCCAATGTGCCTGATGAGAGATCTGAGGCCAGGCTCTAAGGCCAATGTGTCAAATTAGGGACCTACAGAGACCAGACACTGCAGACAGTGTGAAAAACCTCAGGTGGCCATGCTCTGGAGCCATTGAATAGTCCTCATGGGTTGTGACAAATCATCTTCTGGGGCGCCAGTGGTCCTGGGATGAATATCAGTTTCTAAACCATCAATCAGCCCCACAACTCTTGTACACCAGTAGGGATCCTAACAGATGGGGAACCTTAAGCAAATTATAAACGTCCTTGTCCAATTTTGGTAACGTGGACGGAACGGCAGGCGTACGTCCTGAAGGTTGTGGATCGCTGGCTAGATGTAACACAGCGAAAATAAAATTATTACCCAATGATGAAAGGGGCTGTCCAATCAAGGTTGTTTAAAAATAACTACATTTTTATTACCACAAGAGATAGGTCTAACATACTACGAAATACACACCACCCTGTAAAGGAATGCAGAAGACAGTTTCGTAGAAGGAAAAGGGATGCACTCTGTATACTGACTGGAGGGTAGTCATTATAGTAATTCATTACAATAGTTCAAGAATGCTTGATTTCAACACAAAGGAAGCCATGGGCCATAAAATGTCACTAGGGGCCTTCAGAGAGGAACCAGGCGGACAGAACCACAATGTGCTGGGAGTTCTTGGTACTCAACAGGGTCGAGTCGGTTTCAGGGCACTTTGCAGCTTCTGCAGCTGCGGGTATCAGGTAGCATGCAGTTCGGCAAGCGAAGCTGGACGGTCGGCTGCAGGCTGGCCTACAAAGAGGCTTGGGGTCAGGAATCATTGTCTCAGTGCTGGTCAGCTTTTATGAAGCACTGGTAGAGGCGTCTTGGATGGCTTTAGTGATTGAGGCATAACAACAGTTAGCGGTGCAGTCGGTTGCAGCATGAGGGGCTCGGATGGCTGGGAAATATCCTTTAAACCGGATGTCGTAGATGCTTGTCGATAAACTAATCCTCGGTTCTTCACTGGGTTCATGTCGTCCTTTAAGGTAGATGACCCAAAGCTGAGGAGAGTTTTGCAGGGAGCTGCCTTGTCCTTGGTTTGGTTCAGAGACTCTCCGGTAATTTCCACCTAGGAAGCTTGCTGCAGATCCTAGCAGGGCACGCTGTGTGGTGGCTGAGTACAGATTCAGGAGCTGCTGTAGGGTCCTCTTGGTTTGGTATCTCCCCCTGTTCCCTGGGAGATGTTTAGGGGCGGGATCATACTTCCCTCTTGGTGGTTCTGGCCTTCCTTCACTGGCGGAAGATGTAAGGCAGACTGTACCTTCAGCCTTGGTCCAATGCTGAGTTCTTCTTTCTGTTTCTGGTGAAGCCTTCAGATGATCTGCCAAAAGAGGGGATCAGTCCTCTTTTAAAGCCAATTGGGCCACTATGATTGGTGTGCTAAACCTACTCTAATGAACCAATTCTGGGTCCCCACCAATAATCTCCTCTATGCTTGAGGTCATAACCAAAGTGCTTTGCAACAGAAAAGGTAAAGGGGTAAAAACATGTAATACTAAGCCCCACCCATCTTCCTGTCTGCTGTGGATCAAATGGTCTCTGTGGCTAATGGAGCTCTCTGTGGTTCCTGACTAAAGCGGCAGGTCTCCCTTGAAGCTGCAGCGAGACCAGACTTTCTATCTCTGACAATTCACATACTCGTACCTTCTGAATGGGATCTCTCTATAGGGATAACTACTGTAAACGCAATCCCAGGCATGACATATCCCTGTCAATCGATACAGAGGGCGGGAGCTGGCATCAGTTTGACACAGTGCATTTGAAAGGATGTTGGGGTTTCCTGTCTCCTATATTAGCCTCTGCAGTCAGGACCTATGTGGGCCTGTTTGAAGTACACTCTAGTCGTTTGTTAATAATGTTAATAACTGCCACTAACTGCAGGGCTCTACAAAAGGACAGGGTGGATACATGGAGCCTTTGTTATTTAATTAGGCTGGCCTTGGCAGGGGGAGGTTTGGTTCTCCCCCTTCTGGAGATGCCTCGTGTACTGCACCTGTCAGATCCGAACTAAATATGACAGGGGGACTGTGCCTGTAGGCTGTGTCCACCGAGAGTACATGGGTCTATGTGTAAGTCGTGCAGTGTGCATAGGAAAATGTGTGTGGATTAGCCACACACCTTTTCCAGATGTTGATCTACCATCATTCAATTTCATTTAAAAGTTTTAAAAAGGCCAGGCGGGTGCACACCCACCGTAAGGATGGTTAAATTCCTCACATGGGGCCACTCTGCTCTAGCTCCTTGAAGCGTCTTATGTGCTAGATGGAATAACCAATAATGATCTCAGATCCAAACAACCAGACAGACTCAAAGAATATGGCTTCAATAAAGTAGGGCCATCTGGCAAAAAACAAACTGTAGTCCAAGCACGCACACTTCAATTCTGATTACACAAAGACTGATGATTGGTCCCTGTCCCCCATAATAGACGATCTGACCAGGGCAGCCCTCTACCCAGCAGCTGCCGCAGCTAAGGGCCCCAAGGGCGGCTCCTAAACCAGCAGCTCCATACAGTGTCTGCAGGTGTCAGCAGGGTAGCAGCCACCCACTAACATAAACCAAGTCCAGTCTACCAACTAACCCTCATTAACAAATACAACCAAACATGCACCAGCAGCGCCCCGACCTTAGTCCCCGGGTGCAGTGTCATACTCTGACCACCCCTCAACAACAGCCAACGAGGTGTTTGCAAAGGCATAATCCCACCTGCATACCAGCAGTACAAGCCGGCTGCAGTACCCAGGCGTGCTAAATGGGGAACAGATTGCCGTCAACCATCATTAACGGATAAGGTAGGAAAATGTTTTCAATTTCACTGATATTAGTAGCCAGACAAGATTTCAACCCACCACATAGCAGCACCACCAGTAAAGAAATACAACAACCAGCCACATCCATCACACTCTCTAGGAAATCCATCGTCAACAGAAATGTTTTTAAAAATGTAGGCCTGTCTCCCACTAAACAGGACTCTCAAATCTAGGTGTTTTGCCCATATCTGCCTATTATACCGTAAAACCTACGGTATTGTGAAACCTAGGCCTCTCTCCCACGATACAGGACTCTCAAATCCAGGTGTGTCTCCCGTATCCATGTTTGTATTATGAAACCTAGGCCTCTCTCCCACAATACAGGACTCTCAAATCTAGATATGTTTCCCATATCTGCCGATTATACTGTGAAACCTACTGTATTGTGAAACCTAGACCTCTCTAACACTATACAGGACTCTCGAATCTAGGTGTGTTCCCCATATCGGCCTATTATATTGCAAAACCTACTGTATTGTGAAACCTATGCTTCTATCCCACGATACAGGATTCACAAACCTAGGTGTGTTTCCCCATATCTGCCCATTATTTATTTATTTATTTAAATTTTATTTATATGTCTATAATGTGCCTACAGCCCGCAGGCATCAGGGCGCAACAAAGACACAGAAGGAACAACAAAAAGAAAGGACATTAATCAGTTGGGAGGATCAAGTATAATGGAGAGACAAAACTGTCCAACATCCGGGGGGGTTAACTGAACAGGTGTGTTTTCAAGGTTTTCCTAAAAAGCATCAGGTCAGGCATGGCTCTGATGGTTGGTGGTAAGGTATTCCAGAAGGCCGATGCCGTGACCAAGTTAAATCTACCAAGGCCCCTACATCGAGTATATCTAGGACCCTGCAACTGGGTCAATGTGGCAGATCGCTGAGTTCTGGTCAGGTGGTACAGAGGTACCAAGGTTTTGAGATATTCAGGCGCGTTGCCATAAAGGCAATGATGCACCAATGTGCCCATTTTAAAATGGATTTGCTCCTGTCTCGGGAGCCAATTAAGATCTCTCCTGAGCTTAGAAATATGAACACTTCTGGGGACGTTTAAAGCCACACGAACCGCATCATTTTGAACGGTTTGGCAGGCCTGGATGTTGGACTAAGAAGCTCCACCTAGCAGAGCATTGAAGTAGTCTAGTCTTGTTAATATTGTGGCAGGGGCTATGGTTGCAAAGTTTTTTTCACACAAATATGGACGGATGCTCCGGAGAAGCCTTAGGTAGTAGTTGCAATTCCGTGGAAGGTGGTGAACTTGGGCATCAGAATTAAGGGTGGCCTCTAAGTAGACCCCTAAGGTTTTAAGTTTTTTGTAGGTCATCATTTTGTTACCTTGGAGGAGTAAGTAGTCAGAAGATGGGTGGAGATTAGAACGAGCCTGGGAAGAGCCGAAGATGAGGAGCTCGGTCTTGCTGCCATTGAGACACAGCCAGTCCTCGCACATCCAACCCTTGATGGACTTGTAGATGTTGTTTAGGGCTGTGGAATCCTGAGCGTGGTCTCCACTGAGCTCGACGACAAGCTGAGTGTCAGCATAGTTGGTAAAGGACACCCCCAGGGCCTCCAAGAGCGAGCAGAAGCATCTCAGATAATGATTGAAAAGTAAGGGCGAGCGCAAAGCGCCTTGTAGGACACCACAGACAATGGGGGAAGTGGCGGAGTAAGCTGAACCCCATTGGATATTTGATTCCGGGTAAGACAGGAAGTACTGAACCCAGTCCACCTCCACTTTGGAGCAGTTACTTTGGTTCAACAGGCACTGAAGGAGTCGCTCGTGGTTGACGAGGTTGAAAGCCGCGGGCAGATCTAGTAATATCAACATATCGGCTTTCCCTTTCTCCATGATTTTTAGAAGATGGAACTGTAAATCGACCGAGCAGTTTCCGTGCTATTACACTGTGAAACCGGCTGTATGGTGAAACCTAGGCCATTTCTCCATATCTGCCTTTTACATCTGCCTGTCTGCACTGGACAAAGATCACTGCAGACGAACAACATCCATATCTGGCTATTACATCTGCCTGTCTGCACTGGAAAAAGATTGGTGCAGCCGGACAACAGTGAAACCTATGGTACAAATACATTACACCACGTCTGTGGACACAGGCCACAGGCACGGCAAAACATCCATGCACCATAGAATGCAGCTTTGGCTATGCTCATCCTCAAAACCTCTGCCACTAGCATACAGTGAGTGCCAAAAAAAAGAAGCTTGGTATAGCTGGCCACACATAGACTCTTTTTAAAAAATATCACTCTATCGCAAACCTTCAACAGCGCCCACCCACATGCCTGGCCTCTTTGGGCTGCTTAGTTGAGCCTAGCCAACCACCTAAGACTTAGACCAGCGGAAACTGCACACACGCATCACCTAATCTAAAACTCTTAGAACCTCCAGCACATGGACTACGGTCACTGAGGGCGTTCCAACCACAAAGCGCATTGAGGCCATACAAATGGGGAAAGAGCGCTACATAAATAACCAAATACAATAAATTACAATACAATACAAATGCTTTATACCTCAATGTACGTCAGGTATGATGTTATCCTACATGGTAAACTGTAAAACCTATTGAGGGGATGGATTGGTCAACGGAACATAAGTACCTTTATTTCATATAAGTATTAGTAATATCACTGGATGCCCATTAACTAATAGGCACACCTTGAACCACCTCTAAATACGCATAATACAGATTATAACAGAATGACAGCAGCAGGTTAGCCTGTGCAACATTCTATAGCATGTTGCTACATAGACCCTCTCATTGGTTGGAATTCTCTTCCAACCTTGGACTTTTGGCTTGTTAGCAGCATATAACCAAAATGAAACTCAGGTGTAGAAAGCAACATCAGTCTACTACCCACTTGCCCAATTAGGCCATCATCTCTCATCGGTCAGGCCCCAAGCCAAGGTTTCTTCTTTATAGTTGACCATGCAGCCTGTTCTCTGTTCTGGGCTTTCAAGGGAGTGTAGGTACACCATTATCTTTATCTGGAGCTTAATAAATAGCCCTTGTTTTTGACTTATGACCCAGAACGGCCGGGCTCTGCAGCTGGTGCATTGATAGAAATTCCCAAAGAGGCCCAGAACGGCCAGGCTCTGCATCCAGTGCGTTGATGGAAAGTCCCAAAGAGGCCCAGAACGGCCAGGCTCTGCAGCCGGTGTGTTGATGGATAGTCCCAAAGAGGTCCAGAACAGCCAGGATCTAAAGCCAGTGAGTTGATGGAAAATCGCGAAGAGACCCAGGAAGGCTGGGCTCTGCAACCGTTGCATTGATGGAAAGTCCCAAAGAGGCCCCGAACAGCCAGGCTTGGTAGCCAGTGCATTGATGGAAATTCCCAAAGAGGCCCAGAACGGCCAGGCTCTGCAGCCAGTGTGTTGATGGATAGTCCCAAAGAGGCCCAGAACAGCCAGGCTCTGCAGCCAGTGCATTGATGTAAAGTCCCAAAGAGATCCAGGACGGCTGGGCTCTGCGCCCAGTGCATTGATGGAAAGTCCCAAAGAGGCCCAGAATAGCCAGGCTCGGTAGCCAGTGCATTGATGGAAAGTCCCAAAGAGACCCAGAGCGGCCAGGCTCTGCATCCAGTGCGTTGATGGAAAGTCCCAAAGAGACCCAGAGCGGCCAGGCTCTGCATCCAGTGCGTTGATGGAAAGTCCCAAAGAGGCCCAGAACGACCGTGCTCTGCAGCCGGTATGTTGATGGAAAGTCCCAAAGTAGCCAGGTCTTGCAGACGTGGTGACAGATGAGAGACCTGCAGAGAGCAATCTCTGCAGCTAGTGTTACAGATAAAATATAACGAGAAGCTAGGTCCTATCGCCTGTGTCGCAGACTAGAAACCAGAAAGGCCATACTCCACATCCAAGCTTACAGTAAAGAGCTATAGAAAGGCCATGCACTGCAGCCAGCATTACAGAAGGGAAACCCGGAGAGGACAAGCTCTTTTGTCAGTGTTACGGACAAGAGACACAGGGAAGCCAGACTCTGCAGGCAGTGTTATCGATGAGCGATGCACCAAGGCCAGGTCCTGTAGCCAGTGTAACAGACTAGACACCTAGAAAGGTCAGACTCCACGTGCAGTCTAACAGTCAGGAGATCTAGAGATTGCAGGCCATGCAGCCAATGTCACAGAAGAGAGACCATGAGAAGCCAGACTCTGTTTGCGGTGTTAAAGACAAGAGACTGAGTAGCCTGGCTGTGCAGCCAATGTTACAGAGGGGACACTTAGAGATGCCAGGCTATGCAGCCAATATCACAGACGAGAGACCTTAATAGGCCAGGGCCTGCAGTTGGTGTTAAAGGCGAAAGACAGCGATATGATATGATATGGCATTTGTAACGCGCCTATACACAGGTGTTTCAAGCGAGAGGTCATCCTTCACCGCTGGTGTTACAAATAAGAGATCCAGAGAGGAGCGGCCCAAATTAGTGTTAGAGAGCAGAGATCTAGAGAGGCCAGCCGCCACAGCTAGTGTTATGGATGAGAGACCTGCCATAAGCTGAAGGAAACGATTGGTAGAGATGAGAGAGCCAGACATGCCAGGCTCTGCAGCGATTGTTACAGATTAAAGTTCCAAAGAGGCCTGCATCCACAGTCTGTGTAACGTAAAAGGGACCCAGAGGCCAGACTCTGCAGCTGTTGTTGGATATGAAAACCCCTCAGAGGCAATGCTCTGCATCTAGATCTACAGAAGACAGTAGCAGCGAGGCCAGGCACTTAGACCAATGTTGCAGACAAGAGACACAGAGGGGATAGGCTCTACACCCAGTATTATAGGTGGGAGACATAGAAAGACCGGGGGGCGGAGCCAGTGTTGCAGAAGGGAGACCAGGCACAAGTCCAAGTAGGCCAAGCTCTACCATAGGGTAACTGAAGAGTGACCCAGACCTCTTAAACTGCTACAGGAGTGTGAGCCAGAAAGGTCAGGCTCCGCAGACAATGTTACAGAATAGAGACCCTGACAGGCCAGGCTCTGCAGCCAGTGTTACAGAAGAGAGTCCAAGCACAAGACCAAGTAGGCCAAGGTCTACCACCCGGGTAACTCAGGCCAGGCTCTGCAGAGAGGTTTACATTAAAAAAAGATCCAGAGAGGCCGGGCTCTGCAAACAGTATTCTAGAAGAGAAACGAGTCTCTGCAGCCTGTCTGTTACAGAAAGGATACCTAGGGAGGCCTGTGCCAAAAGTGAGTGCTCCAAACAGGCTCGATTATGGAGCCAGTGTTGGGGAAAATATGCCTGAATAGTCCAGGCGCTCTTGCCAGTGTTACAGAGGAGAGACTCCAAGAAGCCAGGCTCTGCAGCCCGTATTTCAGAAGGGAGATCAGAAGGGACAAGGTATGCAGGCAGTGCTACAAAAAGCGGCCATGAGAGGCCAGGCTATGCAGCCACTGGTACAGACTAGATATTCAGGGAGGCCAGGCCCTGCATCCAGGCTTGGACTGGCCCATAGGACAATACGGTGTTGCCCTCAGGTCTGGCCCAGTAAGTGGGACAGTTTGTGTTACTGCACTCGTTTTAGAAAATGATATGAACCAAATATACTTTAGAATGCACTATGCGCATTACGTTGTACCAAAAACTCCAACCGTCTTCCCGAAAAATGTGTTATCGAGGGCCACCTTTTCGTTGGTGCCCAGGACACATTTATATCCCAGTCTGAACATGCCCGCAGCCAGTGTTGCCGAGGCGAGAATTAGAGAGGCCCAGCTCTGCTGCCACTGTTACAAACTAGAGACTCTGAGAGGCCAGGATCTGAAGTCGTCGTTTCAGAGGCGAGACCTAGACAGACCTGACTCTGCAGCCAGTGTTGCAGACTCGAGACTCAGAGAGGCCAGGTTCTCCAGCCAGTGTTGCAGACTAGAGACTCAGAGAGGCCAGGCTATGCAGCCAGTGTTGCAGAAGAGAGGTCAGAAGGGACAAGGTCTTCAATCAATTCCAGAAAAAGGGGCCTTGAGAGGCCAGGCTATGCAGCCAGTGTTAGAGAGGGGAGACCTAGAGAGGACAGGCTGTGCAGACGGTTTTAGAGAATATAGAATCAGAGAGGCCAGGCTCTGCAGCCAGTATTATAGTCTAAAAACTCATGATGCCATGCTCTGCAGCCAGTATCACAGAAGAGAAATCAGAGGGGACAAGCTCTGCTGTCAGTGCTACCAAAAAGTGGCCTTGAGAGATCAGGCTCTGCAGCCAGTGTTACCGGGGCAAGACATACAGAGGCCAAGCTCTGCACCCAGTGTTACAGAATAGAGACTCAGAGAGTCCATGGTCTGCAGCCAGTGCTACAAAATAAGGGCTTCGAGAGGCCATGCTATGCAGCCAGTGTTACAGACTAGAGACTCAGAGAGGTCATGCTCTGCCACCAGTTTTTCAGAAGAGAGATCGGAGGCCAAGGCCAGCAGCCAGTACTACAGAAAAAAGGGGCCTTGAGAGGCCAGGCTATGAACCCAGTGTTACAGAGGCTAGACCTAGAGTGGCCAGGCTCTGCAGCCAGGGTTACAGACTAGAGACTCAGAGAGGCCAGGTTCTGCAGCCAGTGTTACAGAAGAGAGATCAGAGGGGACAAGGTCTGCAGCCAGTGCTACAGAAAAAAAGGTCTTGAGAGTCCAGGCTATGCAGCCAGTGCTACTGAGGCGAAAACATACAGAGGTCAGGCTTTACACCCAGTGTTACAAAATATAGACTCAGAGAGGCCATGCTCTGCAGCCAGTGTTACAGAAGAGAGATCAGAGGGGACAAGGTCTGCAGCCAGTGCTACAGAAAAAAAGGTCTTGAGAGGCCAGGCTATGAAGCCAGTGTTACATACTACAGACCCTCAAGGCCAGGCTCTGACGTCAGTGTTACAGACTGGCGACTCAGAGAGGCCAGGCTCTGCAGTCACTATTACAGAAGAGAAATCAGAGGGGACAAGGTCTGCAGTCAGTGCTACAAAAAGGTGTCTTGAGAGGCCAGGCTATGCAGCCTGTGTTACTGAGGCAAGATGTAGAGGCCAGGCTCTGCACCCAGTGTTACAAAATAGAGACGTGGAGAGGCCATGCTTTGCAGCCAGTGTTACAGAAGAGAGATCAGAGGGGACAAGGTCTGCAGTCAGTGCTACAAAAAAGTGTCTTGAGAGGCCAGGCTATGCAGTCAGTGTTACATACTACAGACCCTCAAGGCCAGGCTCTGACGTCAGTGTTACAGACTGGCGACTCAGAGAGGCCAGGCTCTGCAGTTACTATTACAGAAGAGAAATCAGAGAGGACAAGGTCTGCAGTCAGTGCTACAAAAAGGTGTCTTGAGAGGCCAGGCTATGCAGCCTGTGTTACTGAGGCAAGATGTAGAGGCCAGGCTCTGCACCCAGTGTTACAAAATAGAGACGTGGAGAGGCCATGCTTTGCAGCCAGTGTTACAGAAGAGAGATCAGAGGGGACAAGGTCTGCAGTCAGTGCTACAAAAAAGTGTCTTGAGAGGCCAGGCTATGCAGCCAGTGTTAGAGAGGGGAGACCTAGAGAGCCAGGCTCAGCAGCCAGTGTTTCAGAGAGAGATTGGAGGCCAAGAAGAGCAGCCCCTGCTACAAAAACGAGACCTTGTAAGGCCAAGCTATGCAGCCAGTGTAACAGACGATCGACCCAGAGAGTTCAGGCTCTGCAGCTACTGTGAACAATGCCACATTTTGCTATAATTGCAAAAATAGGCCTGGATCTGCAGGGGAGGGGAGAACCGAACTGACAAGACTGCGGTTCCAGTGGAAAGATCCTGGGGGGAGGATGGCAGTTTTCTCTTGAATCAGTGGAGAGGGGATGTCAGCAGAGAGGAATCTGAAGCTGGCAGTACGCAAGCATAGTCCAGCCGCACGGTATGTGAACCTGGCAAAAGGTGTGCTAGGGGGTGACTAGTAGCATCCCTGGCAATCAACCCGCTGAGGGGTGGCTAACTTGTGACCCTGCCTGAAAGTCAGGTACAGGGGAGCAGGCCCAGACCTTGGCGTGGAGAGGTGCCCTCTTAAGCTAGGCAGTATTTCACCGGGTGAGGCCTTCAGCTGAGCTCGCTAGGACAAGGAGGGGCGAGGGTCAAGATGCCTCCGGCCCAGAAAATATTCCTGGAATGCGAGACCTGGCAGCCTCCTGCACAACTGCAGATAACAACGAAAGGCAGGGGAACGATAAGGCGAGGAAACAAAAGCGAGACTGATTCTGTGCAGTGCTCTTTACGCGCACTTTGCAGATTCCTCGGGGCACTGTTTCATAAAGTGGGAGGCGCCAACATCCGCTGCCAGCCTGCCCTCCGCGGCTCCAGGTGCATCGCCGAACAGTGACTTATTCAGCCTGAACACGGCCGGACACCTCGCCAGCTCTCCCGCTGCCAGCCTGCCAACTGAGGCTCGACACCGTGTACCCGGAAGCCCAATTACTCGGAAATGAAAAGCAATGCGCAAGCACAACACCAGTACTGGTGGTTAATTATCCAAGTAAACGGCACGCGCGTGCCTACGTTACACAATCTCTGGATGCGACCCGAGAGAGATTTAAAAGGGCCGGGTCTTTATAACATTCTACGCGACCCGGTCGAGAGTACACGCCCTTAGCATTTATGAGTAATATGAGAGATGGAGGGAGTTCACCTACAGCGCTTTGAGGCCATACAATGGGAGAAGCCGCTATACATATTCGCATTTGTCTTTTATATAGAGCTACAAACCCTCAGGCATCCAAGCCCTTCTTATGAACCCGTACTCATTTATCGACCTCGAAAGGATGAAAGGCTGAGTCTGGCCCTGCACGAATGCCAAAGCAAGCACTCTACTAGCTGTGCTATCTGACCGGATATAAATAACAATTACGTTTCGAGGGAGGGAAGGGAGGGGATCCTTTTATTTCTTTTTAGAAAGATATAGGTGATATGTAATGTCACTGGAATTGATTGGGTGCATGACAGCCTTTTGCATGGTCTCCAGGCGCTACGACAGATCTGAAAAGGAGGAGGGTCGGTTAGGTTAGTGGGGAGAGGAAGGGGAGGAGAAACGCAAGATAGCTTTGCTGTTTCATGGCTGCCTACACACCATAATTACCCTAAGCGCTGAATGCAGATCCGTATCCAGGTGTATTTTTCAGACAGCATCGATGTTAATGTTAAAGGACATTTATAACTCGCACTATCACCACCGGAGTGGTCCCCTGGTGCTCTGGTGGCTCTGAAAGAGGAAGGGAGGGGGGGTTAGTGGGAGGAAGCTGGTAAAGTGCAAGAGTGCAGTGATGTGCTGTTGGCAGCCTCAGCCCGGTGGTTCCGGTGGCTGGGCCTGGGGTGTTTGTGGCCAGTAGTCGTTGTGTCCTGTTGTGCAAGTCTATGTTTTCTTTTTGTTTTGTTGTTGCAATGTAGTGGAGTTTGTGCGGTTTGTTGTGCTGTAGGTTCGTGGTTGTGTTTGGTTTGGAGTTTGAGAGGTGTATGCAGAGGGGGAAATTGTTAGTGGAATTGGTTAGTTGGCAGCTTTATCCTGACTTGAGGCGCTGGGCTTCTGTAATCTCCCCAGATGGGTTTCGGGAGCACCCCTGAGCCTCCGTCCTGATCTGGGTCCGTCTGGCCTTCAAAGTCCCTTTCACATCTGGCCCCCTCCTCCACCAGCCTCCCTCACAGCCCTGCCTGTCTTCCCTTCCCTCTCATAAGGCCAGTTTCCACAGCTCAGCTAGTGTGGTGATTGCCAATATCCCGACAATTCCACAACACTGTGGTACCTGGTGGCAACTAAGGGGCAAGTGCGGGTGTTGGGTGGGATTAGGGTGCGGTTGTTGACTCCGTCTACATGGATGTCGCCTGCGTTCCACTCTACCCGGCGTCACTCATCCGGGTGCCGTGGGTGCTTCCCAGTCGGTTCTGGGAGCTTGTCAGTGTCCTCTTAGGTTTAATAATCTTTTTCCTTTCTGTTGTTTCGGTTTTCAGTTTGAGTCTGGGGTGTTGAAGAGCCAGGTTTTTAGTAATTTCTTACATTTTAGGTGATCTTTGGTGTTTTCTCATAGAGGTATTTGAGCCCAAAGGGTAGACTTGTGTGCACGTGGTGCTGGGGTACACTGAACCAGGCTGGTGTGTATAAACTGGCTATTGTGGTGCAGGGTCCTGATGTGTTAGGTCAGATGCTTTGGGAGTCCAATTCCCTTGTCTGTGCGACTCGGTTGTGCCGCTTGTTGTGTAATGGTCTGGAGCCCACCATTTCAGCGTGCTAATGTGGACAGCAGTCAGATAGCAAAATAGGCAGGATGGCGAGGGACACGGACAACCCTGAGATAATAATAATAAGGCCTATCAAGGCAAAACAAACTAGTGTCCACACCAGTGGTGGAAATGGAAAAAAGTTGGTGGGGGATCCCACAAGGGCCGGGGTGGGGGTGGAGTTTGGGGTGGGAGGGTGCAGAGGGGGCAGAGCTGGCAGTTAACCTCTGATCAAAGGAAACGTCCAAAATAATAGTTTAAAACAGCAATATCAAACATTCTGGCAGAAAAGGAATGAATGGCCCTGTGCAACTGTGGGCCACTTTTGCATTTGTGCCGAGACAGTTTTATGCCCCAGTCCAACCCTGGAAGCCAGTATGCCGACGCTGGGGCGCATAAAATGTGCCCACAGCCAGGGCTGGTCATTGGGCTGGCTCTCGCCGGATCCGAGATCCCGCAGCAGATGTGTAGCCGAATCTGGCCAGAGTCAGCCGCCCCACAACCCTGCTCTGCGCTGGGGTGAATAAATAAAAAAGCGCATGTGAGCAAACTGTAACTTCCTCTGGTGACCCCATGCAAGAGGTCACAAGAGGAAGTTACAGTCCTCAGCCACGACCCGGTTTATTTATTTATGCAATGTTTGTCGGATACATGGACCCAGATTATGTATTTAATCATGCAATGTTTGTTGGATACTTGTATCTGACAAACATTGCATAAATAAATAAATATACAGGTATCAGACTAACATTGCATAAATAGATACCCCAATTACCATCACACACGATGCAGTCACCCAACTGCTTTCAGAGGGGAGCTGCAGTAGCTGTGCCGGGTGTGGTTCAAGTAAAGGAAAACGTTGTTTATGGCGAACCGAAATCACTCTGTTTGAATAGTACCCAAAGGGGAGGTTTTCATTTTTTAAATAAAAATGGGATGCAAATTGTGCATTATAAAGAATATTTAATCAGCAACACTGGTCAAAACTACTGTCCGCATAGTGAAGTAACTCATCACCAGTGCCAAGGAAGTGGTTTAAAGTGGAATTGATATATAGTTTGGAAAAGAAGCAGCTTGAAAGAAATAGCGCAGTTTGAAACTATTATTTTGTACATTTCCTTTGATCGGAGGTCAACTGCCAGCTCTGCCCCCTTAACGCCACCTCTTCGGGCACCGATCCCCCCAAAGTCCACCTCAACCCCGGCCCATGTGGGATCCCACACCATTTTCTTTTCCATTTCCACCACTGCCCATAGCATCACCACACTTTTTCTCCGTGCACGGAAAAAGACAAGACAAATTACACAGGGTCACTGGAGCCAGCAAACATTAAAATCTGGCCTCTAAAAAATGCAGCACATCACATAATAAATAACGTATCTGATGTGCTGCATTTTTTAGAGGCCAGATTTTAATGTGTGCGGGCTCCGTGTGCCTCTCTAGTGTTTGTTCTTAGTTGGTTATACAAATAAGTATAACCAACTAAGAACACACACCAGAGAGACAAAGGAAACGGGTGTACAATGACCATTAAAGCACCCGAGGGGAGAGAACAAAATAACAAAAATGCTGTGTGCAGTGTGCACAGTTCGCTTGCACCGTGGGGCAGATTAGACTCCGAGCTCACCACCAAGGTGGGGGGTCAGAGATCTAATATGCCCTGTGAGAGCACTGTGCACAAATAGAACAGGGCAGATTAGTTTGCGGGCTTTGCAAGGAGCAGCTCCGCCCCCCTACTCCATGCCACCACGGGTGCTTTCTCTGTTTTTTTTAGTTTTTTTTTTAGTAACCCAGTGCAGAGCATGGGTTTGGGCCGCTGACTCTGGCCCGATCCCGAGATACGGCTACACATCTGGTGCCCGATCTCGGACCCGGCGAGAGACGGCCCAATGACCAGTGCTGGTCCACAACAATTTCTTACCACTGGCATCTGCAGACAGCTTTCATTTCCCATTTACTGCTGTTTCACTATCTCTCTCTCTCTCCCCATCTTGCTCACTCCCTCTCAAAATACTCTGAAATAGAAACATTTGACACAATATAACATAAGGAGCTGGGCGCGAGCAGCTTTGGGGAGGGAAGTCTTGCGACTCCACTCAATACTGCGATGAGTCACCCCTTCCTGGGAGCATGGTATCTCCCAGGACTCGTGCCAAGGTCACATGGTCGTGACCATGTGACTGAAACAATAAAAGCGACGAGCCAGTTCTGGCTCCGTCAGTTGATACAATCTTTCTCCTGCCAGGCGTTATGAAAGCTGAGGCGCCCTTTTCACCTGGCTGGCAAGCTGGCAGAAAGAAGTGAGCAGAGAGGAGTTTAGAGGGAAGAGACGCAAGGAGTGACACAGCTAGGAGAACACACATGAAGATCAAACAGCTGGGGATAGAAGAAGGAGATAGAAAGTGGCGAATAAAGGAGAAGGAAAGAAGGTGCAGAGAATACAGTAAGAATTTGAAAAGGACAAAAAGAGAATGTTGAAGAACACAGAAGAGGGAGAGAATGACCGACCCAGAGAGAACAAGGAATTAAAGGAGTGGATTAAACACAACATTAATCAAAACAGAGAGACTCAAAGAAGGAGGGTGGACTGTAGGGAGAGGGGGAGAGGAGACAAATAGATAAACAACAGAAGACGGAGAGAGTGAGATCAAAAGATTGGGTTCGAGAGCTCCCTTAGAAAAAAACATCAGAAAAGTACACACGAGCAACCTTGGAAAAAGGACAGGGACATAGTTAGGAAGAAACAAATAAAAAACACCACAGAAAGAACAGGGGGAATAGCCAAAAGGATGTATACCGAGCCCGCAGAGGGCTAACAGGATCTGAAACCCCCAAAAATGAAAAAATCCACCCAGACGTTAAAGGTGGGGAAGAAAAGCCAGTGGAAGATGTACACCCCAGGAAAGTCAAACTGGAGGACATAAGGAGGAGAAAGGAAACAAAACAGAGGGAGAAAGAGGCTGTGTAATTAGGTAGAGGTGATGGAACCCCCCCAGTGAACTGTAGGGGGGAAACGTTGAGTGGGCATAAAAAGACAAGTGTAGTAAAAGGGAGCAAAGAGAGAAGCAACAGTCAGGATGATAGTATCAACCTCCTGGTCGGAGATCCTCCTGGGTGGAGAGCATGCTGGGTGGATGGACTCCTGGGTAGAGAGCATGCTTGGGAGAGAGTCTCCTGTGTGGAGAGCATCCTGGGCAGAGAGTATTCTGGGTGGAGAGCATGCTGGGTGGAGAACATCCTAGGATGAGAGCATCCTGGGTGGATGACATCCTGTGTGGAGAACCTCCAGGGTGCAGAACCTCCTGGGTGGAGGGCATGCTGGGTGTAGAGCCTCATGGGTGGAGAGCATCCTGGGTGGAGAGCATGCTGGTGGAGAGCATGCTGGGTGGAGAACATTGTGGGCAGAGAGCATGCTGGGTGGAGAGCATCCTAGGTTGAGAGCTTCCTGGGAGGAGAGCATCCTGAGTGAAAAGCATGCTGGGTGGAGAGCATCCTTGGTGGAGAGCATCCTGGGTGGAGAGCATACTGGGTGGAGAGCATCCCAGATGGAGAGCCTCCAGGGTGGAGAACCTACTGGGTAGAGAGTATGCTGGGTGGAGAGCCTCCTGGGTGGACAGCATGCTTGGTGGATAGCTTCCTTGGTGGAGAGCATGCTGGGACCGGAGAGTCTCCAGGGTGAAGAACCTCCTGGGTGGAGAGAATGCTGGGTGGAGAGCCTCCTGGGTGGAGAACATGCTTGGTGGAGAGCCTCCTTGGTGGAGGGCATGCTGGGGCCGGAGAGCCTCCAGGGTGGAGAGCCTCCTTGGAGGTGAACATGCTGTGACCATAGAGTTTCCAGGGTGGAGAGCCTCCTGGGTGGAGAGCATGCTTGATGGAGAGCCTCCTGGGTGGAGAGCATGCTGGGACCAGAGAGTCTCCAGGGTGGAGAGCCTCCTAGGTGGAGTGCATGATTGGTGGAGGGCCTCCTGGGTGGAGAGCATGCTTGGTGGAGAGCCTCCTTGGTGGAGAGCATGCTGGGGACGGAGAGCCTCCAGGGTGGAGAGCCTCCTGGGAGGTGAGCATGCTGGGGCCAGAGAGTCTCCAGGGTGGAGGGCCTCCTGGGTGGAGAACATGCTTGGTGGAGAGCCTCCTGGGTGAAGCATGCTGTGGCCAGAAAATCCCCAGGGTGGAGAGCCTCCAAGGTGGAGAGAATGCTGGGTAGAGAGCCTCCTGGGTGGAGAACATGCTTGGTGGAGAGCCTCCTTGGTGGAGAGCATGCTTGGTGGAGAGCCTCCTGGGTGAAGCATGCTGTGGACAGAAAATCTCCAGGTTGGAGAGCCTCCTAGGTGGAGAGCATGCTTGGTGGAGGGCCTCCTGGGTGGAGAGCACGCTTGGTGGAGAGCCTCCTGGCTGGAGTGCATGCTGGGGCCGGAGAGTCTCCATGGTGGAGAGCCTTCGGGGAGGTGAGCATCCTGAAGCCAGAGAGTCTCCAGGGTGGAGAGCCTCCTGGGTAGGATGCATGCTTGGTGGAGAGCCTCCTGTGTGGAGAGCCTCCTGGGAGGTGAGCATGCTGGGGCCGGAGAGCCTCCAGGGGTATCACTACATAATATCCCAAACAAAAATATCACCATAGATGTGGCCGTTTGGTTCGCCATAGGCAATATTTTTGTTGGGGATATTATGCGGGAGCAGGGGTTGCGGGGGTGTCCCCTGCACATAAAAAAATGATCAGAGGGTTGCAGGGGTGTGCCTCGCAGGGTCCATGTGTCAATTTTGCCGGAAAAATATGGCAATATTTTTGCATCGCGCTATTTACGCAGTGGAATTAACACATGGAACCCCTCCAAGGTGGAGAGCCTCCTGGATGGAGAGCATGCTGGGTGGAGAGCATGCTTTGTGGAGAGCCTCCTGGGTGGAGAACATGCTGGGTGGAGAGCCTCCTGGGTGGAGAGTATGGTGGGGCAGGAGAGCCTGCTGGGTGGAGAGCATCCTGGCTGGAGAGCATCCTGGGCCGAGAGCATTCTGTGTGGAGAGCATGCTGGGCAGAGAGCATCCTGGATGGAGAGCATCCTGGGTGGAGAGCATCCTGGGTGAAGAGCCTTCTAGGTTGAGAACATCCTGGGTGGAGAGCATCCTGGGTAGAGAGCATGCTGGGTGGAGAGCCTCCTGGGTGGACAGCATGCTTGGTGGAGAGCTTCCTTGGTGGAGAGCTTGCTGGGGCTGGAGAGTCTCCAGGGTGGAGAGCCTCCTGGGTGGAGGGCATGTTTCGTGGAGAGCCTCCAGGGTGGAGAGCATTCTGGGGCCAGAGTGTCTCCAGGGTGGAGAACCTCCTGGGTGGAGAGAACGCTGGGTGGAGAGCCTCCTGCGTGGAGAACATGCTTGGTGGATAGCCTCCTTGGTGGAGGGCACACTGAGGCCGGAGAGCCTTCAGGGTGGAGAGCCTCCTTGGAGGTGAGCATGCTGTGACCAGAGAGTCTCCAGGGTGGAGAGCATGCTGGGGCCAGAGAGTCTCCAGGGTGGAGAGCCTCTGTGGTGGAGAGCATGCTTGGTGTGTTGAAACTGATATAATATTGTTTTGTCTTCATTGTATATGTTGGCCTATGCCCAGTCGCTTTGGGAGGAAATCCGTATTGCAAGGTTGTGACCTTAAGTTAATCAAGCCTCCATTTTAGGTTAGACCGCCATTTTGGTTTATCGTGCAAAGTCAACCTGTGGCCTAAAATGGCCGACCTGTGTCCTCTTGTTTTCACTTTAACCTCTTCAACCTCTGTAGGCGAGTTGTATGTTAGGGTCATGTAGACCTTGTCCTTTCTTGACCTAGGGATCAGGGGATTACTTGAATCGGTGATGTTAACCTACAAGTATACAAGAACAATAATGCTATTTAAACATGATATGCAAAATATCTGTTTGATCTGCATTGAAGCAAATGTGTAAAGAGTGTACAGTCACATCCAGAGAATAGTAGTACTTGTTAGTAAATGTATTAAGAAGTAAACCACATGCACGAGATATGTAAATTAGGAATTAACCTGGCGCGAACCCTAGCCCAGTACATGATTAACTTGTAAGAGGCTGGACATCGTTACGAAGAAACTGTATAAATATGCTGATGTCCAGCTAGCAATCCCTGTTCACTGCTCACATTGAACCTGCTGGTGGTCTCTGTGAAGTACTGACGGCCAAATAGCTATTTGTGTACTTTGTTTTGTAAACTGTTCAGTGTTGCAATAAAGATTCTGGGAATCTTTACAAGCCCGTGTTGGTGTATTTCTCTCTGCATGGTCTAAGAGCCTTAATATTGTATTTTCTGATTCCACAGGTGGAGGGCCTCCTGGGTGGAGAGCATGGTTGGAGAAGAGCCTCCTTGGTGGAGAGCATGCTGGGGACGGAGGGCCTCCAGGGTGGAGAGCCTCCTGGGAGGTGAGCATGCTGGGGCCAGAGAGTCTCCGTCTCCAGTGTGGAGGGCCTCCTGGGTGGAGAGCATGCTTGTTAGAGAGCATCCAGGGTGGGGAGCCTCCTGGGAGGTAAGCATGCTGGGGCCAGAAAGTCTCCAGGGTGGAGAGCATGCTGGGTGGAGAGCATGCTTGGTGGAGAGCCTCTTGGGTAAAGCATGCTGTGGCCAGAAAATCTCCATGGTGGAGAGTCTCCTAGGTGGAGAGCATGCTTGGTGGAGGGCCTCCTGGGTGGAGAGCATGCTGGGGACGGAGAGCCTCCAGGGTGGAGAGCCTCCTGAGAGGTGAGCATGCTGGGGCTAGAGAGTCTCCAGGGTGGAGGGCCTCCTGGGTGGAGAGCATGCTTGTTGGAGAGCCTCCAGGGTGGGGAACCTCCTGGGAGGTGAGCATGCTGGGGCCAGAAAGTCTCCAGGGTAGAGAGCATGCTGGGTGGAGAGCCTCCTGGGTGAAGCATGCTGTGGACAGAAAATCTCCAGGGTGGAGAGCCTCCTAGGTGGAGAGCATGCTTGGTGGAGGGCCTCCTGGGTGGAGAGCATGCTTGGGGGAGAGCCACCTGGCTGGAGTGCATGCTGGGGCCGGAGAGTCTCCATGGTAGAGAGCCTCCAGGGCGGTGAGCTTCCTGAAGCCAGAGAGTCTCCAGGGTGGAGAGCCTCCTGGGTGGGATGCATGCTTGGTGGAGAGCCTCCTGTGTGGAGAGCCTCCTGGGAGGTGAGCATGATGGGGCTAGAGAGTGTCTAGGGTGGAGAGCCTTCTGAGTGGAGAGCATGCTTGGTGGAGAGCTTCCTGGGTGGAGTGCATGCTGGGGCCGGAGAGTCTCCATGGTGGAGAGCCTCCGGGGTGGTGAGCATCCTGAGGCCAGAGAGTCTCCAGGGTGTAGAGCCTCCTGGGTGGGATGCATGCTTGGTGGAGAGCCTCCTGTGTGGAGAGCCTCCTGGGAGGTGAGCATGATGGGGCCAGAGAGTGTCTAGGGTGGAGAGCATTCTGGGTGGAGAGCATGCTTGGTGGAGAGCCTCCTGGGTGGAGTGTATGCTGTGGCCGGAGAGTCTCCAGGGTGGAGAGCCTCCTGGGTGGAGAGCATGCTTTCTGGAGAGCCTCCTGGGTGGAGAGCATGCTTGGTGGAGAGCCTCCTGGGTAGAGAGCATGCTGGGGCTGGAGAGTCTCTAAGGCAGTGGATGATGTACACCCCAGGAAAGTCAAAGCAGTGGAAGTAGGAGGAGCAAGGAAACCATTCCAGAGGGAAAAAGAGGGTGTGTAATGAGGTAGAGGTGATGGAACTACCCCAGTGAGGTGTAGGGGTGAACATGTTTGTGTTCATAAAAACACCAGTGTAGTAAAAGGGAGGAGAGAGAGAAGCAACAGTCAGGATGATAGCCCAACCTCCTGGGTTGAGAGTATGCTTGATGGAGAGCCTCCTGGTTGGAGAGCATGCTGGGTGGAGAGCCTCCTGGGAGGAGAGCATTCTAGGGCCGGAGAGCCTCCGGGGTGGAGAGACTCCTTGGTGGACAGCATTCTGGGTGGAGAGCATGCTAGGTGGAGTGCATCCTGGCTGGAGAGCATCCTGAGTGGAGAGCATCCTGGGTGGAGAGCATCCTGGGTGGAGAGGATCCTGGGTGAAGAGCATGCTGAGGCCGGAGAGCCTCCAGGGTGGAGAGCCTCCTGGGTGGAGAGCATGCCGGGTGGAGAGCATACTGGCTGGAGAGCATCCTGGGTGGAGTCAGCCTGGGTGGAGAGCATCCTGGGTGGAGAGCATGCTGGTTGGAGAGCCTCCAGGGTGAAGAGCATTCTGGGTTGAGAGGATCCTGGGTGAAGAGCCTGCTTTGACCACAGAGCCTCCAGGTTGGAGAGCCTCCTGGATGGAGAGCATGCTGGATGGAGAGCCTTATGGGTGGAGAGCATGCTGGATGGAGAGCATGCTGTATGGAGAGCATCCTTGGTGGAGAACATCCTGGGTGGAGAGGATGCTGGGTGGAGAGCATGCTGGGTGGAGAGCATCCTGGATGGAGAGCAGCCTGGGTGGAGAGCATCCTGGGTGAAGAGTTTGCTGGGTGGAGAGCATCCTGGGAGGAGATTCTCCTGGGTGGAGACCATGCTGGGTGGAGAGCCTCCTGGGTTGAGAGCCTCCTGGGTGATGAGCATCTTGGGTGGAGTGCATCCTGGCTGGAGAGCATCCTGAGTGGAGAGCATCCTGGGTGGAGAGCATCCTGGGTGGAGAGCATCCTGGGTGAAGAGCATGCTGAGGCCGGAGAGCCTCCAGGGTGGAGTGCCTCCTGGGTGGAGAGCATGCCGGGTGGAGAGCATACTGGCTGGAGAGCATCCTGGGTGGAGTCAGCCTGGGTGGAGAGCATCCTGGGTGGAGAGCATGCTGGTTGGAGAGCCTCCAGGGTGAAGAGCATTCTGGGTTGAGAGGATCCTGGGTGAAGAGCCTGCTTTGACCACAGAGCCTCCAGGTTGGAGAGCCTCCTGGATGGAGAGCATTCTGGATGGAGAGCCTTATGGGTGGAGAGCATGCTGGATGGAGAGCATGCTGTATGGAGAGCATCCTTGGTGGAGAACATCCTGGGTGGAGAGGATGCTGGGTGGAGAGCATGCTGGGTGGGGAGCATCCTGGATGGAGAGCAGCCTGGGTGGAGAGCATCCTGGGTGAAGAGTTTGCTGGGTGGAGAGCATCCTGGGAGGATATTCTCCTGGGTGGAGACCATGCAGGGTGGACAGCCTCCTGGGTGGAGAGCCTCCTGTGTGGAGAGCATCCTAGGTGGAGAGCATGCTGGGTGGAGAGCATCCTTGATGTAGAGCCTCCAGGGTGGAGAATCTCCTGGGTGGTGAGCATGCTGGGTGGAGAGTCTCTTGGGTGGAGCGCCTCCTGGGAGATGAGCATGATGGGGCCAGAGAGTGTCTTGGGTGGAGAGCCATCTGGGCGGAGAGCATGCTTGGTAGAGAGCCTCCTGGGTCGAGTGCATGCTGGGGCCGGAGAGTCTCCATGGTGGACAGCCTCCGGGGAGGTGAGCACCCTGAAGCCAGAGAGTCCCCAGGGTGGAGAGCCTCCTGGGTGGAGAGCATGCTTGTTGGAGAGCCTCCTGGGTGGAGAGCATGCTTGGTGGAGAGCCTCCTGGGTAGAGAGCATGCTGGGGCCGAAGAGTCTCCAAGGCAGTGGAGAATGTACACCCCAGGATAGTCAAAGCAGTGGAAGTAGGAGGAGAAAGGAATCCATTCCAGAGGGTAAAAGAGGGTGTGTAATTAGGTAGAGGAGATGGAACTTCCCCAGTGAGGTGTAGGGGTGAAAATGTGTGTGTTCACAAAAAGACCAGTGTAGTAAAAGGGAGGAGAGAGAGAAGCAACAGTCAGGATGATAGCCCAACCTCCAAGGTGGAGAGCATCCTTGACGGAGAGCCTCCTGGTTGGAGAGCATGCTGTGAGGAGAGCCTCCTGGGAGATGAGCATTCTAGGGCCAGAGAGCCTCCAGGGTGGAGAGCATGCTAGGTGGAGAGCATCCTGGCTGGAGAGCATTCTGAGTGGAGAGCATCCTGGGTGGAGAGCATCCTGGGTGGAGAGCATGCTGAGGCCGGAGAGCCTCCAGGGTAGAGAGCCTCCTGGGTGGAGAGCATGCTGGGTGGAGAGCCTCCTGGGTGGAGAGCATCCTGGCTGGAGAGCATCCTGGGTGGAGAGCAACCGGGGAGAAAAGAAACCTGGGTGGAGAGCATCCTAGGTGGAGAGCATGCTGGTTGGAGAACCACCTGGGTGAAGAGCTTGCTGGGTTGAGAGGATCCTGGGTGAAGCACATGCTTTGGCCAGAGAGCCTACAGGGTGGAGAGCCTCCTGGATGGAGAGCATGCTGGATGGAGAGCCTTATGGGTGGAAAGCATGCTGGATGGAGAGCATCCTGGGTGGAGAGCATCCTGGATGGAGAGCATGCTGGGTCGAGAGCATCCTGGGTGGAGAACATCCTGGGTGGAGAGCATCCTGGGTGGAGAGCATGCTGCGTGGAGAGCATCCTGGGTGGAGAGCATCCTGGGTGGAGAGCAGCCTGGGTGGAGAGTTTGCTGGGTGGAGAGTTTGTTGGGTGGAGAGCATCCTGGGAGGAGAGTCTCCTGGGTGGAGACCATGCTGGGTGGAGAGCCTCCTGGGTTGAGAACCTCCTGGGTGAAGAGCATCTTGGGTGGAGAGCCTCCTGGGAAGAGAGCATGCTGGGGCAGGAGAGCCTCAAGGGTGGAGAGCCTCCTGGGTGGAGAGCCTCCTGGGTAGAGAACATGCTTGGGCCGGAGATCCTCCAGGGAGGAGAGCCTCCTGGGTGGAGAGCATGCTTGGTGGAGAGACTCCTGGGTAGAGAAAATGCTGGGGCCGGAGATCCTCCAGGGTGGAGAGCCTCCTGGGTGGAGAGCATGCTTGGTGGAGAGCCTCCTGGGCAGAGAGCATGCTGGGTGGAGAGCATGCTGGGTGGAGAGCCTCCTCGGTGGAGAGCATGCTGGGGCAGGAGAGCCTCCAGGGTGGAGAGCCTCCTGGGTGGAGAGCATGCTGGGCGGAGAGCCTCCAGGACAGAGAGCATGCTGGGTGGAGAACATGCTGGGTGGAGAGCCTCCTGGGTGGAGAGTCTGCTGGGGCAGGAGAACCTCCAGGGTGGAGAGCCTCCTGGGTGGAGAGCATGCTGGGCGGAGAGCATCCTGGCTGGAGAGTATCTTGAGCTGAGAGCATTCTGTGTGGAGAGCATGCTGGGCAGAGAGCATCATGGATGGAGAGCATCCTGGGTGGAGAGCATGCTGGGTGGAGAGCCTCCTAGGTTGAGAACATCCTGAGTGGAGAGCATCCTGGGTAGAGAGCATGTTGGACGGAGAGCATTCTTTGGAGAGAGCATACTGGGTGTAGAGCATCCTGGGTGGAGCGCAAGCTGGGTGGAGTGCATGCTTGGTGGAGAGCCTCCTGGGTAGAGAAAATGCTGGGGATGGAGATCCTCCATGGTGGAGAGCCTCCTGGGTGGAGAGCATGCTTGGTGGAGAGCCTCCTGGGTGGAGAGCATGCTGGATGTAGAGCCTCCTGGGTGGAGAGCATGCTGGGGCAGGAGAGCCTCCAGGGCTCAGAGCCTCCTGGGTGGAGAGCATGCTGGGTGGAGAGCATCCTGGCTGGAGAGCATTCTGAGTGGAGAGCATCCTGGGTGGAGAGCATCCTGGGTGGAGAGCATGCTGAGGCCGGAGAGCCTCCAGGGTAGAGAGCCTCCTGGGTGGAGAGCATGCTGGGTGGAGAGCCTCCTGGGTGGAGAGCATCCTGGGTGGAGAGCATCCTGGGTGGAGAGCATGCTGGTTGGAGAACCACCAGGGTAAAGAGCTTGCTGGGTTGAGAGGATCCTGGGTGAAGCGCATGCTTTGGCCAGAGAGCCTACAGGGTGGAGAGCCTCCTGGATGGAGAGCATGCTGGATGGAGAGCCTTATGGGTGGAGAGCATGCTGGATGGAGAGCATCCTGGGTGGAGAGCATCCTGGATGGAGAGCATGCTGGGTCGAGAGCATCCTGGGTGGAGAACATCCTGGGTGGAGAGCATGCTGGGTGGAGAGCATGCTGGGTGGATAGCATGCTGCGTGGAGAGCATCCTGGGTGGAGAGCAGCCTGGGTGGAGAGTTTGTTGGGTGGAGAGTTTGTTGGATGGAGAGCATCCTGGGAGGAGAGTCTCCTGGGTTGAGACCATGCTGGGTGGAGAGCCTCCTGGGTTGAGAGCCTCCTGGGTGAAGAGCATCTTGGGTGGAGAGCCTCCTGGGAAGAGAGCATGCTGGGGCAGGAGAGCCTCCAGGGTGGAGAGCCTCCTGGGTGGAGAGCCTCCTGGGTAGAGAAAATGCTGGGGCCGGAGATCCTCCATGGTGGAGAGCCTCCTGGGTGGAGAGCATGCTTGGTGGAGAGCCTCCTGGGCAGAGAGCATGCTGGGTGGAGAGCATGCTGGGTGGAGAGCCTCCTCGGTGGAGAGCATGCTGGGGCAGGAGAGCCTCCAGGGTGGAGAGCCTCCTGGGTGGAGAGCATGCTGGGCGGAGAGCCTCCAGGATGGAGAGCATGCTGGGTGGAGAACATGCTGGGTGGAGAGCCTCCTGGGTGGAGATTCTGCTGGGGCAGGAGAGCCTCCAGGGTGGAGAGCCTCCTGGGTGGAGAGCATGCTGGGCGGAGAGCATCCTGGCTGGAGAGTATCTTGGGCTGAGAGCATTCTGTGTGGAGAGCATGCTGGGCAGAGAGCATCATGGATGGAGAGCATCCTGGGTGGAGAGCATGCTGGGTGGAGAGCCTCCTAGGTTGAGAACATCCTGAGTGGAGAGCATCCTGGGTAGAGAGCATGTTGGACGGAGAGCATTCTTTGGAGAGAGCATACTGGGTGTAGAGCATCCTGGGTGGAGCGCAAGCTGGGTGGAGTGCATGCTTGGTGGAGAGCCTCCTGGGTAGAGAAAATGCTGGGGATGGAGATCCTCCAGGGTGGAGAGCCTCCTGGGTGGAGAGCATGCTTGGTGGAGAGCCTCCTGGGTGGAGAGCATGCTGGGTGGAGAGCATGCTGGATGTAGAGCCTCCTGGGTGGAGAGCATGCTGGGGCAGGAGAGCCTCCAGGGTGGAGAGCCTCCTGGGTGGAGAGCATGCTGGGTGGAGAGCATCCTGGCTGGAGAGCATTCTGAGTGGAGAGCATCCTGGGTGGAGAGCATCCTGGGTGGAGAGCATGCTGAGGCCGGAGAGCCTCCAGGGTAGAGAGCCTCCTGGGTGGAGAGCATGCTGGGTGGAGAGCCTCCTGGGTGGAGAGCATCCTGGCTGGAGAGCATCCTGGGTGGAGAGCAACCGGGGAGGAAAGCAACCTGGGTGGAGAGCATCCTGGGTGGAGAGCATGCTGGTTGGAGAACCACCTGGGTAAAGAGCTTGCTGGGTTGAGAGGATCCTGGGTGAAGCGCATGCTTTGGCCAGAGAGCCTACAGGGTGGAGAGCCTCCTGGATGGAGAGCATGCTGGATGGAGAGCCTTATGGGTGGAGAGCATGCTGGATGGAGAGCATCCTGGGTGGAGAGCATCCTGGATGGAGAGCATCCTGGATCGAGAGCATGCTGGGTCGAGAGCATCCTGGGTGGAGAGCATGCTGGGTGGATAGCATGCTGCGTGGAGAGCATCCTGGGTGGAGAGCAGCCTGGGTGGAGAGTTTGTTGGGTGGAGAGTTTGTTGGATGGAGAGCATCCTGGGAGGAGAGTCTCCTGGGTGGAGACCATGCTGGGTGGAGAGCCTCCTGGGTTGAGAGCCTCCTGGGTGAAGAGCATCTTGGGTGGAGAGCCTCCTGGGAAGAGAGCATGCTGGGGCAGGAGAGCCTCCAGGGTGGAGAGCCTCCTGGGTGGAGAGCCTCCTGGGTAGAGAACATGCTTGGGCCGGAGATCCTCCAGGGAGGAGAGCCTCCTGGGTGGAGAGCATGCTTGGTGGAGAGCAGTGTTCCCTCTAAGCTGTGCGCATGTGCGCTTGCCCAGCTTCCTTCTGGGTGCCGCTCAGAAGATTTTTTGCAGCGCACACAGACAATTCTCACCTATTCAAAAATATTTAATAAGGCACAAGCCACTGCAATTAATTGAAATGTGCTTTCTCTTAAAATAAGCAACTAGTCTTGATATTCTGCATTAACCTACTATGCAAGGGTGACCGTAAACACCTAAAACCCCTAACAGCAAAATACACACATAAGAGGTTAAAAATTAATATGAAAAACTGGCTCCATGAAAAGAAGAATCTAACCAAGATATACCTGCACACATTAACCAAATAATGTCCCTCCCCACCCATGACTCCTAAGCTTGATTCTACCACACTTTTACCTTACGACTAACTTCTGCCCCAGAACACAGTAAGATAGTACCGGACAACGATGACTCTTCCTCTCTTGACTCTGCGAAAGGTTAGAAGACGTGTACCTACATCCACTTGTTTTATGATTGTTGTAATATGAATAATATTTATAACATTCACATACTAGAATTTCTGTTACTCATTGTGCCTTACCGAAAACGTCACCCACACGATACAATCGAACTACCAGCTAAAATATTGGATACTGACTGTAAGTTAGCAGGCTACATGGTTGTGTAACCTTATCCCAAACTTCCTCTTCTTTGTCCATATGTCACGCAAGTGCTTTGAAGCGGCACCCTTGCAAGTTAACGCATTATAAAGCTCAAATATTAATTTGCCCTGTAAGGAGTTTAAGACAAATGTGATGCTCAGGATCTCCTACTTTAGCATTACTAACATTACCCTATAAGTGGAGACCAACAGTGCAATATCATGTATTTTGAATACAAGGGATAATGGGTATGGTCTATGTCTAGGATTACTCATCCATAGTATCAGGGCATCGTATATTAAGACAGGAGAATGCTTTTCACACAATCTGCCTCGTTTCCAAGTCATCAAAGTTCCTTTGGGCATAGACCGTCACACATTATATGTTAACTCTCTGCAATGCAAAAACGGTTTCACTGAGCATTGTGTAATCCTAAACAATGATACAAGGGTGGGGTATGTTGCAAACAATCTTGTATGCACTGCAAAAGAATTGCGTACATGCAGAGTCATGACATTCTTAAAATGCACATATGTTGAGGCATTAAATATGCCTTGCTTGCAAAGTATTGTGGATCTGCAAATAACCCAGTGAGTGTTTACTGCTACAATCCCTCACTTTTTTACAGTGCTCTATCTACTAGTATTGGAGGCTAGCACAGAGGCCAGGGAAGGGTATTGGTGAAAGTGCACAGGTCATCACTCCTTGCGGGTGATGAACGAAGCGCACATTTCAAAAACCAAGTCAGATGTTTCGGCAGTACACTGAAGGAAATGTGTTGCATGTTTGCTGAAGGATAGGAAATTCTAGTACCCGTCTAGAACACAGTACCTTCTTTTTCTTTCTATGCTCAGCTGCTAAGGGCTTTTCAATATAATAATGTGTTCTGTGTGTATCGTCTCTAGCATCCACCTGCATCTTATTGAATTGATAAAGAATTACAGAAAAGGAATTCATAGTTACAGAGGAAGGCACTCAATCAGTTGTATCTCTGATGAATTGATTATATTAACTTAAAAGGCATATATATATTGTGTTTTCTTCAGCAGGGCTTCATAACAAACCTGAGTAATGCTCTTAGTTCATTTTATCTAGCCTGTGGTGCAGAACTATAGACTTTATTATATGCCCTGTCATTTAACTTCCTATATCAGGGGTATTCGCAGGGCACTAATCAGATTTTGCTCCCTACTTGGAGTCAAATGATTTTTCAGGGAGTAAAAAAGTAATTAGCTTTGCCAGTAGGGATAACTTCTGCTTATTAAAAGGTGTTCTTCCCCTTAAAATTCCTGTTGAGATCAGGCATTAATATTATAAGAGTTCCTTCCTATGACACTACTCTACCGGTCACCGATTCAAAAAAATATCAGTAGAGCTGTTTTTCGTTTTTGTTGGGCACATTTTCATTTTTAAAGTGTAAAAATGGATGGTGCATATGTCTCTTAGCTGTAAGGATATTATAAGCATGTTCTCCTGGAGCTTGAATTACTTCATTAATGTGGCACTTGAACTCCTATCAGCATGTTTTTTGACACATTGCTTTTTTAATCCATCAGAATTTCTTGACAGCCACATCAGTTTATGACGAGCAATATTTGTGTTTTATATTACACAGGAGTAATTTTCCAGTGGCATAAAACGTTTTCAAGGTACTCTGACAGATGCTGAAGTCTTGGACTGGTTGATGAGTTTTCTGTTTAATCACATATGACATTCTATTTTAGCCTATGTGTTTGAAAAAAGTGTTGCAAGATTTGTCAAGAATTGCCGTGGCTGGGAAGAGGAAATTCCTTTCCAAACGCTCTTCTGCGACGGTAGTTCATTAAATAAACATGCTCACAAAGTGGCTTACCTTATTAGTCAGATGTGCACATGGAAAATAATGTGCGCACAACAGCAAACCAGTTCTGCACATAGAGAAAAATAATTAGAGGGAACATTGGTGGAGAGACTCCTGGGTAGAGAAAATGCTGGGGCCGGAGATCCTCCAGGGTGGAGAGCCTCCTGGGTGGAGAGCATGCTTGGTGGAGAGCCTCCTGGGCAGAGAGCATGCTGGGTGGAGAGCATGCTGGGTGGAGAGCCTCCTCGGTGGAGAACATGCTGGGGCAGGAGAGCCTCCAGGGTGGAGAGCCTCCTGGGTGGAGAGCATGCTGGGCGGAGAGCCTCCAGGATGGAGAGCATGCTGGGTGGAGAACATGCTGGGTGGAGAGCCTCCTGGGAGGAGAGTCTGCTGGGGCAGGAGAGCCTCCAGGGTGGAGAGCCTCCTGGGTGGAGAGCATGCTGGGCGGAGAGCATCCTGGCTGGAGAGTATCTTGGGCTGAGAGCATTCTGTGTGGAGAGCATGCTGGGCAGAGAGCATCATGGATGGAGAGCATCCTGGGTGGAGAGCATGCTGGGTGGAGAGCCTCCTAGGTTGAGAACATCCTGAGTGGAGAGCATCCTGGGTAGAGAGCATGTTGGACGGAGAGCATCCTTGGGGAGAGCATACTGGGTGTAGAGCATCCTGGGTGGAGCGCAAGCTGGGTGGAGCGCATGCTTGGTGGAGAGCCTCCTGGGTAGAGAAAATGCTGGGGATGGAGATCCTCCAGGGTGGAGAGCCTCCTGGGTGGAGAGCATGCTTGGTGGAGAGCCTCCTGAGTGGAGAGCATGCTGGGTGGAGAGCATGCTGGATGTAGAGCCTCCTGGGTGGAGAGCATGCTGGGGCTGGAGAGCCTCCAGGGTGGAGAGCCTCCTGGGTGGAGAGCATGCTGGGTGGAGAGCATCCTGGCTGGAGAGCATCCTGGGCCGAGAGCATTCTGTGTGGAGAGCATGCTGGGCAGAGAGCATCCTGGATGGAGAGCATCCTGGGTGGAGAGCATGCTGGGTGAAGAGCCTCCCAGGTTGAGAACATCCTGGGTGGAGAGCATCCTGGGTAGAGAGCATGTTGGATGGAGAGCATCCTTGGGAAGAGCATCCTGGGTGGAGAGCATCCTGGGTGGAGAGCATGCTGGGTGGAGAGCATCCTAGGTGGAGAGCATCCAGGGTGGAGAACCTCCAGGGTGAAGAGCATGCGGGGGCCTGAGAGTTTCCAGGGTGGAGTGCCTCCTGGGTGGAGAGCATGCTTGGGGGAGAGCCTCCTGTTTGGAGAACATGCTGGGGCCGGAGAGCCTCCAGGGTGGAGAACCTCCTGGGTGGACAGCATGCTGGGGCGGGAGAGTCTCCAGGGTGGAGAGTCTCCTGGGTGGTGAGCATGTTGGGTGGAGAGGATGCTGGGTGGATGGCTTCTGGGTGGATAGCATCCTGGGTGGAGAGCATGCTGGGTGGTGAGCACCTTGGGTGGAGGGCATCCTGGGTGGAGAGCATGTTGGCTGGAGAGGATGCTGGGTGGATGGTGTCTGGGTGGAGAGCCTCCTGGGTGGAGAAAAAGCTGAGTGGAGAGTCTCCTGGGTGGAGAGCATGCTGGGTGGTAAGCACCCTCGGTGGAAAGCTTCCTGAGTGGAGAGAATGTTGGATGGAGAGGATGCTGGGTGGATGGCTTCTGGGTGGAGAGCCTCCTGGGTGGAGAACAAGCTTGATGGAGAGCATCCTGGGTGGAGAGCATGCTGGGTGGAGAACAAGCTTGGTGGAGAGCATCCTGGGTGGAGAGCATGCTGGGTGGTGAACACCCTGGCTGGAGAGCTTCCTGAGTGGAGAGCTTGCTTGGTGGAGAGCATAATGGGTGAAGAGCATGCTGGGTGGAGTGCCTCCTGGGTGGAGAGCCTCCTGGGTGGAGAGAAAACTCGGTGGAGAGCCTCTTGGGTAGAGAGCCTCCTTGGTGGAGAGCATGTTGGAGCCGGAGGGCCTCCAGGATGGAGAGCCTCCTTGGTGGAGAGCCTCCTGGGTGGAGAGCATGCTGGGCCGGAGAAAGGGTGTCCCTTCAAACATTCTATGGAGGGAAAAGAACCAGTACACAAGGCGCAATATTCTTGAAAGGAGAATACATGATTCCCATCAAGACGACCCAAGGCAACACAGGAGATCGTGCCAGGTGTTGAAAGTGCAGGTCCCAATTTGATGTTTCCCAGAGCAGCAGCACAAGAAAGATCGCCAGGAGACCATGAAATAGAAACACTACAAAGGACTGTTAAACCAGGAGGGGGGCAATCTCTGGCCTTTGCAATAGATGGACTGTGGGCTCCGGCCTTTGTGAGAGAGGAAACCCTCAAAAGGATCCCCTACCCCAGTACTTGCTTGTTTGACACCCTCCTTGACCACTCTTTATCAAGAAGATCTTTGTTGTTTGGCTGTCACACTCGTGATACGTTCTATCCTTATCCCAAACCTTAACCTGAAAAAAGAGAAAATAAAGGAGAAATAATACGATAATTAATAAGTAGCCTCTTTGATTTTCAACTTGTGGGTGCTTACGCAGTGGTCTAGGGCTAGTGCTGATGAGCCGCTCCTTGCCACTCTAGCCTGTCACCCACTCTGCCATGCTGGTATTTTGGTCCTGGGGACACAGCACTCCCACTCGCTGAATCACTGTTACGGAATATAGTGCTCCTGGTGCACTACAGCAATCATAAGGAGAAATGGTTCTGCTGGCTAGCTTCAACAATCTTAAGGGAATATAGTGATCCTGACTCCTTTCATGGACCTTGAGAGGATACAGTAAACCTGACTTGCTTCAGCAACCTTAAGGCAATGTAGTGATCTGACTCCCTTCATGAACCTTAAGGGGATATAATGTTCCTGACTTGCTTCAGCAACCTTAAGGGTATATAGTGATCCTGACTCCCTTCATGGACCTTGAGAGGATATAGTACACCTGGCTCGCTTCAGAAACTTTAAGTAGAAAGAGTGCACCTGGCTCGCTTCATCAACATTAGGGCAATGTAGTGATCCTGACTCCCTTCATGAACCTTAAGGTGATATAGTGCTCCTGACTCACTTCAGCAACCTTAAGGCAATATAGTGTTCCTAACTCCCATCATGAACTTTAAGGGGCTATAGTACACTTGGTTTGCTTCAGCAATCTTAAGCGATATAGTGCATCTAGCTCCCTTCAGTAACCTTAATGGGTATAGTGCTCCTGACACATCAACCATAAGGAGATATAGTACAACTGGCTCGCTTCAGCAACTTTCAGGAGATATAATACACCTGGATTGCTACAACAACCTAAAGGAGATATAGTGAACCAGCATCCTTAAGGGGATATAGTGATCCTGACTTGCTTCATCAACCATAAGGAAATATGGTTCTCCTGGCTCACTTCAGCAAAATTGAAGGGATATAGTGATCCTGACGTGCTTCATCAACCGTAAGGAGATATGGTTCTCCAGGCTCGCTTCAGCAAAATTGAAGGGATATAGTGATCCTGGCTTGATTCATCAACCTTAAGGGAATATAGTGCACATGGCATGCTTCTGCAACGCCAAAGGGATATAGTGCACCTGGCTCACTTCAGGCAATCCTAAGGTGATATAGTGCACCTGGCTCACTTCAGCAACATAACGGGATATAGTGTACCTGGCTTGCATCAGCAACTTTAACGGGATATACTGCACCTGGCTTGCTTCAGCAGCCTTATGGGGATATAGTGCACCTGGCTCACTTCATCATCTTTAACAGGAAATACTGCACCTGGCTCGCTTCAGCAGCCTTATGGGGATATAGTGCACCTGGCTCACTTCATCATCTTTAACAGGAAATACTGCGCCTGGCTCGCTTCAGCAGCCTTATGGGGATATAGTGCACCTGGCTCACTTCATCATCTTTAACAGGAAATACTGCACCTGGCTCGCTTCAGCAGCCTTATGGGGATATAGTGCACCTGGCTCACTTCATCATCTTTAACAGGAAATACTGCGCCTGGCTCGCTTCAGCAGCCTTATGGGGATATAGTGCACCTGGCTCACTTCATCATCTTTAACAGGAAATACTGCGCCTGGCTCGCTTCAGCAGCCTTATGGGGATATAGTGCACCTGGCTCACTTCATCATCTTTAACAGGATATAGTGCACCTGGCTCACTTCAGCATCTTTAACAGGATATAGTGCACCTGGCTCACTTCATCATCTTTAACAGGATATAGTGCACCTGGCTCACTTCAGCATCTTTAACGGGATATAGTGCACCTGGCTCGCTTCAGCAGCCTTAAGGGGATATACTGCACCAGGCTCAATTAAGCAACTTTAACCGGATAAAGTGCACCTGGCTCGCTTCGGCAGCCTTAAGGGAATATACTTCACCGTGCTCACTTCAGCAACTTTAACGGGATATAGTGCACCTGGCTCGCTTCGGCAGCCTTAAGGGGATATACTGCACCGGGCTCACTTCAGCAGCCTTAAGGGGATATACTGCACCAGGCTCACTTCAGCAACTTTAACGGGATATAGTGCACCTGGCTCGCTTCAGCAGCCTTAAGGGGATATACTGCACCAGGCTCAATTAAGCAACTTTAACGGGATAAAGTGCACCTGGCTCGCTTCGGCAGCCTTAAGGGGATATACTGCACCGTGCTCACTTCAGCAACTTTAACGGGATATAGTGCACCTGGCTCGCTTCGGCAGCCTTAAGGGGATATACTGCACCGGGCTCACTTCAGCAACTTTAACGGGATATAGTGCACCTGGCTCGCTTCAGCAGCCTTAAGGGGATATACTGCACCAGGCTCAATTAAGCAACTTTAACGGGATAAAGTGCACCTGGCTCGCTTCGGCAGCCTTAAGGGGATATACTGCACCGTGCTCACTTCAGCAACTTTAATGGGATATAGTGCACCTGGCTCGCTTCGGCAGCCTTAAGGGGATATACTGCACCGGGCTCACTTCAGCAGCCTTAAGGGGATATACTGCACCAGGCTCACTTCAGCAACTTTAACGGGATATAGTGCACCTGGCTCACTTCATCATCTTTAACAGGATATAGTGCACCTGGCTCACTTCAGCATCTTTAACGGGATATAGTGCACCTGGCTCGCTTCGGCAGCCTTAAGGGGATATACTGCACCGGGCTCACTTCAGCAGCCTTAAGGGGATATACTGCACCAGGCTCGCTTCAGCAGCCTTAAGGGGATATACTGCACCAGGCTCAATTAAGCAACTTTAACCGGATAAAGTGCACCTGGCTCGCTTTGGCAGCCTTAAGGGGATATACTGCACCGTGCTCACTTCAGCAACTTTAACGGGATATAGTGCACCTGGCTCGCTTCGGCAGCCTTAAGGGGATATACTGCACCGGGCTCACTTCAGCAGCCTTAAGGGGATATACTGCACCAGGCTCACTTCAGCAACTTTAACGGGATATAGTGCACCTGGCTCGCTTCAGCAGCCTTAATGGGCTATACTGCACCGTGCTCACTTCAGCAACTTTAACGGGATATAGTGCACCTGGCTCGCTTCGGCAGCCTTTGTATACCCCCAGGCAGAAGACAAGCTGACCAAAGGCTAGTGCGGAATTGAGGCAGACGCCGCGAGCCTACATGTCCTAATGTGCCAAGAATGCCCTGTTCGTACTTGAGCCCTCTCTGGCAGTCACATCTCGTGGTCAGTGAGCGCCACAGTGATGCCAAGCCAGCACAGCAGTTACCATCTGGCCCCTGCAGAGCCATCTGTGTGCACCCAAAGCATGGCGTTCTTTGTGCCAGGCGATGATCCCTGGCACGGCCGTCCTTGGAAAAATAATTGGCAGAGCCCAGATTGGAAGGTTTCAGGCAGAGATGGATGAGGCACCTGGACGCGGGAAGGGGTGTTCAGCAGGAGTGTTAGGCAAGGGGGCAGGGTGGAACTCCCTGTCTGTGAGATATGCTGAAATCGGCTCCGATTGTGTTGCTTTTACAAAGGAAATGCTCCAAATGTCACTCACTCCTGCTTTCTTCCTGACAGCTACACAGGGAGCACGGCAGGAGGTGGGGCCCGGGGGCAATTGCATTCCAATTAATCAAATAAGAAGGCAGCAATACAGAGGTGAGAGAAGTGCCCGTGCGCGCTTCACTCAAGCATAACAGTCAGTGCATAACAGCAGGGAGAGAGGAAGGAAGGAAGGAAGGAAGGAAGGAAGGAAGGAAGGAAGGAAGGAAGGAAGGAAGGAAGGAAGGAAGGAAGGAAGGAAGGAAGGAAGGAAGGAAGGAAGGAAGGAAGGAAGGAAGGAAGGAAGGAAGGAAGGAAGGAAGGAAGGAAGGAAGGAAGGAAGGAAGGAAGGAAGGAAGGAAGGAAGGAAGGAAGGAAGGAAGGAAGGAAGGAAGGAAGGAAGGAAGGAAGGAAGGAAGGAAGGAAGGAAGGAAGGAAGGAAGGAAGGAAGGAAGGAAGGAAGGAAGGAAGGAAGGAAGGAAGGAAGGAAGGAAGGAAGGAAGGAAGGAAGGAAGGAAGGAAGGAAGGAAGGAAGGAAGGAAGGAAGAAGGAAGGAAGGAAGGAAGGAAGGAAGGAAGGAAGGCAGACACACGTTTGCATCACCTGTTCCTCCTGCAAAATTTCGGTCCACCACCCCTGCACAGACTCCTGAACTATAGCGCCTTCACTGCCGCCCAGGATCACCTGGCGGGACAGTTGTACTGTGGGCTCGCATCAACCACGAGTCAGGGGTCACCCTGCAGTATTCAGAACACCGGATCTGGAGACAAGACTGTGGGCACCCAGCAGAACGCAGCCTCGGCTTGGGGGCACCCAGGCCGGGGCTGCTACAGTAGGCCATGATCACAGGGCAGTCGCATCACCAAAGAAAGGACACATACACGAGTTGCCACTTCCTCATGCTCTGCTGCACTGCCTCTCACGTGCCAGCAGAGCCCCTTTTATTGACACTTAAATGGGCCACACACCACATGCCTCCTTTATTATAACAACAAAACACAGCACACATAACACAAGGACCCTACACCAGGGTCTGCTATTGTAGTGCAATCAAGTCTGCGCACCACCACTAAACTACTCACTCACTGCAAACCAGGGTGCATTCAAGTCTGCGCACCAGCGGGGGCCTGGTGGCCGGCGTCAGAGAACATAAAATGGCTGCATCAAACTGGCCATTGGCACTGCTGCAGGACAAGAAAAACACATTCTCCTCATTTTCTTCCTCTGCATAATTGTACAGTCCCCTCCTTTGCTCCTCTGCCAACTGGACTTCCGCCACTCTGGAGTTTCCTCCCTGGGACCTCCTTTGACACACCTCGTGCTGATGGCCCCACCATGCTGGCTGGCGTTGGTGCTGGGCACACCAGGGCAAAGTGATCCACTTTTCTGCACCTCCCACACTTGTGCCCTTTGGCATTCCTTAGCATGTGGGAGGTCCCATCCACACTGATGGCAAATGGTGGCTCCCGGCTCTCTCCATGGCCAATCCCTGCTTCTCGTTTTAGGTCTACCTCCTTGCCATTTGCTCACAGCCGACACCTCCTCCAACTTGACTTGTTGGATGGGGGTTTCCAGCTTGAGCTGTTGCCTGGAGAGGTCCATAGCTGAGGCACGCACCTCCGTCAACTCCTGTGCATGGCCCTTTCTAGGATTCAGTGAAGGTCCAGCCCTGGCTCCATAAGGTCCCGTTTTCGAAACTTCGCCGAGGTGCAGCCATAGATTATCTGAGCCCTGATATCAGCATCCTCGAAGTGTAAGTGACTTCAATCCAGCACTCCAACTAAGTCAATGCCTAGTCTGGGATGCCCAACGGAAGCCCTTATTTATATATTTTTTTGTCAAAGTTCTGATGAACCCTTATATAACACCCCTCTCTTTGGATCTTCCCGACCTCACTGAGCAAAGAAGTAGGTTTGTTTTGAAAATTAAAAGGTTTATTTGAAGAATTTAACAATATATATATATCACACTTTTAATAAATAAAATAATATCTAATATCACACTTATGTATATGAACAGTGAGCAGCAATGGGTAATATTACAATATCAACAATCTCTTTAATCAGTTAGGAGTAGGAATAGGAAGGATACTGTAGCAGAGAATACTTTATATGGGTTCAAGGAAATGCAATGATGGGAAAGAATGCAGCACAGAAATAAACTAGATATGGTTTCAATCAAAAGACAACATAATCACTTTCTCCCCTGTTACCCCCCCCCCCCCACCACTATGCAATATGAAGAGATGGAAATGAGGGCACAAAGATTTCAGGAATATTAATCAAAAATGCAGTTCAAGCCCAGTTCCCCCAGCAAGCTTAGTGAAAACAGGTATGATTTTAAAACAGGCAAAAATACTTTTGAATGTGATTGTCATTAAAGTGAAAATATTCTAAAATGATTTCAATTCACTAAAGGAGATTCAGCACTAGTGATAGTTACTTTGGATTGGTTCAGGTCAACACTAGCAATGATTCATGAAGGATTATCAGATTGGAAATGAATTTCAACAGTTGCAAACAAGAAACAGCGATTTTGACATGTGGTGAAATGGAGCTAAATTGCAATTCGCAGCGATTACGGAAAAACTATAATGAATTGGAATATCGTTTTAGATTAGTTGGAAAGATGACAGTTACATTTCGGTTCTAGGATGTGCAGTTCAAAAGTTACAGAGGGTTTTGTGAAGGTAGATTTTCAGAAATAAAGTCAAGATTTCAAAAATGACAGATCGCGCTTTAAAGATTTACCAACAAGGATAGGCTTAAACTAAGGAGCTATGAAGAAGCAAGACACTCAATGGGCAGCCACCAGAACAGCCACCAGAACAGGGTGCCTCCGCTCTGATCTCTGTCCGTCAAAACACTTGTCCCTCTTCAGAAAATATCAGCGCAAAGATGATTATTGCCACAATTATCACAAACAATATAATTAGAAGAATTCAGGATGACACAGGATTCTATAAAGCAATTCTGGACAGGTGGAAATGGATGGAATAGGATTACTTTAAACTAAGATATGACTATGGACAGTTCTAGACTAAATACTCTATCCTAGGCTTTGGACTGGAATGGGCCCGTCACAGATCTGGTCATGGGTTTGGACTTCACTGCCACCGAACAGGTCACAGGCACTCTGGGTTCTGCTCTCAGCACTGCACTGCGGTCTGGGTGGCCTCTTGAACTGGGTCTGACAGCTTCTGGATACAGCAATGCTTTCTGTGTCTGGATATTGGTTCTAGCACAGGGTTCTTAGCTAGAAGCAAAACAGCTCAGCCAGGCTGTTGAATGGTTTAGTTAGGCCCCATGGAAGTTTAGGGGTTAGAATCAGGTTGCAAAAGATTCTGAAGGCCTGCTGCAAAGAGTTCAGTTTTGGGTTAGGCCTCTGCTTCATGGTTCTAGAGTTTGGTTCTAGAGTCTGGTTCTAGATCTGAAGTCTGGAGTCTTCCTGCAGCGTGCTGCGCCAAGAAATCAGTTGAGTAGTGGAAAAATGTGTGTGTCCTATCTGTACTCAGCAGTCTCTATTTATGTATTTCCAAAGTGGGTGGGGAGGCTGATTCTACAATGCCCAACCCTCTAAGGATCTGATAGGTTAGAGGATTTCCTATCCCCTGATTGGAGAAAGGATCAGCGTGTCAGAATGAGTCAGAGTGATGCTGTGTTTATGGTCCAAAATAAATCCCTCCCTTTTGCTTTTACATAGAAAATCTATGTTTCCCAAATAACATATTCCCCAGATACACAAGTTGTTGAGAATACATGATTACATGACAGATTGCTTAAGGTACATTTCTGTTCAAATCCCATATTTCTACGAGCTTGGGTTCAGAAATGACAACATTTTCACGATTTTTGGAGGGTTTCTCAATATTCATCCTGCACCAAATTTGATACATGCATGCATATCCTCTCTGAGCATATTACTGTAATTTCTTATGTTCATAGCAAAAACACTGCAGCTACAATATGAATACATTCTGGGGTTTAGTCTCAGAACATCGCACAAAGTCCAGCTTAGTCTTAAATTGTGAGGGAATTTTTCATTTCAACAATCTCAAAATTTCCCATTTTTGTCAGCTCGGTAAAATTTGTTATAAGCATTTTTATAAAACATACATTTGCTTTCAATTCAATTCACATCTCAGTCTGGTCCGCCTCTTAGAGCTGGGCTGACTCAAAGGTCACATGTTCTGTTTCCTGCCAGCAGTTTGTGGTCAGTTACACCCCAAATTAGCATTCCCTATTCAGTCCAAGGAATGTATTGTTCCTTTCTCTGGGCTGCAGAGAAAATCTCCTCCCCTCTTGATTAGCATGCCAATGCAACATCCTCCTTCTGGTGGGAATGACAAGGTGTGAAGGGTTCTCAGGGGAAGCAAGCCTTTTGGAGTTTTAACTGCATCAGGTTACTTTCTGAATAACTGTAACATAGTTCCTTGTGAAAATAATAATATTTATAAAGTTAAAATAAGCAACATATCTTTAAATCAAGTGTTTTTCAACATGAAATCACTGCGTGGCACTCTATATGGCATTTTGATGGAATTCTCTTCTGTGGCATAGTTTGAGTTCAATTGTTCAACTTTACACAAAAATGGTTTTAAAACGCCGGCTTTCTGGTAAAGGTGAGCAACGGTATTACACCCATTTTGACAGCTGTCTTTCCATCAAGTATCTTTAAAATAGGATTTTTTTTTTATTTTAATTTTATTGGTTTAAAACAAACCTTTAAAATATTGCACAAACATCTACACCAAACAAGAGTTTTACCGACTCCGTCATCATTTATCAATGCCCCCGACTGGATCGATTTCATTCTCCCCAAACCTTCGGCCAGAGATATTCACCCAAATTACCCCTTAAAAATGGTTTTTAAGAATTCTCAACCCTTTTCTCCGGCTCCTTATTGACCTGTGTTCTCTTTTAATTTCGCTACGATAATAGCCAGAAAGGAAGTCAAGGGCAAGATTAGTTTCATGTCCAGTCCATTCCACATTTTCCGCCACCACTCTTTTGCGCACGCAGAACGATTTGCATCCGCCCATTGACCCAGATGTATTGATCTAGCGTCTCTTAGAGCTGAGCAGAAGAGGACTAAGTGTTTTAAGGACTCTAGCTCCTTATTACAAAAGCGACAAGTAGAGGTTTGACCCGCATTACACGCCCAATAACTGGTTCGCTCTTTAGTTCTTAATGCATTCAACCGGAACAGTAAAAATAATCTTCTTGCCTTTGCGTTTGGAAAGCGGGACAAATATTTTTGCAAGTTGTTGTACCTTCTTGCTTCCGTCGGAGAGTCTGTCATCGCATTAGCCATCGATCGCTCACGACATGTATTTATCCAGTCAGCACGCCATAGTCGCACTTTTGCGCCGCAGGATTACTATGGAGCATTTGCAAGCTGATGTTGTTGATCGCCAGAAGATCTTCACATCGTTTTATCCATTGAGAAAGGATATCTGGACTTCCTGATGCCGCCTTGTGAAATATCTGGAATTGAAATATTCCCGCTTCTACACACGTTTTTCGAAATAGTGCAAGTTGATTCCAGCATATTCTCGCATGCAAAGAGGTTAATGCTAATTCATACCGTATACAGGCAGTTGCGATTCCAGGTGGTAGATTTAGGGTCTTTGACCAGAACATATGTTCTAGTGAACTCCAGTGTGTTGATGGACAACCAAAGGCATTTTCTGCACCATATACCAGAATTGGTACTACTTTTTGTTCATAAAAGTTGCGTAATGGTATCATTGAAAATTGCCCATATTTTGTGTGAATTACCAGACCTTGACAGGCCAACTGGCCACATTTCCTTTTTGAATCGGCCACCCAAGGCTCCTCACAGATACTGGAATTGAGTGTCATGCCAAGGTATTTTACAGTTTTTGATATCTGCAATTTCTCTTGATTTAGAGACCATACATACTTTGAGCCTTTTGAATTGTGACTTGTTTTCAAGTTCTCGAGCACATATGATTCTTGCTGACATTGTATTGATGTGGATTCTTGCAGTAAATGATGTGGATCACCAAACAGCGAGGTTGGATCATTTAGGATCATTTAGGTGATTTGTGAGCCATGATTTTAGCAATTTTTGACAATCAAGAAAACTGATTTTCAAACAGCTCTGTGTTTCTTTTTCAATCAGCATTGCTATTTCCAAGTGGTTTCAGGCTATTTTGTGGGTAGCCCAATTGTGGTTTTTGGCTGTGCTCACTAAGATAGGCAAAAGTAGATGGTGGCCTATTTTTCTGGTTTTCACTGCGCAATTTCTGGTGATTTCTAGTGAGCAGCATGCTTTCCGGTGGCCATTATGATGTTTCTGCTGCCAGCAATGCACAGTGATGTTGCAGGACTTGGATGAGTGGGTTGATACATCCCACAAGCCACCTTCTTGCGATGGCCATTGAACTTCCATCAATGGAACTTCGCAAGACTGGGATGTCAGCCTCATCTCTCCGGATTCCACAAATGTCAAAGTTCATCGTCTTTTCCTCCATCAGGGGTGGATCGATTGGTTCTCCTCGCCAGTCCTGATGGGAGTATTGAGCGAGACCCCGGGCCCCTCGGATCTTTGTTCCCGGTCCCCGGGTCGTCCTCCTTGGTCAGTATCCATGGTTTATCTCTCTCTCTTTCTCCTAGGATGACAAAGCAAAACATATTTTTAGACATTTCCCCACCACTATTAATGTAGTGGGGTGGACATATACATTTTATAAATCAGGAGACATTATTATTATTGTATTTTATAGACTATATGTGGAATATTTTAGAGTGGATATTTTATGGATCTGGAGTGTCCCCCTATGGGGTTCCAGAAGACTCCTCCAGTTGCTGCACAGTGTGCCTAGGATGGCAACACTTCAGCTGATTAATATGCACCCACTTTTCTTCCCCTTCTGCCAAACTGCCTTTGGGGATGCAGACCTTGTAGGCAACTGGTGAGAACTTGTCTACAATTTCAAAAGGTCCCTTACAGGTAGTCAGAAAGTTTCGCTGTTTGGCCTGGTTCCTTTGGAAATTGTATAGATAAACCCGGTCTCCTACATTGTATTCCTTTCTGGTAGTCTTTAAGTCATAGTGGGTCTTCATGCTGTTGGCTGATCTTTCTAGATTCGCTGAGCATAGGCAAAAGCATGTTGAAGGTGTTTTCTTAAATTTTCAACATACTCATGATCTGTGGAGGCATTGATCAATGTCTGCTCTTGGGTCCTGTAGAGCAGATGCTGGGGAAGCACCATCCTGCGTCCAGTCAACTGCTCAAACGGTGACATTTTAGTTGCAGATGAAGGGGTAGATCTGATGGCCATTAGGACAAGAGGTAATCGGATATCCCAACTTGGCCCAGAATCCGCCACACATGTTTTTAATATGCTCACAATGGTTTTGTTGTAACGTTCTACTGCACCACTAGAGGCTGGCCGGTAAGCAATATGTAGCTTCCTTTAACCCCAAGTATCTCCTCATCTTTGTCATGACTTCGCTGGTGAAATGGCTACCTCTGTCTGACTCAATCCTTTGGGGTAGTCCAAAACAGGAAAAGATGTGGTTGATCATCAGGGCAGCTGCTGTTTCTGCCTTGCAGTTTGGGGCCAGGAGACATTCCACCCATTTAGTAAATAAGCATGTCATGGTCAACATGAACTTATTTCCCCTAGAGAATCGAATCACGGGCCCGATGAAATCTACTTGAAAATCTGACCATGGCAGTGTCATCCCCCTCTTTTGGAAAGGTTCACGGAGTGTGAGGGATGTTTGCTGAAATTTTGCACACACAAGACACCCCTTCACATATTGGTCGAGGTCCTGCCCCATGTGTGGCCAGTATGCAACCTCTCTTAAGATTTCAAGTGTTGTATGAAACCCCCTATGACCGGCTGTGGCCGCATCATGGGCGTGACTTAACACCAGGCTTTGGAATGAGGTAGGAACCACCCACTGATCATGGGCAGCTAGGGATTTCCTTACCAACCGTCTTGGATTCGGAACATTTGTGGACATTTCATCAACACTCTGAGGTCCTTTTCCCAATGTAATCGGTATCCGTCAGGGGAAAGTTCTCAGGGTCCTCACTGTTTTGATAAAACGTACCAATTATTGGATCTCCTTTTTGAGCTGTAATCAAATCAGCATCTGGGGTCTCCTTACTCCATTGTGCAGTTGAGAAATCATTGTGAGCATTTGTCTGGGACCTAGTGATAGCAGTGACCTGGATTTCCCCCAACAGGGACTCAATCTCTATTAGATCCCCTTGGATGGCCCCGGTTTTGGCCAGCTGATCAGCTAAGTCATTTCCAGTTTTGTCTGGTCCCTCTACTTTGGAATGACCCTTGATCTTTTTCCAGTAGATGGTCATAACCATTCGAGGTGACCAGATCATCAATATTGTGAATTAACTTCCCATGTTTCAAGGGTTTGTTATTAGCACATAACATGCCTCTGGTTTTCCAATTGACCAAGTGCTCCACGAACCCATTCCGTACATAATCTGAATCAGTGATTATGACAAGTTTGTGGAGTTGATGTTGGACAGTAGTGAGGATGGCTTGATGCACAGCCATCAACTCTGCCACTTGACTACTTCGGGGACCAATCTTGTACCCATTGGAGGGTTCTGGGGACTCATTCACGCATGCATAACCTAGGCCGGCCACAAGTTATATTTCCCCGTTGTTGTCAACATGGTAAGAGCATCCATCCACATAGACAGTGGGCATTCCCTCACACTTGTCTTCTTCAACGAGTTTGTGTGGGGAATTGAGGTATGCCTCCATGTTGTCCTTGATTTTTAGACTTTCGTCCTCGAGACAGTTTTCTCTGACACAATTATGCAAGTCAGCCAGACCTTGCGCGAGTGGCCTCTTCTTGTTTTGGCCATATCTGACCTCCACAGGAAAGCCTTGCATTGACAGAATCCAGGAAGTAATTGGGGAATTACTCACATTTCCGGCCCGGATGCTGTCACTTTGGAGATATTGCTGTGAGTGCATAAGCTGTCGAACCCCTTCGTCTTCCCGTCCCTCCACACTCTCCTCACCTGAGTCTTCAGAGTAACCTGAGTTCCGTAGATTCCGCCGGCTCATATAGTCCCGTTCTTTTTTAGGTAGCACTTGCCTGTCTCGGTGAGAAGCCACAGTGACTGCTGAGTATACAGCCGTCCTGGGGCCCCTTTTCCGGGAACAGGCCGGACAAAAGGGAAAAAAAAACACACGTGGGAAAAAACCCTTAGGATACTTCTGACAATGAGGTAGGTGAAGATCCAAGTTAGTAATCTGTAGGACTGGAAGCAGATGCGAGGTCCACGGGGTTGAACACAGGAAGGAAGCACAATGCGACACCAATAAGAGGTAAAGGAAGCCAAAGCAACTACCAGGCCAAGGACATTAAAGGCACGGTAAGAAAGAGAGAAATTACAGGAGAGAAAAAACAACAGACAGAGAAAAAGGGAAAACTGGAGAGCCGCGAGTAAAAAGAGCGGCAAAGAGGAGAGAAAGAAAAAAAACACACCCGCCGCCGGAGCGGTGAGACTAAAAGGAGAAAGCGTAGAAGTGCAGAGGGATCGGCAAGGAAGAGACTGGAAAAAGAAAGCCAGCTGCTGAAAAACAAAACGGGACGAGCAAGCAGAGAAGACCCGCCGCACGCCGAAGCGAGCAGAGGGCAAAACGCTGGGGGAGCGCAAGAACCAGCGCCGCTGGAGCGAGAACCAGCAATAGGTTGAAACGCAGCGACTGCCGGGCTGGAAGGGCAGATAAACTTCCGGCAGTGCTGTGATTGGCCATGAATCGATACCAGACACAAAGAAGGGACTACACCGCTCTACCTGCCGGTTAGCCTCCAACGTGGAAGGAGCCGCCACCCGCGGTAGCGATTGCGGATGACAATTGCAGAGACTGGTGTGGAGTCTCCATTATGATGTGTTCCCCCTGGATAAACGGGCGGTAATTCTTCAATGCCCACATCGTTGCCAGGAGTGCCTTCTCACAATCGTTGAATTTTTCCTCCACAGAGGATAACGTTTTACTCGTATAGGAGATTACTTTATTGACCTTGTCATGCTTTTGGTATAACACTGCAGTCAAGCATGTATTACAGAACCGTGTCTTCAAGAAGAACTGACAGGGTAAGCTAGGCAAGGTGCTTGTGAGAGGCTTCTTTCGTGCTGTCTTACTGCCTCGGATTGTTCTGGACCCCATTCCCACTTGACCGTCCCCCTTCAAAATATGAATCAGGGGGCTGGTGATCTCTGCGTAGCCCTCAATGAACTTTCTGCTGTAATTAGTCAGTCCAAGGAGGCTCCTTAGTTCCCGCAGAGTTGTGGGATCCTTCAGTTTTTGGAGTGCTTCCACTTTCTTTTCCTGGGGACAGAGACCCTGAGGAGTAATCTCATCCCCCAAGAAATTAACACGGGTTCTATACCACTGTGCTTTCTGAAAGGAAAGTTTTGCTCCGGTGGCCCTCAACTGTGTCAGAACATAACGGATCTCTGCTATGTGTTCCTCAACAGTTGAGCTTTTGATGAGGACATCATCTACATAAACCAGGTTACCCCTTTCACCCAGGTCGGTTATGGCCCTATGCAGAAAAATGTTGAACTCATTGCCGGAGTTGAGGTATCCGAAGGGAGTCCGGGTCCATGTGTACTGCTGGCCCCCAAAGGTAAAAGCCAGCTTGTATTGGTCCTCCCTACTGACAGGTACAGTCCAGTATCCATTGTTCAGGTCTATTGCAGTGAAAACCTGTGACCCCTGGATCTGGGCCAGCCCTTGGCCAATGTAGGGAAGAGGCCATCAGGAAGTATGAACCCGTTTGTTGAGCTCCCTAAGGTGGCGCAGAGTCTCCACTGGCCGTTTGGCTTTAATATCCCCAGCACTGTATTATTGAAGGTGCTGTGGACTGGACCGATTATCCCACGGGACTCAAGGTTCTTAATGATTTCAGTAAGGGACTCCATTGATGCGAGAGGCAAGTGATATTGCTTCACAAACACTGGAGTCATACCAGGGTCCATGGGAATTGTTGTTGTGTGGATGTTGGTGCGACCACAGTCATATGAGTCCACCGCAAAGAGATCTTGAAAATCCAAGAAAACTTGTTTCAACTTTTGGTTCTGCTCCAGAGTCGCCGGGCATCAGCTAGTTTAGTTTAGTTTAGTTTATTTATTTGTACCGCGCGCCGAGCCCTGGGGTACTGGGCGCCGGAGACTTAGAGACAGTTACAACATGGTAAAAATATACAATACAGACTGTGATAAAACAACAATAGGTGTAGCAGACCGGGTTACAGGTGGTCAACAGAGACATGCGGAGAGGAAGTACATTAAGCAGCGTTTTTGTTGGAAAGCCATGTTTTTGTTTTGGCTCTAAAAGTCCAGAATGAGGGTTCTGCTCTAAGGTTTGGTGGCAAAGCGTTCCATAGTTTGGCAGCTAGGACCGGGAATCTGGCGCCACCTGCTTTTTTTAGGGAGAATTTGGGAACGGAAAGGCAATGTGAGTATGGCGTTCTAGTTGGTCTAGTTGAGGTGTGATTGTGGAACTTGTCTGCCAGGTATTTGGGTGCATCATTGGAGCGGCATTTATGGACGATGACGAGGGATCTGAGAGTGATTCTGTCTCGTACCGGGAGCCAGTGAGCATCTTGTCTGATGCTGGAGATGTGGCCGTTTCGTGGGATACTGAGGGCGGCTCTGATGGCATTATTTTGAAGCACCTGTAGTTTGTTCAAGTTGCGTTCTGAAGAGCCGAGAAAGAGGGTATTGCAGTAGTCAATTTTTGAGAGCACTAACGCTCTGGCTAGTGTAATGCAGCTGGAAGGTGATAGGAAAGGTTTGCATGCGTTGATGAGCTTATTGGTGTAAGCTGTGGATGAGGCAGTGGCGTCACCTGTCTTTTGAGTGAGAGAGTAGAGTCTAGATAAACCCCAAGGGTTTTAATTTCTTTGGCTACTGTGATTAGGTTACCGTCTATGTTGAAGGACGCGTAACGGGGGTCTAGTTTGTTTAGCCGTGGTTGGGAGCCGACAAGAAGGAGCTCAGTTTTCTCATCGTTGAGGCATAGACCGTGCTCTGCCATCCAGGCTTGGATCTCCAAATAAAGGTTGTTGATTCTGGTGGAGTCCTCATCGTAGCACCCCGATAGGGTGATGAGAACCTGGGTATCATCAGCATAGTTTGTGTATGTGACACCTAGGTTATCTAGGCGGTCAAACAATAGCTTAGTGAAGATATTGTATAGGGTCGGCGAGACGCACGAGCCTTGAGGAACGCCGCAGGTGATGGGGACAGGGAGTGCTGATGCCCCCGGGGAGAAGACCCGGGTGGTTCGGTTGGCTAGGAAGGACTGGATCCAGGCAGTCGCCTGGTTAGAGAAGGCCGCTGAGGTCATCAGATGTTCCGTGAGGATCTGATGGTCGACGAGGTCGAAGGCAGCTGATAGATCTAGCAGTAGGAGAATGGCTAGATTACCCTTGTCCTTTGCCTCGTCCATCTGGATTTTTAGGTCCAGTAGGGCTGACTCTGTTCCATGCCTTGGCCTGAAGCCGGATTGTCTGAGACCCAGGAGGTTGTTGTCTTCCAGGTGCTTCTGTATTTGCAGGTAGGCCACTCTGTCTAAGATCTTTAGGATGTAGGGAACGGTGGTGATTGGCCTGTAATTAGTTGGGGTATTGGGGTCTAGATTAGGTTTTTTTAGAAGTGGCATGACCCAGGCCTCCTTGAGGCTGCTAGGCACTGAGCTTCAATTGAAGGATGCGTTGATGAGGGCTGGTATGAAGGGGGCCAGAGTGTTGGCGCCTTCTTGGATGATGGGAGCTGGGCATGAGTCCCCTTGGCATCTAGAGGGCTTGAGGCCCTTAATGATGCTTTCTACTTCTTTAGTGGAAACTGGTGAGAAGGAGAAGGGGGGGCAAGTGGATGTTTTAGGGGTGGTTGACGGTGGATGGTTTGTTTTTTTGGCTAGGTTGAGCTTTTTCTGTCCGATTTTGGATTGTAACATGGTGATTTTGTCTGCTAGGGCTTTTTGAATCCTCTCACACCAATCTGCATCTTTCACGCAGGTTTCAGCAAGTGTAGGGGGGGATTCGAGTTCCCTGAGGATATTGAAAAGCTCTTTTGTTTTGGATTTGGCGCTCTCAATTCTGTTATCATATGTCTCTTTTTTGGCCTTGAGGATAGCAGTTTTGTAGGTGGTGGCAGCTATCGAGAGTTGCGTTTTGTTGGCGAGGTTGGGCGTTTTTCTCCAGGTGGCTTCTGCAGCTCGTTTGGAGTTTCGGAGGATTTTTAGCTCTGGTGTGAACCATTTGTTCATATGGGCTGCCGGTTTGGCTTTGGTGGGTTTGAGAGGAGCGATGGTGTCTACTGCTGATTCTATCGTTTTGTTGTAGAGGTCAGCAAGTTTCTCCGCATCTAGGTTGGCGTAGTTTGTAGGGGTACAGATATTGTTTATAAGTGGGCGGAGGTTTTGTAAGGTAATGTTGCGGTTGTTTCTGGTGAGGGTTTGGGGGACGGTAGGGGTTGGAGTGTTTGGTTGTGATTTCCCTTGGATGGAGAAGGAGATGGCGTGGTGGTCAGACCATGCAGTTTGCTCGTTTTTTGTGATGGTCGTAGAGCAGTTGAGATCCGCTAGCCAGTCCAAGGTCCTGCCTTTGTTGTGGGTAGGGTCTGTGATTCTGAGCTTGAACCCTAGTTGGGAGAGGGTGCTTTCCATGGCGAGCGCATTGGTATCGTTTGGGTCGCCGAGCTAGGCTGACTCTCTCTTCAGCTATCTGCCTGAAGCCTGGAAAGACTTCTGGTTTCGCTATTTCAGTGGCCTCCTTCAGCTGGGTGGAGAAGTCCCTGGTCAAAGTGCTGATTTGGACTGGTGGCTTCAGGTGGGAAAGGCAGCCCTCATGGACCTGGAAAATCACCTCATCCCTTCTGATGTCACAAGTCACATCTTCCTTGCCATAAGGGCAGGAAGTGTACACCAGGAAGTTCCCCCCATGCTGGGTAAAGATCCTGTCTGGTGTTCTATTGTCATCACTGTCACTGTCAACATAGTCCTTGGGGATTGGTCCTAACAGTTCATTCCCTAAATCAATGAAAAAAAGTCAGTCATCAACCGCCATTCCAATAATGGTGCCTGCGGCTAGAGTGATACTCTTTAAGTCGCTGTTATCCACCTCTATTGGAATGGTGTCATGTTCTATATTGACTAGTGGTGTTGGGTTTACCCCCAATCCTTGCTGTTGGAGAGATGCATTTAGATGAATATAGGCATCAGGGTTTTTCAATGTCTGTCCTCTTTTAACTTTCACTTCCAGGGATAATTGTCAGGTCCTTTCTGAGATGGTGACTTCCTCTCCAATCTGAATTTCAACTGCATAAGGTAGCAATTGAGCTGACCTAAATGCTTTCTCCGGATCATCAAATCCCAAGGGATTATCCGCTAATCGCGACCAAGCTTTGAAGTCTATTAGGTCCAAACTAATGGCAAAGCGATTGAGAAAATCACTGCCTAAGTAAAAGGCGGCAGTGACGTCTCGCACGACCCAACAATTATGGACTATGCTCTTGTTGCCTATGGAGATTTTGAGCATACACCTGCTTGGCAGGAGATGTTTGGAATTGGGTGTTTCCAGGTCTATTTCCCATTTGTCTGTGAGTCTAAAGGTGGGAATGGCTGGATTTTTCGGGAGTTGGAGGAACATGGCTTCGCTGATGAAGCTCTTACCGTTGTTCACACACACTCGGGCGAGAAATGAGTCCTTCTCTTCATTTAATTGAACAGGGATGAACAACTGCTCTCCAATTTGCTGAACATCAGCCAGGCTCTGAGCTGATTTCACCTCTTTCTGGACAATAGGAGTGGGAATGTCTGATTGTGGATTGGTAAAGAATTTCAAGAATTTCAGAGTGTTTCATTCCAGTGTGGAATACCACCTTAAACTGGAACGAAGGTTGATTTTCAGAAATAGAGAGGACCCCCATCACCAGTCTGTTGTCCTACTGCTATTACTGTCACGTCTAGAATTTGCTTGTTCTGGAAGTGAAATTCTACTTGGTCAGATTTTTGTTCAACCATGTGGCATGTGCCGTTTAAACTAACATAGTTGACACACTGTTTCAATTTTATTGGTCGGCTACTCTGGGTCCAGAGGACCTTGTTTACACAGTCTATTAGGGGTGACAACCTTCTCAGGAGGTCATTCCCTAGTAAACAAGGGGTGCCCACTGGAGTCACTACTATGACGGGTGTTTCACCTTGTGTCACCCAATTTTATTGTCCAGATCCGCAGTCCCCTCGATGGGAATTTCCTTCCTGTCAAAGTTCTGAAGCTGTCCACAAAGAGAGGTGAGAGGAATTTGGTATTTCTCCCCCCTTCCTGAAGTTAGTTCATCAAAGGCCATTTTGGACAGAAGGGTAGCTTGGGATCCAGTGTCCACAGTGCCAAAATTGTACCCTGCCCCTTTACTTGAACCGGGGAATAGTATCTTCCCTCCTTCTCCACAAGGGGGCAGAGATAATGCACATTTCTGGACAACTGGTGGGCTATTCTTTTAGCTTTGGACATGGAGAGAGAAGAGATTTGGGCAGAATTCTGTGGGGAGTCTTGGGAATCTGGAAGACAAAGCTGGCAACTGGAGATAGGAGCGGTTTTGGGTTCCCCTGGTTCCGGTTCTGGGCCATCCCCCCTTTTTGGAGGTAGTCACCAGGATGGGTTTGAACCAGGGGACCTTGATGTTGTTGGTTCTGGGATGGGATGATGGGCGGCGCTAGCTCAGTCCCCACATCTACCCAGTTTGGATGTGAATCCCTTGGGACCCATTTTTCTTTGGGAGGAGTTCCCCCATCTCTGAAGGAGAAGATCCTTTTCCCAGGATCCTCTGAGGATCCCTCTCCTTCAAATTGGAAGATCTGTACCTCTGCCACAAAATGGGTCTGTTTGGGTCCTTTGTTTCTCCTACCCGCCCTCTGCTCCTTGGGTGGCAGACTTTCAGGGGCAGGAGATTTTGTTTCTGGTTCCTGGGATTCCAGGGGCTGTTTACAAGTGGGGAAGGAAGCTTCCTCCAAGGCTTTACACGCCCCTTCCCCTTGTGCCTCCTCCCTGGGAACCGGTGAGTTATCGGAGTGCTGCCCCCGTCATTGTTCTGGAGCACCAGGTCCAGAGTTTGGGGCATTCTGTGCCGGCATGCTCATCTGAGGGTTCTGCTGAGCCCTCAGCAGGCGACCCAGATCGTGTGCCATATTTTGGACCTGGCGCTCAAGCTGTGAAACCCGCTCAGGCTGATACAGGGTTCTGTTTTCTCCCATGTGCTGATCCCAGGAAGGGTAGCTATCCCTTCTCTGGTAGTACCCCGGGTTGGGAAGATTTGGGTACCCCTCCACCCTTGGCCTCCCCTATCCCAGATTAGGATGTCTGGGCTCAGGGAAGTGGGGAAAGAAGGATGGATGATTTTGGGGTTGTAAATTTTGTGGATACCTGGGGAAAAAGTTCTGCCCAGGATTTGGTGAATTTATGCCCTCCTGGGGGAGTTAGGAGGGCAGTTCCCTGGGTTAGGTGCTTGGTTGGATCCCCCTCCTTGGGCTGGAGGAGTCCACACATAACCCAGAATGGGTTGGTTTCCCTTGTAGCGGGGACTTACATAGTCAGGGGAGTGAGGGACCCCATTTGTGGGACTACCTCCTTGACTCCCTGTCTGTGACTGGCCGAGGGCCTTCTGGGCTTAGAATTATTCTGTGCAGGCAGGTTTTTAGGCCCCCCGTCTCCAAATCTAAAATGGGGGCAACCTTTACCTCTGCCACCTTAGCAGCGGCAAAGGTACTGGTCGGTTTGGGGCTTTTCTGAGCTGTAACGCTCACCTGATTCCCACGGAGGCGCAGATCAGGCTTCGAGTGCTGATGCTTCTTCAAAGGTGAAGCGCAGGACTCTGAAGATGGACAGGAAGGGCCCCTCCACTCTGGCTTCTCTGACTCGCAGGAATATTCCCCTATGCGTAAAAAGAGAGTATTACCTACTGACAGAATAATGCTCAAGCCTCCCACTCTCTTCCAACCCTCCACGATACCCTTCCACGATTCCCCGTGAAGTCTCACCTTAGGGTCTGGAAGGATGAGCTCTCCATCCTGCTTCTGATGCAGGGGCGCGCTGAAACCCACTTACTTCACTGGATTGAGGTTTGATGGGAGTTCAAATAAGCTTGACTATTCAGGTAAGGCGCTGTAAAAGTTCTGTTGCAAGTTCAAAAGTTCAAGCTTAATAATAATGTTCATTGTCTTATTGCAGCTAGCGCTAACGCTTATGTCTTTTTCCCCTTAGGGGCCGGGGTTCGGAATGCCAGAGATATGGCGCCGACCCGAAGTGAAACGTGCAGTTCCAGTAAAGATCGGGTAAGTCCTAGATGAGCGCTCAGGTAATGTTTTTGCATTCGCTCATCTAATGTCTTTGTCTTTTTTCCCCACAGGGACCGGGGTCCGGAAAATACCTGGAAGCGGCAAAACCCGAAATGAAATGGGAATGACCCAACAGGTAAGACTTAGAAGGAAACTGAGCTTTTCCTATTCCCTTCCTTCTCTCACCTTTTGTTCTTGTCTTTTTCTCTCTAGGCTCTGGGAAGTGGCTGTGGATCCGGATGATCGCTGCTGAAGATGGAGGCGCCCAGGAAAGGTGAGTGAAATGCAGCGCTGCAGCGATCGTAGCGAAATGCTTTTAAAAATGATGTCTTCCTTTTCAGGATCGTCGGTGTGATGTCTCCGTGATGCAGATTTAGCAGGTAAGGTCTTCTTCCTCTCCAATTCTCTTCTTGTCTCCCTTTGCAGGTGACCCAGGATGCTGACAGGCGTGGCTGAAGTCCAGATGCAGGAGCTGACACGGTGAGCGTCCAGCTGCGAGGAGCAGAACAACGCGAAGCGTGAGTTGCTGATCGGGCGTGGTTTAAATAGCTTTGGAAGAAGTTCCAGGTATGTATCCTTCCGCCGATCAGGTATGTATCCTTCCCCGACCACACCCGGGTGGAAAGTAGTCCCACAGGTAAAGTAGTTCCATTCAGGCCTCAAGAGGGCCTGGATGTAGCAGCATGGTCTGCATCAGGTAAGTGCACATTAAAACACTTGAACACATGTCTAGCTTTATGAGCCTGGCGCCTAAGGCGCCAGGACAGGGGTCCAACATGAGCCTGGCGCCTAAGGCGCCAGGACTGTGTCCAAAGGGCCCCAGCTTGGGCCCGCTGGCACTTCAATGGGGGAAATGATACCTGCCTCTGTGGTTGCTGGGTCGGACCTGGCTCCTTGGAGGTAGGCATCATGACAGTACCCCCCTTCAAGGCCCCTCCCAAGGTTGTTCCCTCCGGGGGTTTTGGCTTGTTCGGAAATCTCTGGTGAAACCTTTGTATTAATCGAGGTGCGTGAACATGGTTACTAGGCTCCAACAATCTCTCCTGAGGTCCATATCCCTTCCGGTCAACAAGATAGAAGAGTTTCGACTTTACCACCTTGGAGTCTAAAATGTCTTTAACTTCGAATTCTAATTCCCCTTCAATTTGAACTCGGTCTGGAGGCTTGGACAGTCGGGTTCCTGGTTGTACTGGCTTCAAAAGTGATGCATGAAAAACTGTATGAATACGCATGTTGGACGGTAAATCCAGTTTAAAGGCCACTGGGTTGATTATAGCCTTGATGGGATAAGGTCCTATGAATCTGGGATTGAAGGTTCGCGGGCCCTTGAGGGGTAAAGGTTTAGTTGCTAGCCATACCTGGTCTCCCACTTGGTAAGGAGGAGTTTTACTTTGGTGCAAATCAGCGTTTTCTTTATACTTTTTCTTGGCTTGCTGTAAATGAGTTGCAGCTTCTTTGAAGGCTCGGGTTATTGTGGAATGCAGATGATTTACTGCGGGCATTTCCAGGGTCAGAGGTGGATCTAGGTCAGAGGTCCGAGGATGGTGACCATACAAAGTATAAAAAGGGGTTTGTCCGGTTCCAGAATGCACTGAATTGTTGTATGCATATTCTGCGATCCAAAGGATGTCTTTCCAATTCAACTCAGATTGGTGTAACATGCACCAAAGATATTGCTTGAGAGTCTGATTGGTTCTCTCGGTTTTTCTGTCGGTCTGGGGGTCGTGGCTGGTGGATAACCGCACATCTATTTGTGCTAGTTGGCAACACTTCTTCCAAAAATGGGAGATAAATTGACTTCCACGATCCGAGACTAATATGGAAGGGAAACCATGTGTGCGAACTATATTCTCCAGAAAGGTGGAAGCTGAAGGCAAACCTTTTAAAGGGAAAAAGTGGGCCATTTTGGAGAATAGGTCCACAATTACAAGGATAGTGTTGTAACCAGCACAAGGAGGCAGATCAGTTATAAAGTCCATTGACAGGGTGTACCATGGTGCCGGTGGAATATCCAAGGGTTGAAGTAGGCCGGCTGGCCTTTTCTTTTGAGCCTTGTTTTGGGCGCAAATTCCGCAAGACAGTACAAAAGACTTTATGTCTTTTCTCCAAGAAGGCCACCAGAAGTGGCGTTTGATTTTTTCGTCCGTTTTAGCGATACCAGGGTGTCCTTCCATTAATGATTCATGATGATGGGCAATAACAAGTTCTTGCAATTCTTTACTTGGCAGAAACAACCGCTCCTGGAAGTAGGGTAAATCATTCTTAACGGTGTAATGAGGACCCTTTTGACTCCATTCCAGTAAGGTTGAAGAGTCTAGAAGTTGTTTATTTGCGTTTGGATGTCCTCAATAGTTTGCAATGAAGTTAAGCCTAAGATTCTTTGCTCAGGTATGATGGGCACAGGTTCTAAACTCGAATTAGGTTCTTCCATGCCAATCCGGGATAAGGCGTCTGCTTTACCATTCTTGCAGCCAGGGCGATAGGTAATTACAAAATCAAATTCCGCAAAGAATAGAGCCCATCGGAGTTGTCGTGAAGATTGAGCTTTGGCCGTCTTTAAATACTGTAAGTTTCTGTGGTCCGTAATTACGGTGATGGTGTGTCTTGCCCCGAGAAGGTAGTGACGCCAAGCCTTGAAAGCAGATTTAATAGCCAGTAACTCTTTATCGGTAATTGCGTAGTTGATTTCAGGAGGAGAAAATTTTCTGGACCAAAAGGCCACAGGGTGTAGTTGGTTAGTTTTTGGGTCTCTTTGCGACAGGACAGCTCCCATGGCCGAACTGGATGCGTCGGTTTCCACAATGTACGGGAGATCTGGGTGCGGGTGCTTCAATACAGGTGCAGAGGTGAATTTGGTTTTCAGGTCCTGAAAGGCTTGTTCGGCTCAAGAGTCCATTCGAAGCGTTTGTTTTTCTTTAGGAGAGCTGTGATGGGTTGGACTGTTCGGGAAAATTCCGGGATGAATCTTCGATAGAAATTGGCAAAGCCGAGCATGCTCTGAACTCCCTTCACTGAGCTAGGAGATGGCCATTTGAGGATGGCGTCCACCTTTCGCGAGTCCATTCGGACTCCTTGAGGTGTCAGGATGAATCCGAGAAACTCAACTTCTGTGGTATGAAAAACGCATTTTTAGAGTTTTGCAAATAGTCTGTGCTGGCGCAATTTCTCAAGAACTGCCCTAACATGTTTTCTGTGATCGGATTCTGAAGAAGAGTACACCAGGATGTCATCAATATAACCAATGACACAGACATCGATAAGTTCCCGAAGAACATCATTCATAAAGTACTGAAAGGCGGCAGGTGCATTGCACAAACCAAAGGGCATCACCTGATATTTGAAGAGCCCAAATTTGGTGCGGAATGCAGTCTTCCATTCGTCGCCTTCTTTTATACGCACCAGGTGATAAGCTCCTCGGAGATCTAACTTGGTGTACACACAAGCGTCTTTCACCTGGTCGATAAGCTCAGGGATCAGGGGCAGAGGATAATGATTCTTAATCGTTATTTGATTTAGGGCGCGATAGTCTATACATGTTCTAAGGTCGCCCTCTTTTTTCGGCACGAAGAACAGAGCTGAAGAGACAGGAGACTTGGACGGGCGAATAAAACCATTGGCTAGGTACTGATCTAAATACTGACACAAATGCAGGTTCTCAGGTTGCGTAAGAGCACAAATCCTACTACAAGGTAGTTGAGCATTGGGTACCAGATCGATTTGGCAATCATAAGATCGATGGGGAGGTAACGTGTTAGCCTGTTCTTGCTGAAAAATGTCTTGGAATTCTTGGTATTCTGACGGTATCTGTACAGGGGTAGAAGTTGCTGAGGCTAGACCCATAGCTGGATTTCTTGGATAACAAGTTGGTTCACAATCAGGAAAACTTATCTTCTTTGCTCGCCAGTCAATTCTTGGATTATGTGTTTCTAACCAAGGAATTCCAAGAATTACTTGAAATTGTGGGGCCTTGATCACATCAAACACGATTGCTTCCCAATGTCCATCCTGACCCACCAGTGTCATTTCAACAGTGTAATGCGTTACAGGCCCTGAGGCTATTTCGGTTCCATCTACTGTAGTAATGACATCTTGGGTTACTTTCGGGCGGAGAGGGAGCTTAATCCTGGAAGCCAATTCACGGTCTATGTAATTTCCAATAGCTCCACTGTCGATGTATGCTTTTATAGCATGCAACTGCTGAGGCTGTTTTGGGTTCACGAGCACCATTGGCATGACAAAATGCGAGGTCAAAGAGTTTGTTTTCAAGCTCGGCAAGCGGACCCCTACGCTTGTCGGGCTAGGTCGTTTCCCGAATCAGGTGTCAATAAATCGTTATCAGTGGCTCCAACCACCTTCTTAGGTGGTTTAACCGGACAATTTCGAAGAAAGTGACCGGAAGTCCCGCAATACAGACAAAGTTGCATTTGCCGCCTTCTCTCTCGTTCCTTCTGCGTTAATGGTCCTTTAACACCGCCGATTTGCATAGGTTCGGAAACGTCGGTACTCTTGGAGTTAGTGTGGGTTTTGATCGGTACTCGGGTTTCGTACTTGAACCGATCTGCTTTTCTATTTTGAAGTCTGTGATCAAGTTGAACCACCAAGTCTATGTAGTCTGCGCAGACCTGGGGTGGATTTACTATCTGAGCTAGAACATCCTTAAGCTCTCCGCGCAGGCCTCGATGAAACAATGTGATCCTTTTGTTTTCTGGCCATCCAGTTTCCACAACCAGTCTATTAAAGGTGGCAATGTAGGGCAGGAGATCCTGATTACCTTGTCGTAAGGATAGAAGTTTGTTATCAAGGGCCTGTCCTTGAGAGTGTCGAGCGAACAATCTTTCCATGCTGGCCTGGAAGCCCTGAAAATTCTGGAGAATGGGATCATCCTGATTTACCAATGGAATAGACCAATCAGCAGCACTGCCACTGAGGTAAGATAGTATAAAGGTTACCTTGGTCTGGTCGTTAGGGAAGGCTGCGGGTCTGCATAGAAAATGTAAACGACATTGGTTCATAAAGACGGCATATTTCTTGGGATCCCCCGCAAAACGTTCAGACGGGGCCAAAGGCATGTGTCCAGGTAGATTGATTTGTACCGGGTTATTCAAACCCATTGATGTGGAAGTACCTCCGGAATTAGATAAAGGAGTGTGCCCTGCCTGGGCCTGCAATAACCTTTTGGCCAGGTCATCTGTTCTTTCCTTGGATAGGATCAGTTCTCTTTTGAGAGCGTTAGTCTCCTGGCGGGCTGAGTGCACCTCTGCCCGTAATTCCCCCAAAAGCTGGGCCAGCTGGTCAGTCTCGGAAGTCTCCATAGCGCCCGGGTGGGAAATTGTGGGTAGGCTTCGCGTTCTGTAACGCTCACCTGATTCCCACGGAGGCGCAGGTCTGGCTTCGAGTGCTGATGCTTCTTCAAAGGTGAAGCGCAGGACTCTGAAGATGGACAGGAAGGGCCCCTCCACTCTGGCTTCTCTGACTCGCAGGAATATTCCCCTGTGCGTAAAAAGGGAGTATTACCTACTGACAGAATAATGCTCAAGCCTCCCACTCTCTTCCAACCCTCCACGATACCCTTCCACGATTCCCCGTGAAGTCTCACCTTAGGGTCTGGAAGGATGAGTTCTCCATCCTGCTTCTGATGCAGGGGCGCGCTGAAACCCACTTACTTCACTGGGTTGAGGTTTGATGGGAGTTCAAATAAGCTTGACTATTCAGGTAAGGCGCTGTAAAAGTTCTGTAGCAAGTTCAAAAGTTCAAGCTTAATAATGATGTTCATTGTCTTATTGCAGCAAGCGCTAACGCTTATGTCTTTTTCCCCTTAGGGGCCGGGGTTCGGAATGCCGGAGATATGGCGCCGACCCGAAGTGAAACGTGCAGTTCCAGTAAAGATCGGGTAAGTCCTAGATGAGCGCTCAGGTAATGTTTTTGCATTCGCTCATCTAATGTCTTTGTCTTTTTTCCCAGTAGGGGCCAGGGTCCGGAAAATACCTGGAAGCGGCAAGACCCGAAATGAAATGGGAATGACCCAACAGGTAAGACTTAGAAGGAAACTGAGCTTTTCCTATTCCCTTCCTTTTCTCACCTTTTGTTCTTGTCTTTTTCTCTCTAGGCTCTAGGAGTGGCTGCGGATCCGGATGATCGCTGCTGAAGATGGAGGCGCCCAGGAAAGGTGAGTGAAATGCAGCGCTGCAGCGATCGTAGCGAAATGCTTTTAAAAATGATGTCTTCCTTTTCAGGATCGTCGGTGTGATGTCTCCATGATGCAGATTTAGCAGGTAAGGTCTTCTTCCTCTCCAATTCTCTTCTTGTCTCCCTTTGCAGGTGACCCAGGATGCTGACAGGCGTGGCTGAAGTCCAGATGCAGGAGCTGACACGGTGAGCGTCCAGCTGCGAGGAGCAGAACAACGCGAAGCGTGAGTTGCTGATCGGGCGTGGATTAAATAGCTTTGGAGAGAAGTTCCAGGTATGTATCCTTCCGCCGATCAGGTATGTATCCTTCCCCGACCACACCCGGGTGGAAAGTAGTCCCACAGGTAAAGTAGTTCCATTCAGACCTCAAGAGGGCCTGGATGTAGCAGCATGGTCTGCATCAGGTAAATGCAAATTAAAACACTTGAACACATGTCTAGCTTTATGAGCCTGGCGCCTAAGGCGCCAGGGCAGGGGTCCAACATGAGCCTGGCGCCTAAGGCGCCAGGACTGTGTCCAAAGGGCCCCAGCTTAGGCCCGCTGGCACTCCAATGGGGGAAATGATGCCTGCCTCTGGGGTTGCTGGGTCGGACCTGGCTCCTTGGAGGTAGGCATCATGACATGAGCCTTATTTTTATTTTCTATGGGCTTCTGTACCTCATAGATTCGGGTGGCCTGTTCAATGACCCATTCTAGTGACCTTTTCTCATGAAATTCTCTCATTAGCTGGGTCATGATGTATTTCGGCAGCGCATGGAAAGATGTATTAACAAATTCTTTACTGTCCGTGCGCACCCTTTTGGTAGTCTGCGCAAACGCATGCTTCACCTCCTGCACAAATTCTTGTGGGGCCTGATCCTCCTGTCATGATCTCTGCTTCCAAAAGGTCAGGGTTTTCCCAACTCCCTTGGAAGCAGATCCATAACCCAGGTTCCGAGTGCCAACCAGTCCCAATTGGGACCTTTTGGACCCAGTCCTGGCGCCAGTGGCACCAGGCTCATAAATATGCCCAGTCCCAGGGCTGGAAGCGCCGGGCTCATAATGCTTGGGTGGATTTACCTGCAGCAGACCATGCTGCTTACTTGCCTGCCAGTTGAGCCTCTGATCCTCTTCTGTTTGGAACTACTTTTCCTGTTGGGTGGGGCAGGAGCCACTCCCTAGATTCAGAACACTGGAACTCTTCTGCAAAGCAGGAACTCTTTTCTTACCTAGGCGTGGCTGTGGAAGGAGACACCTAAGCACTACAGGAGGCTATTTAAACCAAACCCGATGGATGAATCTTGCTTTGCGTTATTCTGCATCCTCTGCAGCAGAACGCTCATCGTGTCTTCTGCATCTGATCCTGGGCCTAAGGAAAAAGGCTTACCATCCTGAATCCAGTCTTCAGCAACACCTATAAAGACAAGAAAGAACAGGTTAGCATTACGGTCTTCAGTGACAGCTCTTCACTTACCCGGTCCATCGGCTGTCACCAACGCCTCGCGCTGCATTCCGGCATCTGAAAGACAAAGGCTTACCTACTCTTCGTGCGCTCCGGAGGTCTTCACACTGCATTCCGGCATCTGAAAGACAAAAGCTTACCAACTCTTTGCACGCTCCGGAGGCCTTCGGCGCTGCATCCCGCATCTGAAAGACAAAACAAGGTGCGTTTAAAGACATTGGGGAACTTTAATACTCACTTGCCATTACTCCTTTCCACATCTAACCCAGTGGGTATTCCGGCACCCTGCAGACTCTCCGAACTTGTACCTGCAAAATAAAAAGACAGTTAGAGCGCATCGTGAAGCAGGCAACAAGCGCTTACTTACGTGCTTCCAGGCGCTTCTATTCATCACACGGGCTCCATCTTCAACTCACTTCAGCCCGTCATCCGCCATCGCCGGAACCCTGCAAAACAAGAAACATCATTACTAAAGACTTTACAGACATTAGAATTACTCGAAACTTACCGTTCGTGCAGTAAACGACGGACAGCAGTCCTCTGAAGTCAAGAGGCCTGCTCCCCTTATCCAGTGAAGAACTGGTTACAGCACCCTGCCCCGAGGCAGATGGAGAGCACGGCGTTCACTTACCTAAGGTGAGAGCGTTAACCTTTGGGGTTCTACAGGAGAAGAGAAAGGGAAGAAGAGAGAGACATTCAATAACCCAGTTCCTTAATCCCATATTTTCTATCTGCAGACATCTTACCCTTCGAGTCAGACATACAGTGCACAGAGGTCCAGCCCAAAGAGCCAGCCGTGTGTTACACATCACCTTTGAAGATACGGTATACGCCCAGTCAAGACCGGCGCCTCTACGGGAATCAGGTGAGCGTTACACCTCCCCACATTTCAAATTGTAGGCTGCCTTGCGAACCTCTTGGGGATTTCTATGAACAGAAAAGTGCTTTAAGATGGCCGCCCTGTATGTGGACCATCTTGAATGATTTTGGCCCCGCAAAGAAACTGGAGTATTCTGGGGAGAATGTCCATTTTACGTACTGAATGCAGCTACTGCTGTCTTTCAAATGGAAGGTCTCCATCATTTGCTCAAAGAGCTCTAAGTGTTCCCACAAAGGATACTTGGCGTTCTTGTGATAAGGCGTGATGACACTCCTTATTGCCTTAATCTGTTTTAAGGAGTCCTTAAGCAAGGCCCTTTTTGCCTTATTGGCCTTCTTGGTTCGGGTAACCCTGGTCCATTCATCCTCTGACTCAGAGGCACTGCTCCCAGAGGTGCCCGTCTTCCAGGTTTTCCCGGATTCTGTGAGCCTGGGAATGGCTGGTAGAATGTGGGGACCTAGTCTCCTGTGTCCTGTGACACTCAGAGGCGTGTTCTGATTCCTCCTTGCTCCCAGGAATTGATCAGTACCGCCCCCCCACTGATCTAACTGGGCAGAGGTTTTCAGGATGCCCTTGGTGAGCCTACTCTCCTGGAGTTCCCCACTAAATTGCACTGTACTTGGGTGCCCATACACGGATGCTCGCCCCTCCATTCCTGGGAAGTACTGGCCTATGAGCCCCATACTTCTGACTGGATAGTAATCTGCCATCCCCGTGGCCCTGGACTCATGTGGGCCAGGGAACATGGGGGTGGCAGAGTCCAGGGACTGGGAGAGATGAAGGCCTCTGGTACTAGGATTCCTGGGGTTATGCTCAGGTATTTCCCTTTCCCAGCGAACCTCATCTCTATCAGCCCCTGCTCCCTGTTGCCATGCAAGAGCCTGTGCTTTCTGTTCCTCAATCAAGGCCTTACTAAACTCTGTCAGGTCAGTCTGCATGGCTACCTGTCACTGGAGCCTATCAATGTGCTGATAGAGAGCCTCATTTTCTCTCTGTGCTTCCTGGCTTGTCTTGGAGTACTGGGCCAGTCTTCGATGCAGGAGGGTTACCTCCTGAGTCCCATCCCTACTGGCCTGCTCCTTTCTTGCCAGAGCATCTTCCACCCTCCTGGTGTGCTCTAACAAGTTTTGATGCTCTTTTTGGAGGTCACCCAGTCCCTGGACGGCCATGTGATTTTCTTCCAGCTTTCCTTTTAAGTGACAGACTTCCTGGCCTAAAGTATCCCTTTGCTGAGCAAGGGCCTGCCTTTATGCCGCCAGTTCATCCCTCTGCGTTTGAAGGGCGCCAGCTTTCTGACGCTCTTCATCAAATTCTGCCTGGGTGTCCAGGTCTTTCAAAATAATTTGTTGCACTCTGCCTTCTCTCTATCCAGTTGGCTTTGCAGGGTGACTACCTGCTCTGCTCATACCCTATTGAAATCCATTGGTTGCTCCACCTTTTTCTGGCTCTGCAGTAGGGAGTCCAAACCTTCTTGATACTCCTTCTGCAAGGCCAGAATTCTGGTATCCTGGTCTGCCCTTTCCTGTTGCAGGATACCCATATCTTCTTTGATTTTAACTACATACTGCCTACTTTCATTTTCTGACTCCTGGCTCCTCTGCAGCCTGTGCTCAGAAGAGTCCAGATCAGATTCAGCCTTCTCTAATGCCAACAGTTGCCTACTTGCCAGATCTTGGCCTTCAGCACATTTGTCCTGTATGGCTCCCATGGATAACTATAAATATGCCGCTACCCTGGCAACCTTGTTGTGCTCATCCTTGGCCTTAGGGGCCATATATAGTTCACTCAGGGCCACATGTAAGGGACCCTGATCTCTCCAGATATCTAACCCAGTTGCAGTGACCTGTTGTGTGATCACCTGCAACCACACATTCTGGTCCTGCTCAGTCCACTCACCTCTCACAAATAGCCTATATAAAAGGTGCTTTCTAGCTATCTTGATGTCTACCAATGTCGCCATTCTGGAAATTGATTTCCTTTCTGACTTACAGAAGTTTATTATTTTATTTTGCAAAACAGACCGTTTCCTGAGAGCTTTCCTTTTTGAGGGGTGCTTTTACAGTGTAACACAGCGTAGTAACCCAACAGGATTTATGTATCCTGTCAGTTAGCACACTGTGGGCCTCATTACGACCCAGGCGGTAAGTTACCGCCTGCGCCGTGACTTTACCACCATGGCGTAAACTACGTTTACGCCATGGTGGTTGGCGGACTTACCGCCCCATTCCGAGGTCGGCGGGGCGGTAAGTCCCCAATCCCCATTTACCCTTCCCCATTCCCATTTTTGCCCCATAGGGCATAATGGGAGTGGGGAAGGCGTTAATTACGCCACCGTAAATTACGGTGGCGTAATTAACTCCATGGTCCCTTAGCGCCATGGATTTTAACACCTGCTAAAAGCAGGTGTTAAAAGCGCCATGGCGCTAAGGGACCTCGTAATTGGCGGTAAGGGGTCGGCACAGCTAACGCTGGCGTAAACCCCTTACCGCCAGGGTCGTAATGAGGCCCTGTATTAAGCTTCACAAGTGGTAGATCTAATCCAGACGTCCCGGCTACCGAGCCCCCAATCTGTAAATGATTTCAATCCAGCACTCCAACTAAGTCAATGCCTAGTCTGGGATGCCCAATGGAAGCCCTTATTTATATATGTTTATGTCAAAGTTCTTTAAATCTGGATGATGAACTCTTATATAACGCCCCTCTCTTTGGATCTCCACGCCCTCACTGAGCCAAGAAGTAGGTTTGTTTTGAAAATGAAAAGGTTTATTTGAAGAATTTAACAATATATATATCACACTTTTATGAATACAATAATATCTAATATCACACTTATGAATATGAACAGTGAGCAGCAATGGGTAATATTACAATATCAACAATCTCTTTAATCAGTTAGGAGTGGGAATAAGAAGGATAAGGTAGCAGAGAATACTTTATATGGGTTCAAGGAAATGCAATGATGGGAAAGAATGCAGCACAGAAATAAACTAGATATGGTTTCAATCAAAAGACAACATAATCTCTTTCTCCCCTGTGACTACCCACTCCCCCCCCACTATGCAAAATGAAGAGATGAAAATGAGGACACACAGGTTTCAGGAATATTAATCAAAAATGAAGTTCAAACCCAGTTCCCCCAGCAAGCTTGGAGAAAACAGGTATGATTTAAAAAAAGGCAAAAATACTTTTGAATGGGATAGCAATGAATGGACAAATATGCTAAAATTATTGATTTTAATTTCAGCAGTTGAAAACAAGAAGCAGCTATTTTGACATGTGGTGAAATGGAGCTAAATTACAATTTGCGGGGATTACGGTAAAACTATAAAGAATTGGAATATCTTTTAGTTTTGTTGGAAAGCTTAGGATCTTAGCTCCAAAATGACAGTTAATGTTTGGTTCTAGGACGTGCGGTTCAAAAGTTACAGAGGTTTTTGTGAAGGTAGATTTTTCAGAAATAAAGTCAAGATTTCAAAAATGACAGATCGCGCTTTAAAGATTTACCAACAAGGATACGCTTAAACTAAGGAGCTATGAAGAAGCAAGAGACTCAACAGGCAGCCACCATAACGGGGGCCTCTGCTCTGATCTCTGTCCGTCAAAACACTTGTCCTTCTTCAGAAAATATCAGCACAAAGATGATTATTGCTACAATTATCACAAACAATATAATGAGAAGAATTCAGGATGACACAGGATTCTATAAAGCAATTCTGGACAGGTGGAAATTGAGGGAATAGGATTACTTTAAACTAAGAGATGACTATGGACAGTTCTAGACTAAATACTCACTCCTAGGCTTTGGACTGGAATGGGCCCGTCACAGATCTGGTCAAGGGTTTGGACTTCACTCACCACCGAACAGGTCTCAGGCACTCTGGGTTCTGCTCTCAGCACTGCACTGGGGTCTGGGTGGCCTCTTGAACTGGATCTGATGGGTTCTGGATACAGCGCTGCTTTCTGGGTCTGGATCTTGGTTCTAGCACAGTGTTCTTAGCTAGAAGCAAAATAGCTGGTTTAGTTAGGCCCCGTGGAAGTTTAGGGGTTAGAATCAGGTTGCAAAAGATTCTGAAGGCCTGCTTCAAAGAGTTCAGTTTTGGGTTAGGCCTCTGCTTCAGGGTTCTAGAGTTTGGTTCTAGAGTCTGGTTCTAGATCTGGAGTCTGGAGTCTTCCTGCAGAGTGCTGCGCCAAGAAATAAGTTGAGTAGCGGAAAAATGTGTGTGTCCTATATGTACTCAGCAGTCTCTATTTATGTATTTCCAAAGTGGGTGGGGAGGCTGATTCTACAATGCCCAACCCTCTAAGGATCTGATAGGTTAGAGGATTTCCTATCCCCTGATTGAAGAAAGGATCAGCGTGTCAGAATGAGTCAGAGTGATGCTGTGTTTATGGTCCAAAAGAAATCCCTCCCTTTTGCTTTTACATAGAAAATCTATTTTTCCCAAAGAACATATTTCCCAGATACACAAGTTGTTGAAAATACATAATTACATGGCAGATTGCTTAAGGTACATTTCTGTTCAAATCCCATGTTTCTACGAGCTTGGGTTCAGAAATGACAAATTTTCGCGCTTTTTGGAGGGTTTCTCAATATTCATTCTGCCCCAAATTTGATAAATTTGTACCTGGAGCGAACGGGCCTGGAGCGATCGAACGGCCTGAGTGAATTGACATGTTACGTAGAGCGGACGAGTACGTAGAATGAACGAGCACAGATGCATCCAGTACTGATGAGTTCATAGAATGGATGAATACGTAGAGCTACTGAATGCGTAGAGCATGAGGCAGACAGGAGTGCATGAGTGGGGCAGACAAGAGTGCATGCGTGGGGCGGACAAGAGGGCATGCGTGGCGCGGACAAGAGGGCATGCGTGAGGCAGACAAAAGGGCATGCGTTGGGTGGACAAGAGTGCATGCGCGGGGCAGACTAGTGCAAATGGGGCGGACAGAGTGTATTGGTCCAGACTGGGGTGCATGGAGTGGATAGGAGTGCACGCTACGGACTGGAGCGCATAGAATTGCATGACGTATATAGTATGGTTTGGAATACAGAGAACGTGGAAAGAGCATATCACACCACCACGCTTACTCTCTCCTTTACATCACCACTCAACTAGAACACAGAGATACTTTGACACCATTCGGTATAACTGTTTTCATACTAACATCTGCCGCTGACTCCACATCATTCTAAGTAAACACTGCTGGTTTCACACCCCCCAGCCAGGCGTTCTCCTCAGGCCTAACGCAGCCGCAACCGTTCTGGATAAAACCTGCCAGAACGAACACATTCTCCTGTGATCTCTCAGCCACCACACCTACCGCTAAGAAGCAGCTATTACACGAATACCGCACGAGCTGCACACATACCCGATGCTCACATGCACCTTTGACTCTCTCTACTCTCTCTACTGATCTGAACTTCGGTTCCCAAGGGCGTTCAACCAACCAGCGCCTTCAGACCATACCAATGGTATATAAGGCGCTATATAAGTGCAAAATAACATAACATAACATAACATAACATTACATGCATGCATATCCTCTCTGGGCGTATTACTGTAATTTCTTATGTTCATAGCAAAAACACTGCAGGTACAATATGAATACATTCTGGGGTTTAGTCTCAGAACATCGCACGGAGTCCAGCTTAGTTTTAAATTGTGAGGGAATTTTTAATTTCAACAATCTCAAAATTTCCCATTTTTGTCAGCTCGGTACAATTTGTTATAAGCATTTTTATAAAACATACATTTGCTTTCAATTCAATTCACATCTCAGTCTGGTCCGCCTCCTAGAGCTGGGCTGACTCAAAGGTCACATGTTCTGTTTCCTGCCAGCAGTTTGTGGTCAGTTACACCCCAAATTAGCAATGCAACATCCTCCTTCTGGTGGGAATGACAAGGTGTGAAGGGTTCTCAGGGGAAGCAAGCCTTTTGGAGTTTTAACTGCATCAGGTTACTTTCTGATCAATTGTAACATAGTTCCTTGTGAAAGAAAATACATTTATAAACTTAAAATCAAGTGTTTTTCAACATGAAATCACTGTGTGGCACTCCATATGGCATTTTGATGGAATTCTCTTCTTTGGCATAGTTTGAGTTCAATTGTTCAACTTTACACAAAAATGGTTTTAAAACGGCGGCTTTCTGGTAGAGGTGAGCAACGGTATTACACCCATTTTGACAGCTGTCTTTCCATCAAGTATCTTTAAAATAGGATTTTGTTCTGAGAACATATGATTCTTGCTGACATTGTATTGATGTGGATTCTTGCAGTAAATAATGTGGAACACCAAACAACAAGGTTGGATCTTTTAGGTGATTTGTGAGCCATGATTTTAGCAATTTTTGACAATCAAGAAAACAGATTTTCAAACAGCTCTGTGTTTCTTTTTCAATCAGCATTGCTATTTCCAAGTGGTTTCAGGCTATTTTGTGGGTAGCCCAATGGCTGTTTTGGCCAGTGATCTCCTGTGCTCACCAAGATAGGCAAAAGTAGATGGTGGCCTATTTTTCCGGTTTTCACTATGCAATTTCTGGTGATTTCTAGTGAGCAGCATACTTTCCGGCGGCCATTATGATGTTTCTGCTGCCATGGGCATGAAGTACTCATTCAGGGCTGCAATAGCTGCGTCATACGATTGGTCCCTGGGCCGCAAGGTCTTGGACAGTCTCTGGATGGCCGGGCCGGCTGAATACAGAAACGTTGTGCGTTTAGCTCTGTCCTTGATCGCAACTGCCTCAAAATACAGTTCTAGGTTTTCCACCCACCCCGTCCACCGGGGTCCTAGAATGGCCGGAGGCCCCACCATGTCAAACAGATACAAAGGCGCCTGCTGCAAATTCTGGCGGTATGCCCCTTCATTTTCTTCATCTGCCATGATGGTGACTTGACGTAGGCACTCAGTACCCACTACGGGTGTGCACCTAGCCTCAGTCAGCAGCTTGAGGATCCCCAAAGGGCGCAAAACGATGGTGACAGTGAAGGAGCCACTGCAATGGCATATGGATGGGCGCTCTGGGCCGATGTGGTAAACAGAAATGCTGGGTGGGCTGCCGGGCTGCGCTGTGACCATGCCCAGGCTGTGGGCAACAATTAGTGGAGGCCTCCCTCCTGTCCTTCACTTTCCTGTGGGCACCAGAGAGGCCTGTCTGCTCCCCCCTCTGATTCAGTGGGGAATGCAAAATGGTACACTGCCCTGAATGTCCTGGAGTGGGCACTCCCCCCGCAGCATCACCTGATGCAAATTGATGGGCGGTCGAACATGAGGCCCGGTGCTGCTGCATGCTTCAATGCTCTTTCTTTTCCTTTTATTGTGGCCAAAAAGTTATTTCTTTGTTCACCACCTCAGGCCTGGGTGTTTGATGGCCACACCCCCTCCTTACGGAGCCACTGCAGGCCTCCACAATGTATTTTCTTTTTCTTTTCATTTTTTGCCACGGAACCCAGCTGTTTACTGGCCCCTCCTCCTCCTCCTTTGCGGGTGATGCTGGCCTTGTTACTTTGCGGGACCTTGTTACCAGCAACACTGCCGCAGGCTCAGGTTGTGATGGCTTGTCTCCTTATTGCTGCGACACAAATTGCAATTGTGTACTCACCGCTGTGGCCCAGACTTCGTGGCCCACATCAACCTTTCCTTTGCTGCGGCCCGGTCACCGCTGGGAGACACCAGCTGTCTGCATCGCTGCGGATCCCTCACGCAGCTTAATTACGCGGTGAGCTGGCGCGCAAGACCCGCGTCTCCTCACCGTCGCTGCTGAGGGCCCGGGCTCTCCCAGGCCCGTCCACTCCTTTGTTCAGGCACCACAGCTCCCTCCACATGTGGCTGATGTCGCTGCTTCTTTCTTCGCGGCCTCTGCCACCGCTGTTCTTCCTTTGTTTGGAAGCTCCCACGCCGCCTCTACCAAGCGGGGACCAGGCAGCCCCTGCAAGCATGCAACACAAGCCCTGGGCCAACCGCAGCAGCAGACGCCGCTTCCACACACACGGCTTCTTCACTTCGCTGCCTTATCAAAGGAGGCCTGCACACTGAAGTGGGTGGGGCCCAGAACACCTTGTTGCCGATGTGGTGGCCCTCCATATGTCACCAGGGCGGGCCACATCAATTGCCTGGATCACCTGGCGGGATAGTTGCCCTGTGGACTCGCAGCAACCACGAGGCAGGGGTCACCCGGCAGTATAAGGAACACCGGATCTGGAGACAATGGCTGGGGACACCCAGCAGACTGCAGCCTCGGCTTGGGGGCACCCATGCCGGGGCTGCTACAGTAGGCCGTGATCTCACGGCAGTCGAATCACCAAAGAAAGGACACAGACATGAGTTGCCACTTCCTGGGGCTCTGTTGCACTGCCTCTCGCGTGCCAGCAGAGCCTGTTTTATTGATGAGCATCATGACAGAGTCATGATGCTCTTTCTTAAAAGGCAATGGGCCCATACTTAAATGGGACACACGCCACAATGCCTGCTTTCCCCACTAGCTCCGCCCTCTACCACGCTGAGGCCTGCTTTCCCCAACAGCTCAGACCTCTGCCACACTGACGCCTGCTTTCTCCACCAGCTCAGCCCTCTGCCACACTGATGCCTGCTTTCTCCACCAATATTATAAACAAGAAAGGGGGTCCTGCCTATGTAATTTCAAATCTATTGCACTTTATTCTAATGCAGTTATTTCTTGTAAAGCTGCCTGTCAGCATATCATTAGTTGATAAGCAATGCCTCACTGTGTGCAGAAAATACAGTGGAAAACTCAAAAAAGAATAATGTTGTTCAGTTTATTACTGATGTCTGACCCATTTTTTGAAATATATTCATGTTTTAAAATATATGTACTTAATAACATATGTGAAAAGCGCACAACCTAGAAATCACAGAGTGCAGTACATATCATCTCCTGGATTTAAATATTTTACAAATGATATATGAAGTAGGGCTAATGAACATCAGACATTTTACTTCATGCTAATCTTCGGAGCAAGACTCAACATAGGCTAGGCACTGCTTCATGCCTTTGCAACTTCTCATGAAATTTGAAAACCATACAGATGTCAATTGCAGTTACAGCAGCTTTTGTTATTTACACAGGTGAACATGGAGTTCCTAACCAAAACCAAATGCGTTACTTTGTATGGCTTTGACATGTGGAAGTTCCAAATAGAGAAACGTTCTAGTGTTTTTTCATAGATGAAACTCTATTCAATGTATTTCATCTAGGTGGTGTAACCTTCACGAGGTATACTTGGCACCAAAAGTCAATTTTCATTTTTCAGCCAGGCTAGAGGGTGACCTTAAAAAGTCGACGTCCGGACATTGAATCAAACCCTACGCAGGGGGAAGAACCCAAAGGGCACCTGCATGGTTGCGCTCAGCCCTCTGCCACACTGACACCTGCTATCCCCACTAGCTCGGCTCTTTGCCGCATTGACTCCTGCTTTCCCCACTTTGCCACACTGATTGCTGTTTACTCCACAAGCTCAGCCCTCTGCCACACTGATGCCTGCTTTCCATACCAGCTCGACCCTCTGCCACACTGACACTGCTTTCCCCACCAGCTTGGCCCTCTGCCACACTGACGCTTGCTTTCCCCATCAGCTTAGTCCTCTGTCACACTGACGCCAGCGGCACCAGCTCTGCCCTCTGCCACACTGACACCTGATTTTCCCACCAGCTGGGCCCTCTGCCGCACTGACGCCTGCTTTCCCTACCGGTCCACATCTTCTATGGGCATTTAACCCTTCTCCACCTTTTGCTCTTTGCCCTCCTCTCTGGCCCTTTTCTGTTCTCTCACCCACCAGAATCTGAATGTCCCTGAAGGCGGCACAGTACCCAACTCAAAGAACAGGCCTCAGTGCTGTTCGGCCCTTGTAATGGCGACTGGACTTCTATATACAATGAGTTTCATAACATAGCATACTTAGTCATCCAGTGACTCCAGCCCCTAATCAATCTCTCTCCCTCGAAGTGATCAGTAGGTCATCCCAGAATCATCCCAAAATCGTCAGGGACAAACATGTTTTTGCTCTTGAAGTAATTGGCAGGTCATCCTAAAATCATCAGGAACAGAGTTTTCTAAAACAGGGATGATGTTGGCATCATCAGCAAGTCGTCCTAAACTCATCCTCAAATCATCGCCCACCATTCTGAGACAGTTGCTGATGACATTAACCCCTTAGGTGCCAGGCTATTATTGAAGTCTATGTAAAAAGGACGAGGTTAACAGCCTGATGACTTCTGATGATGTGGGAATGACTTCTAATGTAGTTTGATGATCATGAGATGACTCCAGGATGCTCTCTAAAGTAAACCTTTTAGACCAGGATCTCTCTCACTCTCTCTCTCCCCTTCCCCTCAGCCATCCCGCCCCCACCCCACACTCAACCCAGAGCTCAGAAAATGTTCTTGGCCTACAGAAACGAAAGGATGGTCTTTGTGGACCCTTGTGTGTTGTGTTGTGTTGTTTTGTCTACTCCACTTCATCAGCAGGTACTGAGCTGCCTGCAGTGTCGTTTCCATGGGCCTTTTCCATCCCCTTCTCTCACGCTTCTGTGTGCTACTAGACCACGCCACCTGCTATCATTATAGAACGACGGCCTCAACTTTGTCGCCTCGTATGGAGTATGTGCTTTTTTCACGCTGCACTGAGTTGCGCGGATGTCCATGTCGTTCTGTCTGCTGTAGAGCTGGAGTTCAGCAGTAGAGGCACACTACATCAGATCAGGGCACCAGGACTTGACGCACTGCTTCATATGGGTTTCAAGAACTGTGCGCAGTCACTCCGAGGAGGCCTGCAGAACAGGGCACAGTCTTTCACTTTGGATTATCACCAGGCGAGAAAGTTCTGAAGACAAAGCCCCAGGACAGAAGAGATTACTTCAAGCGAGGACTCCCAAACTTAACATAATATCAAAGATGAGGCCTCCGGAACTGGACACACTACTTCAGGTGAGGCCTGAACATGTGGGTACAGTGTTTCTGCTGTGATCATCACCAGTGGAGAACCTTCTACAGACAAAGCCCACAGTACAAAGAACAGAACTTCAGACGAGGACTCCCAAACTTAATATAATGACAAAGATGAGGCCTCCGGAACTGGACACACTACTTCAGGCGAGGCCTGCAGATCCGGGCACAGTGTTTCTGCTGTGATCATCACCAGTAGATAAGGGTCTGCAGGGGACATAACTTAAGATGAGGCCTCTCAGGTTTAACATAATGTCAAAGATGAGGCCTCCAGAACTGGACACACTACTTCAGGTGAGGCCTGCGGATCCGGGCACAGTGTTTCCGTTGGGATCATCACCAGTAGATAAGGGTATGCAGGGGACATAACTGAAGATGAGGCCTCTCAGGCTTAACATAATGTCAAAGATGAGGCCTCCAGAACTGGACACACTACTTCAGGGGAGACCTGCATATCAGGGCACAGTGTTTCTGTTGGGATCATCACCAGTAGATAAGGGTCTGCAGGGGACATAACTTAAGATGAGGCCTCTCAGGCTTAACATAATGTCAAAGATGAGGCCTCCAGAACTGGACACACTACTTCAGGGGAGACCTGCATATCAGGGCACAGTGTTTCTGTTGGGATCATCACCAGTAGATAAGGGTCTGCAGGGGACATAACTTAAGATGAGGCCTCTCCGGTTTAACAGAATATCAAAGATGAGGCCTCCAGAAGTCCCTACAATGTTACATATGAGGCCTCCTTTTACAGCATTGAAGCATAAATGTGGTTAAACGTTAGTAACAGTCCCCTACCCAGCCTGTGCCCTTAACTTGATTAGGAGGGTGCAGACGCACAATGGAGCACCCCCAACACAGAGCGCATTTCCTCCAGCTCAGTGTCATGCAAACAGCGCCTAATGTTGAGTCACGTTGTTATTCTTTAATAGGCGCTATCGCATGGCAGTGAGCTGGCGGTAAGGCGCCCCTAAACAACTGAACTGAGCCCCCGGATGTTCTGCATTTGTGGTTGGCGTGACGTCGGTTGAGGGGCGCACAGACCTCGCGCAGGGCGGTGGCAGACCCGAGGCCGAAACTATCTGGGGTAAAACTGCTGCATAAAGGGTTCCAGAGAAACTTAGGGTACATAATACAGTCAAAGGAGGTGCATTTGGTCTAATGGTGCTGAACGCCTCAAATGCTAAGAGCGTGTATGTTGCCATATAATACTTACTAAATTAACGTAGATGCAACATGCACGTCTCCCTTTGGCCGGGATCCGCAGGAGGCTCCAAGGACGCAAACGTGTGCTGGTTTTTGTCTAAAAGGATGCCATCATCGCGCCATATAATTCGCAAAATACTGGGCACGGATTGGGCATTTCGTTAAAGAGTGGGCGGTGCACTCGAAGAGATACCTAGTTCTGTGAAATGCCAACGTCACCCCATTCTCAAACGTGACCTGCACATTTTTGGAGTGGGGTTAAGCGGCACACTTGCCTGGAAGTCTGCCCCTATAAATACATAGTTGTTGAGCACATCTCTCCCCCCCTCCCCCCCCCACTCATGCGTTCATTGCCTCCCAGTGGCCATGCGGCGGAAATCCGATGCCCGCTGATGACTGGAGACCTCATGCCTCACCTGCTTGAAGCACAATTCCTGATGAAGCCCCGAAAGAGGGCCGGCCTTCGATTTTTTTTTCTTTTTAAATTAAAGAATACATGTCTACCCCTGACGAAGGGGCGGGCATGGACCTAGCGCGGCAGCCCATACCTCTGAAATACCTTGACAGGTCAAAGGTGAGCACGGTTGAGTTGGTGAAGCAGTATAAGCACATCTTTGGGTGCACATGCGCAGGGACGTGCGCAGGCACGTGCACACCTTTTGTGAAGCAGACCTGTGGCACCATTCTTCAAAATGGCAGAAAGCGACAGGCCTGGTGCTGCCTGCCTCTATAGCCCATTCTAAAGGGCAGCTCAGTGCCCAGATGGTGGCAGGATGCCTGTGCCACCTTTTTGCAAAGGGCATAGCCCATCATTCTGGGATCAGGTGGGCGTTCAGCTGGCTCTCCCTACATCTCTATGGTGTCATGGAGACGTGCTCAGTGTGTAGAATGAACGTGTAATAAGAGGTCCTTACACTAAACTGATGTGGCCCACAGCCTTTACTGGGGCTGTTGCCTGGGAGGGGGCGGCATGTTTCCAATTCAGATGACCCCCAAGTCTGAAATGACCCCCATCAAGCTACCCCTTCTGTTTCAGTCCCACTAAATAAACATACACAGGAATAGCCTGACCCCCGCCCTGGCACCCCCCCCTTAATACTAATAGCACCATTTTAATAACGGTGTTTTCTCTGCAATTTGAGGCCATCAGGGTGTCAAGGCCCCATTGACGGCAAGGGGCTGCCGTGGCTGGTAATAGAACTGGTTTGACAGGGTACGTGTCTCGCTGTTAATTTGAAAAGACCAGCAACCATTCTAATGTCACTCATGACTGACCTCGGAGGGCAGCTCGTGCGGCACTGGGAGAACGCTGCTGTGTCCGGGCACCCCCGTCTCTCCAAGCCTCCCCACCAGCCCCACCCTCTCACCCAGCCGCCCCCCCCACCACCACCACACCCACAACCCAAAAGCATTGTCTACATAATTACAGGCAGGATGACATGCCTCAGGGCTGGCGCAGCAGTGACTGGCAGCCTTCTGAGGGAACTGTCTGCCTGCCTCTTGGATTGGCAGGGTTATTGTCGAGTGGGGGCAAGGTGGGGGGTGCTAATGTCTCACATTAGCATCAAGGACATGCTTGGAAAAAACATATTAAAAAATAACTTAAGAAACAGTGTGGATGTTTTGTGTCTGCGTTCTGCGTAAAATGTGTCCTAAAGGGGCAGAAGGAACAAGGGAAGCCACCTCGTTAAAAAAAAAAAGAACCTTGAAAGGCAGGCAAATAATGGGCAAATACAGGAAGGGAGAACAAGGGCTTCAGACAGAAGCAGGGCAGCCTAGAGGATCCAACATAAGCAGCAGACCCCCAATCCACTATCACGTTATCTGTAACCCTATTGATCTGACATTTCCTCTGCAACCAGACAAAGTAGTCTAATGTAACCCACGCCATGATAACGCCGGGTTTGGGCGTTTAACTGTAAAGACTGGTAGGGGGTGTCTGTACTTCTGCTCTCTATATGGTGGAGGAGAGGCACAGAGGACCCCAGCCAAGATTCTCTATTATTGGTACGTGGTCGAGCAATCAAGGCCTAGCTTCTCAGGAGGTGATGCAGGCTGGTTCTTAAGTACAGTGTAGTCCCCGAACCCCCACAAAGGAATGTCCACACACTGTATTACTGAAAACACAGTCTTTATATAATTAATATTCAAAGGTATGTACACGATCACAATAACGCACTTTGTACTCGGAAGTCAATAATGATAACTATATACAATTCTAAAGTGGTACCACCAATGTTATCAAATCTCATTAAAGTGCATCAACTGTACAGTTAAATTGTCACACAGATCTATAACGAGGAAACCAGCAATAGAGATAGGAAGGAACGCAAGATGGTTGAAACAGTAGGCAGAATGCTGACCCCTACCACGAGGCACAGTTCTGTGTGGAGATCCCCCCACCTGGGCAACCTGTAAATAAAGATATATAGCACAAGCCCAGTCCATATGTTCAATAGTCTCACTTCTTCCTATTAAGGTTTTACCCCCCCAATGTACCTGGTGGAGTAGAGTTCTCCGACGATGCGTCGACCGGTCCTTCTTGAGTGACTCCCTTTAAGGCAGGAGCCACGGATCGTCGAGAGGTGTCGAGGAACTCGGCGTTCGATGTTGGGGAATCAACGGCCCTTCCTGAGTGCCCTCCCTTTCAAGCAGGAGTCACGGGTTGTCGAACGTCTGACGGTGAACAGGTTGAACTATGGTAGGGAAGCGACAGCTTCGTCCTTAGCGGTGCTCGTCGACGACAGAGCGTTGGCATCCTGCAAGGAAGAGGCGTGCGGGGCATCTCGATGACGATAGTTCTGGACTGCAAAGAGATGATGAACTGTGGCACAGCAAGGGCATCGAGTCGTCGGCGTCTCTGTGGTCTTTAGGTGGCGGGAAACCCACTGGTGGATACACCTCGGCGCGTCGACGGTCGGGCCTTCTCCAGCGGGAGACAAGTGGGTGACGATGCAGACGAGAGCGTCCGATGATCAATGGAAGTTCTTAGGCAAACGGGAGCATGGCGGACAACAGTCCGAGTGCTTCTCCTTGGAGTTACGCAGCAGTCCCTGTATCGGGACGGCAGCCTGTCGAAGGTCTGTCTACCAGGGAGTGTTGGCAAAGATCAGCTGTGCACGATGGTCCCTCATAGCTCGGGAAGAGGGTGCCTTACCAAGTCCTCTCTGGGTCAGTCCTTGGAGGCACAGCAGCTTTCAGATTGTGAAGGAGAGCAACAGCAATTCTTCTCGTCCAGCAGGGCTTCAAGGTCAAGTGTCAGTTACTCCAGTTACTCGTCGTAGTGGACATCAGCTTCTGAACATGATTTCTAACAGTGAGAGGTCCCCAGATATACTGTTGATCTCCCATTCATTCCGCTGGGTCACACTCAAGCATCCAATCACGACTAAGGGCATTCATGCAGGCAGGCAGCCAATCAGACACACGAGGTATTCAGGCCATTCACTTCTCTCTAGACACTCACAACAAGTTATGTGTATTGGGACAAGTACCGAGCCATTCAACACTCCAAGCAGCATTCATACCGGTTTCGGGCAGGGTTGTCTCAGTCATTGTGTCAACCACCAGATACTAGACATCCACTACACAGAATGCATATTCGTCACACACTCTATTCACCCGGGTCCCACCCACAGGAGGTACCCACAACATACATCACCGGGAAGGCTCCAGCTAGTCTGGCTGGGCCTTCACAACAACACCATATATGGCATTTCCACCCAACAGCCAGTCATGAGGAAGGGACAGAGTCAGGGCTTCCCAGGACTTTGGGAAAACAAGGTAATGGGTAATAGAAAGCTAGAGGCCACTGGGGCCATCTTGTTTTCCATCAGGAATCAACTGATCCCAATGGCAGGACCGGGGTATCCCAAAATGGCGGATAATCTGCACACCTGTCAAATTCAGCATGGAGCTGCCACCAGCCCATACCCTGCTCTGCGGGCCACCCACAGGTGCCCAAAAACATACACTAGGGGCACAGGGTCGTACCGCCACCCATGGGTGCCATAAGGGTTTCCCACGGGTCCGTTCACCAAACCAAAAGAAAGAGAGCTGCACCACCAGGAGTCCCACATGAACTCCTGCGTGAAAACACGACAGAACACACGATAAAAAGCAGTAAAGGACAAGGATACGGAGGCCCTGTCCCTCCGATGCATTTCCAGCATCACAGTCGCCCCCCCCCCCCCAGACTGAGGTGGAGGGTGCCTAAGCTCCCACGGGATAGACACCCTCATCCAGACGGTCAACATACTTTCTGGAAAGGCCATCTTCATTATCGTGACTCTTCCCTGGTCTGTGCTCTATGGTGAAGTCTAGCCCTTGCAGGCTAATGGACCACCTGAGCAGTTTCGGGTTTTCACCCTTCATCTGCATAAGCCACTTCAGGGGCTTATGATCTGTTTGGACCTTGAAGGTAGACCCCGTAAGGTAGGGCCTAAAACGCCTAAGGCTCCAAACTATACTAAAACATTCCTTTTCAACAGTAGCCCACCTAAGTTCTCTACCCTTGAGTTGTCTACTGATGAATATGATAGGATGTTCTCTCCCTTTGTCATCTAACTGGGACAAGACATCTCCAATTCCGGTGTCGTAGGCATCCGTCTGGACGATAAAGGGTCGGCTATAGTCAGGCGCACATAACACGGGTGCCTGACACAGACTTTCTTTCAAGCCATCAAAGGCCCTCTGACAGTCTTCAGTCCAATTGACCTTCCTAGGCTGCTTGGGTGAAGTCAGAGCTGTCAGTGGTGCAGCTATGGTTCCATAGTCCACCATGAAATTGCGATAATACCCGGTGAGGTCCAAAAAGGCTCTCACCTGGGTTTGAGTAGTGGGAGTCTCCCAGTCCTGTACATCCTGTACCTTACTGGGGAGAGGTTGGATTTGACCCCCTCCTACCTCATGACCAAGATATGTGACTTTTCCCTGAGCTGCTCTGGCACTTGGGGGCCTTGATAGTGAGGTTAGCCCTCTTTAAGGTCTGCAAAACTCTACCCAGATGTGTCAAGTGCTTTTCCCAAGTGGAACTGTAGACGGCAATGTCGTCTAAATAAGCCCCACAAAAGGCTTCCAGCCCACTGAGAGCATGATTGACCAATCTCTGGAAGGTGGCAGGGGCATTCTTCAACCCAAAAGGCATGACCCTAAACTGGTAGAGTCCCTCTGGTGTTGAGAACGTCGTCTTTTCCTTGGCATGGTCCGTCAGGGCTATTTGCCAATAGCCTGAGGTGAGGTCAAAGGTGCTCACAAATTTGGCAGCACCTATGGTGTCCACGAGCTCATCAGCCCTGGGCAATGGGTGCGCGTCAGTTTTGGTGACGGCATTGACTCCTCAGTAGTCCACACAGAGCTTCCAATCCTTGGTACCTGCCTGGGAACTTGCCTTGGGGACAAGGACCACGGGACTGGACCAGGGACTGGTTGAGGGTTCAATAACACCCAGATCCAACATCTTGGCGACCTCAGCCTGGATGTGGTTCTTAACCGTATCTGACATTCGGTAGCTCCTGCTCTTGACAGGCACGCTGTACCAGTGTCAATCTCGTGCTTACACCACGGTGTAAGGCCTGGCATCAGCGAAAACAGAGAGGCATATTGCTGGAGCAAAGTCCTGCAGGTCCTCTGCTGCTCGGTTGTCAAATCTGGAGAGAGCTGCACTCCCTCCACTGAGCCATCCTGAGGGTTGCTATGCAGCAAATCAGGAAGGGGCTCACTCTCATCCTCTTCTTGCTCTGAAGCTAGCAAGAGACATGAGACTTCTGCTCGCCTGTGGATAGGCTTGAGCCTATTGACATGGAATACCTGAGGGGCTACCCCTGGGATTTCCATGCCAACCAGATAGTTGACTTCGCCCATCTTGGAGATTATCCGGAAGGGTCCAGTCCATTTATCTGCCAATGCCCGAGGCTTGGTAGGCTCCATCACGAGGACCTCCTGACCCGGAGTCCAATCCACTTGCGATGCTTTAAGGTCATGCCAGTATTTGTTCAATTCCTGGCTGGCCTTGAGATTCGCCGTTGCTTGACCCATCATCTGTGTCATCCTCCGTCTGAGGCCTAACACATAGTCCCCCACTTGCTTGGCGGGACCGGGAGGGGTGGCTTCCAAACCTTCTCTGATCAAGGCGAGGGGCCCCCTCACGGGATGTCCAAAGAGTAACTCAAAGGGGCTGAAACCAACGCCTTCTTGAGGTACTTCTCTGTAAGCAAACAGCAGGCATGGCAGGAGGATATCCCATTTCCTCCTTAAGGGCTCTTCCAAAGCACCTAGCATGCCCTCGAAAGTTTTATTAAATCTCTCAACCAGACCATTGGTCTGGGGGTGGTAAGAAGTGGGGAACTTGTAGGTTACCCCGCACTCTTTCCACATTGTTTTCATGTAACTAGAAATGAAGTTGGATCCTCGGTCACAGACAACCTCCTTGAGGATTCCAACATGGGTGAAAATGGCCAGGAGGGCCCGGGCAACCACCTTGGCAGTAACAGTCCGAAGGGGTATAGCCTCAGGGTACCTGGTGGCATGATCTACCAAAACCAGGATGAACCGATGTCCGCCTGACGTGGGTGGGTCAAGGGGACCGACGATGTCGATGCCCACCCTCTCAAACGGTGTGCCAACCACTGGCAATGGCTGCAGTGGGGCGATGACACTGCCTCCAGTTTTGCCAGACAACTGACAAGTTGGGCAGGTCCTGCAGTGGGACTCCACGTCTACTCCCATCCAAGGCTAGTAGAAATGGGCAGAGAGCCTCTGCTTAGTCTTCTTGGTACCAAGATGACCAGCCAAGGGCACCTCATGCGCCAACTACAGTAGGAAGGGCCTGTAAACCTGGGGTACCACCAACCTCTTGAGGGCACCAGGTTCAGGCTTAGTGGGCTCACTAACAAGGAGCTCACCCTCCCAATAAATCCGGAAAGTCCTAGGCACTTCTCCTTGTGCCTGGGACAGGGCCTGTTTCCTCAGACCCTCGAGAGTGGGACACTCTCTCTGTCCTTTACAGAAGTCTGCCCGGGAAGGTCCCCCTTCAGCTAACAAGCATCGAAGATCGGATGATCCTCTGGGTTGAGAACCTCTCCCACAGGAGAGTCTTCTGGCTCTTCTCCCACAGGAGTTGAGACGGGGTTTACCACTGGACCCAGCCCGTCCGGAGCATGGATCCCAATGGGTGCTGTAGGAACAGCAGGAAGAGAAGGGGCTCCCTCCACAGAGGTGGCCTTCTTGCTCTTCCTTCGTCTTGCCTTAGTCCGCGCCTTCGGCTCGGGTACCTGACTCACAGCCAGACCCGGTGTCACCTGTGACCTAGTGACCGCAGCAGCAGTCATGGGAAGACCATCCGTGATCAACCCCAACTCTACTAGATCGTTACCTAACAGAATGTTAGCAGGGATATTGTCCATAACCGGGACAGGAAGCTTTGCTGTCTTGTCTCCAATCACGAGTGTGACTCGGGCTACAGGCGGTAATTTGGGAGGCCCACCAGCTAACCTGGTGGTTCTCAGAGGAGCATCTACATAGTCCTCTGGCTTGAGCACGGTCCTGTCCACCACTGTCATGCTTGCCCCAGTGTCTCTCAAACCAGTAGAAGGCTGGCCATTCAGGAGGACACTTCTCAAAAATCTACGGGTGTTCTGTGGGATAGTTGCCAGTACTTCCGCGTACTGGTCCCAGGCCCCAAGGGACACTAAGGAAATCTCTACGGGAGCACCAAAAGTGATCCCTGTAGAGGAGGGGAGGACAGTGGCCTCCACCTCAGACATGGGGTAAGGGTAGGTCAAGCTGACAGCCTGTACTCCGAGTGCCTTACCTTTACACTTGGAGTCACCCCTTTTGTGATCCAGAGCCCCACAGTCCCAACAAGTGCCGGGAGTGCGGGGTACGGTACTGGGACCACCGAGAGCCTGCTTTGCAGCAGGTGGACCACTACTCTTATTCCCACCCACAGATGACTTATGCCCACTAGATTTTTGGGTCTTAGGAGAGGAGGGTTTAGGTTTATTCGACGGTGACTGCTCTTGGGACTCCTCAGCTTTCTGAGAGGCCCCCTTTTCTTTGTCCTTGTCCTTCCCACTGGAGTCCTTAGGGGACACCCGGTGGGAGACCCACTTGTCAGCCAACCTAGCCAGTTTAAAGGGATCCAAAATGTTCTGGTCAGCAACATACTGACGCAGCTCTGGTGAACAGGCTTCAGAAAAATGCTAAAAAAACAACAGGTGGGACAATTCGACAAAACTTTTCACCTTGTAACCGTCAATCCACCCCATCATATTCATGTGCGCAGCGCTCACCCATTCGACCCAAGACACATTCTCTCTTTTCTTAAAATCCCTGAACCTTTTAAGGTATTGGGTAGGTGTCTTGCCAAACTTGGCAATCAAAGCAGATTTCATACCTTCATACTGACCCCTTTCTTCCACACTCAGCTTCAGAATACAGTCATATCCAGTTTGAGGCACTCTGCTTAGCAAACACTTAGCCCAATCTCTTTTGTCAACATCATGAATTGCACAAGCCATTTCAAACGCTTCAAACCATTGGAGGATATCAGAACCCTCCAAAAACACACCAACCAAATCCTTCATAAATGTAGTTGCCGGGGACCTGACACTATCACTGGGTTTCACTGAAGTCTCCACTCAAGCTTTCTCTAGCTGGATTCTCTGACATTCAGTGTCCTTGTCTTTGAGTTCAAGATCCCTATTTTTGAGTTCAACTTGTTGAGCCAACTCCTCCTTCTTAAGCTCAGCGTCTATTTTCAACTTGCGATATTCAAAGGCCAATTTTATCCTTAATAACTCAAGCTCCAAGCAATTGCTGGGGTTCGGAACAGAGGCAGCAGGAATGGCGGCATTCCCAGAAACAGATTCAGCAGAAACCCCAGGGGCAGAGTCCTCATTGGTTGCATTCCCCCCCCTCATCAAGAGTTTCACCATCGGTCTGGTAGACCACCAGGGCAGCTATCAGCTCAGCCCTAGACTTATCCACAAAGTCTAACTCCCTGGCTTCACAAGCACTCTGGAGAGCCTCTAAGCTCATCCGAGTCAATTTACCATTCGCAATAGACTCCATTGTGTGTAATTCAGTTATTTTATACACACCCAAACCTTAATCTAATAAAGTGCAGATTTTTTATAAGTGGCACGGTTATACACTGATTCTTAAAACCATAAGCATCCCACCTCTGCCACCAGTGTAAAGACTGGTAGGGGGTGTCTGTACTTCTGCTCTCTATATGGTGGAGGAGAGGCACAGAGGACCCCAGCCAATATTCTCAATTATTGGTACGTGGTCGAGCAATCAAGGCCTAGCTTCTCAGGAGGTGATGCAGGCTGGTTCTTAAGTACAGTGTAGTCCCCAAACCCCCACAAAGGATTGTCCACACACTGTATTACTGAAAACACAGTCTTTATATAATTAATATTCAAAGGTATGTACACAATCACAATAACGCACTTTGTACTCGGAAGTCAATAATGATAAATATATACAATTCTAAAGTGGTACCACCAATGTTATCGAATCTCATTAAAGTGCATCAACTGTACGGTTAAAATGTCACACAGATCAATAACGAGGAAACCAGCAATAGAGATAGGAAGGAACGCAAGATGGTTGAAACAGTAGGCAGAATGCTGACCCCTACCATGAGGCACAGTTCTGTGTGGAGATCCCCCCACCTGGGCAACCTGTAAATAAAGATATATAGCACAAGCCCAGTCCATATGTTCAATAGTTTCACTTCTTCCTATTAAGGTTTTACCCCCCCAATGTACCTGGTGGAGTAGAGTTCTCCGACGATGCGTTGACCGATCCTTCTTGAGTGACTCCCTTTAAGGCAGGAGCCACGGATCGTCGAGAGGTGTCGAGGAACCCGGCATTCGGTGTCGGGAATCGACGGCCCTTCTTGAGTGGCCTCCCTTTCAAGCAGGAGTCACGGGTTGTCGAACGTCCGACGGTGAACAGGTTGAACTACGGCAGGGAAGCGAAAGCTTCGTCGCTAGCGGTGCTCGTCGGCGACAGAGCGTTGGTGTCCTGCAAGGAAGAGGCATGCGGGGCACCTCGATGACGATAGTTCTGGACTGCAAAGAGATGATGAAGAACTGTGGCCCAGCAAGGGTGTCGAGTGCTCGGCGTCTCTGTGGTCTTTAGGTGGTGGGAAACCCACCAGTGGATACTCCACGGCGCGTTGACGGTCGGGCCTTCTCCAGCGGGAGACAAGCGGGTGACGATGCAGACGAAAGCGTCCGATGAGCAATGGAAGTTCTTAGGCAAACGGGAGCACGGTGGCTCCGGTCGGCGACGGCGGTCGTCGACAGTGGCGGACAACAGTCCGAGTGCTTCTCCTTGGAGTTCCGCAGCAGTACCCGTATCGGGTCGGCAGCCTGTCGACAGTCTGTCTACCAGGGAGCGTTGGCAAAGATCAGCGTGCACGATGGTCCCTCGTAGCTCGGGAAGAGGGCGCCTTACCAGGTCCTCTCTGGGTCAGTCCTTGGAGGCACAGCAGCTTTCAGATTGTGAAGGAGAGCAACAGCAATTCTTCTCGTCCAGCAGGGCTTCAAGGTCAAGCGTCAGTTACTCCAGTTACTCGCTGTAGTGGACTTCAGCTTCTGAACATGATTCCTAGCAGTGAGAGGTCCCCAGATATACTTTTGATCTCCCATTCATTCTGCTGGGTCACACTCAAGCATCCAATCACGACTAAGGGCATTCATGCAGGCAGGCAGCCAATCAGGCACACAAGGTATTCAGGCCATTCACTTCTCTCCAGACACTCACAACAAGTTATGTGTATTGGGACAAGTACCGAGCCATTCAACACTCCAAGCTGCATTCATACCGGTTTCAGGCAGTGCTGTCTCAGTCATTGTGTCAACCACCAGATACTAGACATCCACAACACAGAATGCATATTCGTCACCCACTCTATTCACCCGGGTCCCACCCACATGAGGCACCCACAACATACATCACCGGGAAGGCTCCATCTAGTCTGGCCGGGCCTTCACAACAACACCATATATGGCATTTCCACCCAACAGCCAGTCAGGGGGAAGGGACAGAGTCAGGGCTTCCCAGGACTTTGGGAAAGCAAGGTAATGGGTAATAGAAAGCAAGAGGCCACCGGGGCCATCTTGTTTTCCATCAGGAATCAACTGATCCCAATGGCAGAGCCGGGGTATCCCAAAATGGAAGATACTCTGCGCACCTGTCAAATTCAGCATGAAGCTGCCACCAGCCCATACCCTGCTCTGCGGGCCACCCACAGGTGCCCAAAAACATACACTAGAGGCACAGGGTTGTACCCCCACCCATGGGTGCCATAAGGGTATCCCACGGGTCTGTACACCAAACCAAAAGAAAGAGAGCTGCACCGCCAGGAGTCCCACATGAACTCCTGTGCAGAAAACACAACAGAACACACGATAAAAAGCATTAAAGGACAAGGATACAGAGGCCCTGTCCCTCCGATGCATTTCCAGCATCACAGTAACAAATGCTATAAATAAATAAATAAATAAATAAATAAAAATATTGACCAGGTCAAAGGCAAGCAGATGTGACTATGGCAGGACACAATACGAGAAAGACCTGAGGATAGTAGATGAAGGCCAAATACGCATAGAGCCACCCTGAGCTGGGCACATAAGAAGATAGGTGCAGGCAGCTCTTTGGATCCCGTATGCAGGCTCACATTCACCATCTGGAATGGTGTGTGCCCATGGGCAGGCGATAGATGTCGGCAGACAGGGGCAAGCTTGTGTGGTCGCCTACAAAGATCTGGCAGAGCCAGGCAAAGCAATTCTCCCAAACGAGAGTAAGACTCCGCCTGCAATTAATACAAGTAAGGTCTAACAAAAACTAAGGAAAACACACGATTCAGTCCATCACATATAAGGAAACAAGCAAGCACTAACTTGGAGACTATCAATTGAAATGACACAACTATATCCAGGGTTAAATCTGTTAAAACAGCCTGGACGTGTCTAACAGTGTGCATTCTGGGAAGGCTGCAGTGTTACAGGATAGCAATCCTGGATGCATTTCACTGGTAGTCACAGTGCAAGGCACTAAAGAGTGTGAGACACAACAATGCTCAAACAGAACATCAAAGCACATACCAGCAGGCATCCCAAAGCAGCAGGTCAGAGGAGCAGAATGACCCGCTGCAAGTGGCAGTATAAGGCACCACAAAGACACAACATGCCTTCCAAGGACACCTGGCAGCCATGCATGCATACACATAGAGGGACAGGAACGATGGCAGCCCAGAGGTAGAGAAGCAGAAACCCAGGGCATGGCAACTAAGTAGCCAACGCTGAAGATCCGGCATACGACAGACATAGGACCACAAGAATTTGAGTAACCGTGGCCTGAATGCAGAACTAGTAGGGGGTGGTACATAGCCACCTGCACGCGCAGGATATAACCGCAGCATAAAGCACACATAAGACAATCTATATGGGCAGTATAAGGTCCTCAACAGCACAATGCCAAAGGAGCAGTTTCAGGCACCCAAAAGCCCGGAGATAGAACAGGGTATTATAAGGCACCGAAACGCTATGCGCTAGAGGGGAAGAATATAGCACCCAAAAGCCTGGAGATAGAGAGAGGTATTATAAGGCACCAAAACGCTATGCGCTAAAGGGGTAGTATATGGCACCCAAAAGCCCGTAGATAGAGAGGTATTATAAGGCACCGAAATGCTATGCGCTAGAGGGGAAGTATATAGCACCCAAAAGCCTGGAGATTGATAGAGGTATTATAAGGCACTGAAACACTACGCGCTAGAGGGGAAGTATATGGCACCCAAAAGCCTGGAGATAGAAAAGGGTATTATAAGGCAGAGAAAAGCTATGCGCTAGAGGGGGAGTATATGGCACCCAAAAGCCTGGAGATAGAAAAGGGTATTATAAGGCACAGAAAAGCTATGCGCTAGAGGGGGAGTATATGGCACCCCAAAGCCTGGAGATAGAGAGAGATATTATAAGGCACCAAAACGCTACGCGCTAGAGGGAAAGTATATGGCACCCAAAAGGCCGGAGATAGAACAGGGTATTATAAGGCACCAAAACGCTACACGCTACAGGGGAAGTATATGGCACCCAAAAGCCTGGAGATATGGAGAGGTATCATAAGGTACCCAACTGCTATGAGCTAGAGGGGAAGTACATGGCACCCAAAAGCCATAGATATAGAATGGTACTATAAGGCACCAAAATGCTATGTGCTAGAGGGTAAGAATATGGCACCCAAAAGCCCGGAGATAGAACGGGGCATTATAAGGCACCAAAATGCTATGTGCTAGAAGGGCAGTATATGGCACCCAAAAGCCCAGAGATAGAGAGAGGTATTATGAGGCACGAAACGCTGCACGCTAGAGGGGAAGTATATGGCACCCTAAAACCAGGAGATTGAGAGAGGTGTTGTAAGGCACTGAAACACTACGCGCTAGAGGGGAAGTATATGGCAAACAAAAGCCTGGAGATAGAACGGGATATTATAAGGCACCAAAACGCTGCACGCTAGAGGGGAAGTATATGGCACCCAAAAACCAGGAGATTGAGAGAGGTATTGTAAGGCACTAAAACACTACGCGCTAGAGGGGAAGTATATGGCAACCAAAAGCCTGGAGATTGAGAGAGGTATTATAAGGCTCTGACACGCTACACGCTAGAGGGGAAGTATATGGCACCCAAAAGCTTGGAGATAGAGAGGGGTATTAAAAGGCATCAGAACACTATGGGGGAAGGGGACGTGTATGACACCTAAAAGTTGGAGTTAGAGAGGGGTATTAAAAGGCACGGAAACGCTATGAGCTGGAGGGGAAGTATATGGCACCCAAAAGCCAGAGATAGAGCAAGTTATTATAAGGCACTAAGGAATAGACTAATATAAACATGAGGCAGCCTCTTCCTAGTCACATGTGTAAGGATTAATGACATTTAGAGGAACAAGGGCGGGGGCAAGAGTGAGTGAGGCCTGTGAAGGCTGAAGTTTGATTAATAGAAAAAAATATTTCATTACATAAAAAGGGCAGCGTAGATGCCACAACGGTCATTCCAGACTTTGATTAAAGGTGACAGTGACGCCCTTCGACCACACTAAAACAATATTTGTGTGATTATTATAACTAAACTTATTAATGAAAATTTGATTTGGGCCTTCCCTTGATTCTGAGAGATTTGAAAGTTGGTGTGATGATGAAGGAAATAAGTAACATGAAAATTGTGATGGGTTCTATTTTTCACTGATATGGCTCCTGAGTAAATGAAGAAAAACTGTATCTCTGCACAGGAAGGGCGTGCCAACTTCAGATTAGCATAATCTGATTTGCCTTAAATTAAAATATAATTCTCAAAAATATATTCATACATGTAAAGATTTGAAAAGTTAGGGTACTTGCCATGTTGATAGATTATGTGTGTTTTAAAAATGCTGAGCCCACTGTCAAATTGGGATGATGAGCTTTCTCATCCCACAGCTGTCCTAATCTCACTCCCCTCCTCTCCTGTACTATTAGCACACAGGTTGGTAGAGAAAAGCAACCAATCCCTTTTGCGTGAATCAATCCGAGTTTGTGATGTCATTTGCCCTATAAGTAAACCAGTTTGCATTAGAACTGGGCTTTTTCCACTTATTCCGGGAGGTAACCTGCCGCTGAGCTCTTGCGAGAAACATCCCGGCAGAGAGGCCTAATTCTTGCATTGGAGACAGGGAGAAGGAGACATAGAAGCTGAATGGGAACCGTTGGAGGATTTAGAGGAGACTCTCCTTGACTGTCACCATAGCTGTCCCATCGGTGCCCTGCGGTTCCCTGATGCCTATTTCAAGGCCTCTCCTGTTAGTAAAACGATCCCCAAAGCCATAAATTGTGAAGGCTGTGCATTTGTCAAGTATTGTTTTAGTTATTTCCCTGTAGCAAAGTATCCTGCTTGTCTGTGTAGATCCTTAGCCTATTTAATTAAAGTAAATCAATGAATTCCTCTATTGAAATCACGGGATGTGTTTGTTGGCATTCAAAACCAGCAAACTCATCCCAGTGTGTTGTGAGCCGGGATAGACATAAAGATCTGCCAAAATAATTAATCCCAAAACTCTTTTTGCATGTGAGTGTGCAGGGTTCAAAAAGAAATTTACCATTGATCTCTGTCTGGTAGTGCCTTTGCATGTACCGGGTGCAAAACTAAATCCCCCCCTTGGTCCCACTGTCCTCTGACCAGAACCACACAGCCATGCCTGTTCTTTTAGGTGTGGCCAAATGAATTTCCCATTGCTTTTCTTTCCCTCATATTGCATCTGTGGTTAGAACCCCCAAAAAGATGTTCCCATTGTGTTCCCACTCTCTGCCACTGGCATTCAATTCAGAGGGGTCAAGTCTAATTGATGTTTGGAGGGTGGTGGTTTGTTCTGTGTCAGGTGATGAGCAGGTAAGCAGGAGGCATGTAGATGCATGTAATTAGAAATATGGAAGTTGCTTTATTGTTTCAGGGTACAAGTAGGAAAGGGAGGTTGGAAGCTATATGAAACACATCCTTTCTAGTTGATCTCCCATCCTGTTATCCCCAACTGACAACCCTGGAACCTTGAGCACATATGACGTTTCCAGCTGGGTAAACATTCTATAGCTTGCATTGATGTACTACTGGAAGCTCTATACTGCACATCCCCCATCGTCACACAATAAACACACTTTAGCCAAAACTACATCAAACTCAACACACACACACACTCGCCATCAAACTATACCACACATCAACCAACAAGCACAAACCACATTCATAACCCTCAAGGCTTATCAACATTCACGTGACTAACTTTCCAACTCCAACACAACACTGCCAAACAATCACATACACGGGACTGCCACTCCCGGGTCTCACATCTGCCACATGCGATCACAAACCACAAACAAAACCACTTTCATTCACCAACTAATCGTACTCACCTTCTACCTCGCCTGCCACGCAGGGACTTGGGCCTGCCATGCCAGCAGCACCAACTCAACCATTCAAGAAACACAAACTAACTCTCTGTAACCATACCAATAAAACCTAATCTGCATACTCACTCAGCATCCACCAACCTAATCTGCATACACACTCACCATCCACCAACATACACCACACAGAAAACTTGCCATGCAACCAATCAAATACCATCACAGCTAAAACCAACACAACCACTCAGCACACACTACCTCCAAGGAACATATACAAGTAGGAAGAAGAAAGAAAAGCCAAAAACGATACAAAGAACACATAAAAGCAAACGTACCTGTCAAAGGGACAGAACGCAAAGAAAACACAGTGACAAAGGTAGATCAAGCCTCCATCAAAGTGGTAGTTATAGAAATATGCATGCATGCTTTCACTTTGCGCAATAAATAAAAACACTTGTTATCACGATCATCCTGTTCTTACTACACACAGGTCAATAAATGATCCGGGAGCAGCCTACCTTATCATTCATCTGTCTCACATATCAATAAACATCTCCATCTAATTGGGCTTAAATAAACATCAGATGCGCTCTCTTTTTCCATTAATCCATTTGCACGCCCATAAACAATACCATTTAAACTGGGCCTCATAACATAAACACTTTATGCACTCTCACATTTAATTCCATTGGGCCTCATTTAGTATATGCTTTATGCACTCTCTAATATCATACCATAAATACCTTATACATAAATATATATATATATATATATATATATATTACCATCAATCCATTTGCACACCCATATGCAATATAATTTCATGTATGCGTTCATTTACACACTAATACTCAATGTCGAATGGTTGGGATTTTGTTGTACCAACTTTCTTGGGTCCTACGCCCAAATTCAGATTCTAAATACTCAGGTGTTGCATAGGTGTGAGGAAAAGAAGAGGCAAAGACCCCTACCTCTATTTAGAAAACAAGTACAATGTTTCCTCACACAAAGGAAAATGTGCCACACAACTTCATTTTGTTTCAAAACCTTAGTCTTGATTTTTAATCATAGCACTCAAAAGTTGAAACTCCCATGGTGTGGTAGTTCCCTGTAGATTACACGTGTTTCAGCACTTTGTGTGCCTTTTTCAAATCAGGGCAAATTTAAGTAACAAAGTGATGGTCTATTTTCCTTCAATGTCTTGTTCACAAAGTCATAGGGTTCAATCCCTCCTGAAAAGTGTTTGCTCAGTCGCCTCGCGTCGGGCCTAGAGAGAACCAGAGCTCGAGATACAGTGAGCTTCTAGGGGAAGGAGAGGAAAGGAAGAATACCTCTGAGCAGGTGCAGTTGGTAGTTTGACTTCTTATAGACGTCGGAAATATGAGGAGAGTAGGAAAGAGAGGAGTCAAAGATAACCCCGTATTTCTTAGCCACGGAGGTGGGAACAGGAGGAGGGCCAAGGGAAGCCGGCCAGAGAGTGGCAGGAAAGAGGGGTGCGGGTGTGCCGATGAAGAGGATCTATGTCTTGCTTGCATTCAGGCAGAGATCATTGGTGGTGCACCCCTCCTGGATTGCAGTTAGACAATCCAGGTTAGGAGAGGAAGAAGAGGCTGCAGATGGAAGCCTGAAAACAAGCTGAGTGTCATCTGCATAGCACTGAAAGTTGAAGCAGAGAGCAGCAATGAGGTGGGTGAGAGGAGCCAAGTATTGGCTGAACAACCAGGGAGATAGATGACACCCCTGGGGAGCACCAGAGGTGGAGAGAGAGATAGAGGAGAGAAAGGATCCAAGTTGGACCTGGGAGGGTTTGTCAGAGAGGAAAGAAGTCAGCAAGGACAGAGCCTGATCAGTGATACCCAGGTTATCACCAAGCCGGTTGAGCAGGATGGCATGGTTGACCGTGTCAAAGGTAGAGGAGAGATTAAGTAGGATGAGGAGAGAGGCGAGATTGGAATCAAGGTTAGAGGGCAGGTCTTCGCGGATGTTCAGGAGAGCAGTTTCCATGATTCTGGCTGCTCTAATGGCCGACTGTTGCTCATGGATACAACCAACCGATTCAGTGTGAAGATTAAGCTGGGTGATGGCCAGCTTTTCCAGGAGTCGGCTGAGGGTTTCTTGAGAAGGGGGTGCACAAGAGAGTGCTTCAAAGGGGAAGGGAAGGTTCCAGTGGTGAAAGAGTGGTTGCAGAAGTCAGCCAGGGCTGAAGTGATGGTTTCAATGTGGTCCTTGATGGTTTTGGAAGAACAGGGAAGAACCTATTTAGAAGAGGGTCTCATAGATCAGACTTGTCTTGAAACCTCGTCAGGGGAGAAGCGAGGAAAGGCAGAGAAGGGGGCGGGGCTGGCTGCAGGGGGGGCGGAGGAACAGAGAGAGCAGAAGGAGAGACAGAAGAAGCCGAGAGGGTGGACAGGATGTCCTGGTTTTTAGCGATGAAGTGAAAAGCAAGGGCCATACAGAGGGCCTGGGAAGGGACGGGAGAGATAGAAACTGCAGCAGAATTGCCCAGTTCCTTGCAGATTTTAAAGAGTTCAGCCAAGTTGTTAGATGCTGCAGAGACGTGGGCTTGGATGTGGGCTCTCTTCTTAGTGCGGACAGAGAGCCAGTATTGCCTTTGGAGTAGGCGGGAGGCCAGTTTGTCAGAGGATCTACAAGATGCCAACCATTTCCTCTCAGCCACCCTACACCTGCGTTTAAGAGTGACATGGTCTGAGTCATATCAGGAGTTGCACTTGATTTTAGGCTTCATGCAGATCCTCAAGACAGGGGCAAGTACATTGAGAGTGTCAGAGATAGCAGAGTGGAGCGTGGAAAGGGCTGTGTCAGGGTGTGAGTCAGCCAGAAGTGCAAGAGGGGGAGAGAAAGATGCAGCGAAAGCCTCAACTGATACACACTTCATGGGTCAAATGACTGAAAAGGTGGATGGCAGTGAGGGGGTAGGCTTGGACTGAGGGGTAGAGAGAGTTGAGCGGAAAGGATAAAGTGGTCACTCCAGGAGAGAGGAGTGGTGAGAGAGTTAGAGATGGGGAGGTCAGAGGAGATCAGAACATCAAGAGTGTGCTCTGCAGAGTGAGTCGGGCCAGAGGGAATAGAGAGAGAGAGAGAGAGAGAGGTGCAAAGGTCACAAAAGAGTCCAGTGGCAGGACAGGAAGCATCCAGGTGGATGTTGAAGTCATTAAGGAGGAGGAATTGACTGTTCGAGGACAGGAGGGAGGAGGAGAGGTCCGCCCACTCAGAGAGGAAGGAGGTGACCAGTAGATAGTAGCCACTGTGAGAGAGTGGCCAGGAGAGAGAGAAAGTCTACAGACCAGGCACTCAAAGGAGGAGTAGGCCTGCATAGGACTGATAGAGGCAGGAATCCATTCCTGGAAGATCAAGGCTACAACATCAACAGAGCAGTTGGATCTGGGTGCGGAGAGAATCTTGTAGCCATCATGAAGGAGAGCGTCAAAGCTCATGACAGAGCTGGCCGTGAACCATGTCTCGGTGAGACCAAGGACATCAAGAACATATTCTTCCAGGAGACGGCAGATATCAGAGGAGTATTTGACAGCTGAGCGAGAGTTAAGAGAAGCGAGGTGCAGAAGGTAGCCATCCTGGAATGACATCTGAGGAGGGGTACCAATCAGAGGTACTCCCTTCTGAGTTGTAGAAGGAGCCAGAGGGAGGGCAGAGGATGTTGGAGGAGGGGGAAAGCTAGCCAAGGAGGTGGAAGAGGGCACCAGTGAAGTGGCAGCGGGTGGGGGCAAGGAAGCTGAAGAAGGGAGAGAAGGGACAACGGGAGAGGCAAGGACATTGATGAGGCGCGGGAAGCGTCTATCAAAGAGGAGGAAGTTGTCCTGTGGGCCTTGGACCAAGACAGTGCCATTAATGTAAACATTAATGATGACATTAGAGGAGTGGAAGGAAGTGAGGAGGGCCTCCCACCGGGTGCCACCATTAATGGGAGAAGAAGAGAGAGGAGAAAGCACAGAGACCATATGAAGAGTCCATAGGTCTGGCAAAGGAAAGACAAAGAGGATGTCAGTGAGGGTCTGTCTGGAGGAAGCACTGGTATAGGTATCAGCGATAGGGAGGTCTGGGTTGGAAACCAAGATATCCTTTCTGAACCTCTTCCTACCAGACTTAGTGAGAAGGGTAGGATAGTCAATAGAGTAACAGTGGAAAAGATAGGAGAAACAGAGAGCACCATATGTGAAGTGGAGGGGGCGGGTGGGTGGGAGATGAGAGACGAGCGGAGGGTGGGATGGAGACACAGGGGGGGTGCAAGTAGAAAGGAAGGAACTTGACTGGCAAAACCATAGCAGGTAAGATCACAGAGGTCACTGAGCACAGCCAAATTGTAACTATGGCAGGCAGATGAAACACAGAGTCACTGGGCACAGCCAAATTGAATCTATTGCAGGCAGATGAAACACAGAGTCACTGGGCACATCCAAATTGAAACTGTGGCAGGAAGATGAAACACAGAGTCACTGGGCAGGCACAGCTAAATTGTACAGCAGATGGAACGCAATGCAGACGGAATGAGGGATGGAGAGTCAAAGGTGTGGGAGATCATTTTGCGACTACCCCACAAGGTGGTAAATGTCAAGAAATGGTTGGCGGGCTCGAGAATGTGCTGGAACAGATCACTATCCAGGTCATCAGGCGGGGCCCCCCCCAGGTAGTCCAGATAGTGGACACGGAGCAGACAGGGGCTTTAGTAGTGGGCCTTGTGAGGAGGGCCGGCCAAGCCTGCTGGCCGTGCTATAGGTCAAGTTCAGAAGGCCTCAGCCAAAGAACTCTGGTGCTCAGGGTGCATGCGGCTATCTTAGAATGGCAACACCAGCTACACATCGTATTAGAACGCAGTTACCTCATGGACGCCATGGTCCCGATTCCTTTTTTGATCTTTGCTCAGGTCAAAAAATGTATTTAGCACGATGCAGAAGAAAGAAGGTTTCAGGCTGGTTTGGGCGATCATGCGCATGCTCTCAGTGGGCCTGGTGTGGCATTACCTTCAATGCAGACAGTATACTGAGTGCACTGAAGGGCTCCAGGTGGTGGGGGAGGCACTGCTGCGATCTTCTCAGACAGCCTTCGGGATGGGAAATGGAGAGTGTACAGGAAGCAGGGGCCAGGAGTGGGCCTTGTGAGGAGCAAACATAACATCCGCAACCCCCCTCCCCACCACCTTCAAGATATTTGTGTTCTTTTTAATCCGTTCATGATGCTGTTAGCAATGGCTGGAGGGGCTCTAGAAAAGGTGCACCTGACAATGTGTCTTTCGCATGCAGAGAGACAGAAACAACGAATGAGACAGAGAGACAGAGACAGAGAGAGAGAGAGAGAGAGCGACAGAGAGAGAGAGAGAGAGAGAGAGAGAGAGAGAGAGAGAGAGAGAGAGAATTCAGAGAAAGCGCTTCATTGATGTATGATAGATCAGGTACTGCTAACTTTGATTCGAATAATATGCCATCAGTATGCAAGGCCATCTTCCCAATCCAAAATAATGTTTTTTTCTCTATGTAAGTGGCTCTGTGATCTCTTGTTATCTCACTTCCCCAAACCCCAATACAATATATTAGCTCTTTCTTCTGTGGTGGGTATTTCACTCTCAAATTCGCAAACACTTCTTTGTCATTTCTGATCAGATTACAATAAGGAAATTCCTCTCCCCAAGGAAAGAGGTCGAATATTCAGCCGACCAGGAAATCAAATTGACGTATTCATTCAATGTAGTGCTAAATGGGCAATGCTTCAAAGCACTTTAATTGCGAGAGTCGAGTGGGCAGGCGGATCTGAAAATCTGTTGCAAAATTCCTGGTGTCCCAGCAGTGCCAGCATCATCGGGAGGGGTGGGGTGGCTGGCAAAGTGTGCAAATGTAACCAAAGGGCTGATTATGGTGCTATCCAATTAAAAATAAATAACTGCAAAAGAACAGAACATACATTGAGCGCTTGCGTGGCCAGGGTTAAACTTTTCTTGAGATGTGTTGCTATTCCTGCTCTGCTTCCTCATTTAAATTCTATTTACAGATACAGCAAAGTGTCTCCTATAAACAGGGTTGTGGATGTTTGAAGTCTGATACACATCAATAATGTGCAGTAGTGTCATGTCTCGGCAGTGGCTGGATTTGTTTTGGGTTTGCTTGATTGTATTACATGTGTATAATCTGCGCACAGTGTACACAGTGACAAGGATTGTGTCTATGTACACACACAAAAAGGATTAAGAACAACTTCCTGGTAGTGTCTCTCTCTGCCACAGAAATCTGGAGAAGGGCGCAGCCAGTTGAGCTATAGTCGAATTTGGGAATAGGTGGAAGCTTAATAAGGATTAGGTGGTGGGTGCATTGCCTGTGGCGCACGTGTGTACAATGGAGATATCAAATAACTGCCGTGAACACAGTCGTAATGTGCACCTTATCTGGCACTGCACATACTCTGCAACTGGCTATATATTGGCATATAAGTAGGATGTTAACTCTGCTGGGCAAGAGGTCCTAGTGCCGGCCTCACATGGTCAAATCACCTGTCATGAATAGGGGTCTTATGATAAACCCAGCAGGATCAGTCGTCAGTGTTCCCTTCTCCACCACTTTGGTATAATATCACTCCTGCCCCTACTCTGTGGATAACTGTAGTATGCCACCTGCTGTGACATCCGTGCCACGTCACCGGCTGACCTGAGCCCGTGCCGGTGTCGCTCGAGGCGGAGGAGGAGGAGCTCAGGGGACTGGCGGGTGGTGACGGACAGGGGGAGGGCAGAGTCCGGCGGGGCTCCGTACATACATACTTATATTTAGTTAATTACCTAAAGAAATATTAGTCAGGGATGGTGAATATTAGTCATGGCGCTCTACCCATTTTGGTTCAGCTGCAGATTTTGGAATCAGTAACTAAAATTCTAGTTGTTGTACAAATAAACGGGGCCTTTGCTGCATGGCTTCACAGAGACTGGTATCCACCAGTCAGTAAGAAATTAGATCAGGACTGTGGGTTCTATAGAAGCCTGTGCGCATGGCTTACTACCTTGTTATTTGTATCCACCAAATAAATCAGTGTGAATACTCTTATAATTCAAAGTATTATTTATTTATTATTTTTTTCAGTATGTATGCATGTGTACATTGGTGCCACTCAAGCGCCGTGGGAGCTCCTTGTTAAGTGGAACCCTCAGAGGTTATCCTTGTAACTGGTCCTTAAGTCGTTACTTGTTAGTTAGCTCCTTAGTCCTAGGTCTGATTGTTTCTTTCCCTCCGTGGTTACGCGTGGGTTTCTTTCAGTGCGTCGGGCTTTTTTCACGGAGGGTTCTACTTGACAAGGAACTATGATGCGCAAGGACACTGCCGGAATAAAAGCATTGCACTATTTTTTAAATTTTTAATTTTATTTTTTAATTTAGTTTTTCAAAAAGAAAAACATGTTCATTATAGCTCATCATTTGTTCAGAAAAAAAGAGAAACATCAACAAAATCCAGCAAAGAAATTCATGTGTCACAATTAAAGAAGAAAAGGAAAAAAAAAATGACATAGGGATCCTTTAAAATGTCCTCAATAAAATAATCATTACAAAATAGCAAAGTCTGTGCAATGCATTCAAGCGCCAGGACAATCTTTAAGCTTTGAATTATTCCAGTTCATCAAACTGCCCCCATCTAGACGATTCAAGGGGTTCTCTCAATGTCTGATAGGTTTATCCCATTATCTTTGCACTAAAATGATCTTACCTTTTATTCGAAGAACCACAAAACCCCCTCCACTCAGCATTATAGATTGACATATTATGAAATAAATGTATATTGGAAATAATGCTGCTAATGAAATACAGGCAATTTCAGAAAGAAATGTGCTAATGAATGCAACAAACGTATAAATACTGAAATCTTGATGTGACCTTTTTTTAAAAAAAAAAAAAATAATAATAATACTTTGAATAATAAGGGTATTCACACTGACTTCTTTAGTAGATACAAATACCTAAATGAATACCCTGTTCTTATTGGTAATGTCTTTGTGTCCTCTTACATTGCCCGCCTCTACAATAACACACAGGCCCGATCCCTGCTGCACCTCAAAGATGTCTTTTGTGAGACCTGGAGCTCATCCTGAAGCCCCAGAAGAATTAGAGAGTTCCAAAGATGGTTCCACTTAAGATCCCAAATGCCTCAGAAATGCCTCTAGCTGTTTATGTAATGTCAAAGAAATAGTTCTCGAAAGTACTGTCTCACCATTTGGTAGCGAGGATGAAAAGTCAGGCTGTAGCAGGTGGCTGGGTTGAAGAAAGAGTATCGCTGTCATCTCATCTCCATAGTCTTAATTTATGTAGAAACGTACATAATTATGTATTCACAGGATATACATCACACACAAATCTAAAGAAAATCAAAATCATGAAACTAGTAAAATGCGTCTTAAAACAATAGCAAGATAGGTCTAGATTACAAGTTCAACAATTCCTCACTCATGTAACCCATTCTGGGAGTACGAGCTGTAAATGGCTTCTCCTGAACACCACATGCAGTTATATGTCTCTAAGCAGCATCTGGCAAAGCTAGAGACTAAGGATCCTTAAGGTGGACTGGGTTTAGATGTGTGTTCTTCTGCAGTGGACTGACCTGTTCTGGCAGCAACCTATTGTCCTGGAAGTCAGCCCTGGTTGATTGTTTCACACCTGGCATGGGACAACTGAACATCCTCCCCAAGTAGTGATCTAGCTTTAAAGACCTACTCAAATATACCCCCGGGCTGTAGTGATATCCCGGATGTGCTGGCGGATCTCTAGCCATTTTCAGAATGCTGACAGTATGGAAGGTCTGATGCACTTTCTTGAAGCACATGAACACAGTTGCAAGGCTAATGAATTAATTCGTAATGCTTTGCCCTTTTGTTTTTATAAACCCCTCCTTCTTGTTTGCAGAGCTGCCTGAGTGCCTGGGATCAATTCCGTTAGTGACGGTGTGCGGTACAAATACCTTTAACATTAACATTAACATGTGCATGCGGCACATGCCGAGATCTAATTGGGCCCTGTGGCGTAATCAGCGCGCATATACGTGAGGCATCATGACCCCCACAAATTTAATCGCCGGTATCATTCGTAACCACATTTTAGAGGTGGATTTTCTACAATGTCAAGTCTAAAGCTCAAAACGCTTGGAGTAAAATTGTAATGACACATAGTCGTTATTTCTGTAACTGATAGACTAACTAGTATTTAAGTAAGTGTGATAATGTCCTTCTGTTTTACATTTTGTATTACCATTTTATCTGGGTTTTTTGGGGATTTTCATGTATCCTTTGTAGTTGACTATTGGATCTACCAAATTTTATATAGATCCATGCAGAGAATCAGGAAGCATTTTTGTGCACTTCATGATTGCCTCAGTAATCTCAAGATAAGATTTCCTTTGTATTGGTTCAAGATTGAACAATTAATTGATATGTGTTTGTGCAATAAAAGAGAAGGTGGGAAGGAGAGGGGTATGATAGAATTATATGTCTTGAGATAGTTAGAGTGACATAGTTCATTGTTCAGAGTATTACTAAATTGCATGTTTTATTCTTTTTTATTTCTGTTGCTGCTTGTTTACGGCGACGCCCCTTATAAAGGACTCTTTAACACATGAAATGTATATGTTAGTCTTACCAACTGCGTATCTAAGTGTATTCTCGACTCAAGGTCAGATTTCTCTTGGAATGTAGACATTTATAAGCAGCAGTAATTCCGCATGGGAGAAAATACCATGGAGGCTGGTTTTCTCTGTCGGGTTTTACAGTGACGTCATTGTGTTGAAGCCACTCTACCGTCAATGATCCAATTAACTGTTCTTTGGTAGCCAGACGGCCTGGTTTTCCCGGGACGGTGTGGGGAAATCACCCTTCGTCCCAGGATGTTTTTAATTTTAAAAACCCTGTCCAGGGTTTGCAAGGTGGGTGGCTACGGTGCTGATTTTTGCTGGGACCTGATTTTGAAATCCCGAAATCAGTTCCTGGCGCAACTCTTCCTGCGCGAATGGGGGTGTGAAATGCTTATCATGACCCCATTTCCTCTCTAATGAGAGTAGTGTGACTGTGAGCACACCTCCTCCTTACCTCCCCCCAAACGGCCAGTGACATAGAAGTGGGACTACAATTTCATTGTATTTACGGTGGTCCCACTTTTATGTCTATGGCCTGTCTGTTTATTTGTTTTATTTTTTTTATTCTGGTCATCCTAACTGTTCACATAAAAGAAAGACAGCGCCTGGTGCGTCCATATGTCTGCACACATGACCTCAGCAGTTCTAAATCCAAACACCATGCATTGTCTCTGTTCAGTCATCGGGAGGGCTATGATGCACGGGTGTTTTCTTCTAGGCGCTATGCAGCACCAACTGTCACCCGATGAGCATTGTCCAGTTAACCAGACCTCTGCTGCCCCAAAGACATCATGAAATGTGGGCGGGTCACCTGTTATGCAACAGACAGGGTGGGAGGCAATATCCGCAGGCCTCACAAATAGTCACCCGAAACTAAAGCCATGTCTAAAGTGGTGCTGAACAGGGCAACCCGCACAGGGAAGACATTACAGGCTGACCTTTCCTGAAGGGGTTTCTTCTTCGGAGAATGACTGGAGGGAATGCTTCTTATCCAGAGCAAGCCCTCAACATCCCAGCAGCTGGGAGTTTCCCCTCAAGAAGACACAGTCGGCCAGGAAGAGGCAACGAGTCTCGGTTCCCATCGAAAGTTCAGGCAGCATTACAAAGTGCAAGGCTTTTTACACTCCTGAAAGATGGCTTCGCAGCACTGCGTGAAATGGACCCTACAAGACCTAGTCGACAATGGTCCAAGCAGACGCTGGCAATTCCTAACTCAAGGGTGCGCTCTGAATAGTTCGATGGTGAGAAACCCAGGTCTAAAGTTTTTATTTTAATTTTCCATAGCCTAAACAACAGATGGTCCATGACAACTCTAAATATGAGCAACCAATGCAGATTCACAGATGAACAATCAAAATTGATAACTAAAAGAAAAGCTCACTAGAAAGAAATTTAAAATAAATCAATGGGAAAGAAGCGAGAAGAGGGAAAGAGGAGAGGAAAAAAGAGCACAGATAACAATAATGGCCTATAGCTGACAGATTAACCATATGTCTCAAGAAATGATGCCCAAAGGTCCATACACGTATCAGTCTTGCCAGACTGCTTATAAATGTTCTTCTCATATGTGGATATGGTTAACAGTTCATCCACCCAGTCATCAATAGAAAAGGAGGTCGCCCACTTCCAAGCCCTTGGGATCATTTCTTTTTGCCGCCATACAGGCTCGAGTAGCCACACTTTTTTGCAGAATGGTGAGAAACTCGTCGGCAAGACAGCCAGTCACCCAATCGCTTGGCAACAAACAGAGGAATGACAGAAACAACTGCACACTTAGGATGAAACCCTCACTCAATTCAGACGTTTCACACATGACGGAGTCACCTTGCTGCCTGGGCAAGGGGGGTCTCCTATGGTTCCAATCAAGCCAACCAGTGCCAGGCCAAGTTGGCGTGTGTATGTACTTGATCACACCTGAGGATCAGAAAGGGGTAAACTGTCTCTATATCAGTCCAGACTTGCCATTCAGCACTGCCCCCAACTCATGGCTTTCCAAAACGTTGGTAGTTTGCCAAAAAGCCCAAATATTTACATTCAAACGAACTATATAAGGAGAAGCATTATTTCAATTATTTAACTGGGATTCCTCAGTTGTTCAGTTGTTGAGGTTGTTGTGACTTCATGTTGAATTAATATAAACATTATTGTTTAATTCATTCAGTCTGTGCTACCACCCAGCCATTCAAATAAATGGCTATTATTACTGTCTGAACTGCCACTTCCATGATTAACACCTTAAGAGCCAAGGACGAGTATATTAGTCTTTTTTGCATAGACTTGCATAATAGCCTGGCACTTTTAAAGCAGGCAGTTCACATTCTATTTATAGAGCAAAGCAAAGGAAACATGGCACTCGGCATTCACCATTTCATCCAAAATTACAATGAAAAATGTGACCAATTAGGGCACCACAGCTGAGGCCATAACACATTCTCCCACCTTTCTCCATGCAGGATGGTGCTCGGACTGCCGCAGGCCTTCCCTTTGTGGGAGAACATTTTCTGGGTTCTGTGCCAAGCCCGGCTATGCTGTTGCCACCAGGGGCTCAGATCTGCTGCTGGCCGCTCCCTCGTCTCACAGGTGCTCCAAAGAAGAGCAAAGGCTCAGCTAACAAATCAAAGTTCAGAAAAAAAAGGCCTGCACCCTCACTGGAGACAACATCAGAGGAGCCATGCAGAACATGTCAGTCCCCTAAATACGGAAGCAGTGCTTTCATGCTGTGGACCTGGGTATCAGCGGCGTAGTTTGTGTATGCTATGCCGAAGGAGTCCAACTTGTCGAAGAGAGGTTTCGTGAATAGATTGTATGTCACTGCTCCTATGTGTGCATGCGTCCCCTGTTCACTGGACATGAGGTCACACCTTAGGACCCCCCCCCCCCCCCCCACCCCCTTCTCATGGGATTGGTTCCAGTGGAAAAGAAAGCATTGCCCCAGTGCACAGCCCAAGCAGGTAGCGTTGTGTTCCGAAGGAGGTGGGAACTCAAACCGAATTATTCCCACTGACACACGCCCCGAGTTTGGAACCCCGAGTCCCCATTGATGGTGTACTGCAAGCTAGCAATACACACAGGTGTACCCGTGTGGGAAGATTACAGAGGATTTGCACTGGTGCAAGGGCAATTTTGCATAGTAGCAATGCTAGGACAAAAATAGTGTAGTGCAAAAAACATGTGATTTGTCGTTAAAATACAGTGCACTGTGATTCCATGCTGTGCTCATTTGCCAACACTGCACTTTGAAAACTAACGTGTGACTTCTGATAGCATCTAGGTATAATATAGTCACTACATATTCTTCCGTATTTCCAATACTGTTACTACGATCTTCGTACACATGGGGCTTGCACTGGACGTCATCTTGCGTTCCCTAAGCGTTCCTGCATATGCGAGCAATTTGCTTAATGAACGTCTCATCCACGTGAGTCTATACCGCAGGAAGTGACTCTTACAAATTGGCTATTTACCGGAACGTGTGTGCCTGCATTACTAGTCCGTGTATACCTCATGCATCTGGGATTACTGTGATTGCTTTCTAGTCTTTACGCCTGCACGGTAACTTGTTCGTATGTGCGTCCTCACACCACGCCTGCCACACTCGCTGCGCCCAATTATTAGCATCAGACGTGCTGCAACCGACGCCACTAGTACTGCACATGTAATTTATCATTTAACCAGTTTGCTTCCATTTTAGCCTTGATTTGCATATGTGTTAAACTACTTTATTATGCCTAAACTACGGATATTCATATTGTAAGTTGTACCTACACTTGATTTGTACTAGCATATTGCCACTATGAATTCAAATTCTGCCGCCTATCTGGCCCCGCTCCGCACTGTAACATGCTAACATGTGCATCTTTTAACTAAGGGTCTGCACACTTAGCCCAGCATATACTAGCTTGCCAGTAGAGCACTATGCCCTTTCAAATTAACTGAGCACCTTCCTCATCACGCAATAAAAATGGGCCAATTAAGGACACATTGCTTAGCCTGATGCCTGCCATGTGGTCGCCTAAACAATGAGTGCATTTCCAATTCCTCACTCGAGGATTCACACACTTTATCATGGAGGAAGATGCACCCAGAATAGACCCACCGAAATCTATCTACGAGGATTCTTATTATGAGCGTCATGACACAATCCTCGCACACCTTTCTATGGCTACTAGCCGGCCACGGTCGGAAAATATCCCGCGGTCGAAATCCCTACCACCTTGCCTCAACCTGTACCAGTTTAACCCACAGAGGCTCCCTACCCTATTCCCCAATTTAGATCACTCTGACCTTCATTCCAACATAGTACCTAACAAACCTCACGTCACTTTACCTACAAATGCCACCTTTATTTACGCTGCACCCAGCACCGCACTCTGCCAACGCTTGCCCCACAGCACTGAGAAACTCTATACTAGGCTCTAGATATGTACACCAACTTACTCAGGTGCCTACATTTAAAGTCTATGCTCTAATCCACACTAAGACTATGCATGCTGCACCTATATGTTCCAGCCTACCCAAAATTACCAAGACATGCCCTGCTTCACTGCGAAATGCCAGACTGGGCTCCAGGTTTCCACACCAACATATACATGCGTCAACACTCAGTGCTATAGCTACCATCACCAACACCCCTGCCAAACAGCCTAAGAACTGCAAAACAGTAACGCCATCATCACCTAGAAGCATTACCAATATGATTAAAGCAGGACTTATTAAAGCCAGATCCATTCAAGCACATGCACTGGACTTAGCTGACATTATAATGGTCCACAACCTTGATTTAATTGCCATCACGGAAACCTGGCTAAATTCTACATCAGGCCCTTCATTAGCATTGGCCATCCCAGATAACTATTCCATCATACGCTAGGATAGAGAGGACACCACCACTAAAGGAGGCGGGATCGCATTCATTCACAAAACAGTGCTAGAGCTAAGAATGATTAGCAAGCAACACTTACCTTCCCCTGAACTACTCTCCATTAAACTATCCATTTTGCCACATACACTATCACCATGCATTTGGTTTACATACCACCGGGCTCTACCTCCACCTTTGAAAACGATGCATGACAACTTTTGTCAGCCAATACCAGGGGTGTTGCTAGGTCTGGAAAGGATCAGGGGCTAAGCTAATGTCAGGACTGGCGGGACAAGGGGCTAGCTATATCCTTTTGGTTGTAGTCCCTGAACTTCTATCCGGGGCTACAACCAAAAGACCCGGGGCTATAGCCCCCTTAGCCCCCTCCTAGCAATGCCTCTGGCCAATACTAAAAGTAACTCCCACATTATTATCCTTGGAGACTTCAATCTAGGGCTCCATGATCCTAAAGACTCTAAAGCGTCTGCCCTTAAGGACACAATTACAGAACTAGAATTCACACATCGCATAAACCACCCTACCCATAATAAAGGGAGAAGCTAGACTGGCTAACTAACCTTAACTGTGGTATCAATGCATTATCCAACACTCCATATGCATGGACCGACCATCACTTAATCATGTTCACCATTGTTAGACAATTCCCGCCAATATTCAAACTCCTGCCCCAGCTATGTTGACCAGAAGTAAATGGAACCTCACACTAGAGAACTTGTTACCGTTACTACGTCCTATCACCCATCTAAGTATTTCACACTCAGACCCATCTGAAATAGTGAACTTTTACAATGAAACTATCCTCAAGGCCATTAACACTCTAGCACCTCTCAAATTGCAGAAATCCAAACCACGTACCCACATCAATAAATGGTACACACCTCGCCTTAAAACTCTTAGGAAAGTGAAACGTTCAGCGGAAACTGCCTGGAATATCTCACCATCCGAGTCCAATAAAGATACTTTTACAGCAGCCTCATTAAATTATAAATTAGCCATTGCACAGGTTAAAAAAGACAATTTCAATGATTGCATAACCAAAGCTAATTCCAGTACTAAGGAATTATTTAACATTATGAAAGAACTTGAATCTCCGGCCCCTATACCGGACTCTTGCACAAAAGACACTGCATGGTGTTCTAACTTACAGAATGCACTACAAGATAAAATCACACTGCTACAAAATAAAATAAAAGCTAAAAATAAACTTGATCGACAACGTTATCTCACATAACTTGCCCGTATCCCAACTTGCCAATATGCCACAATTTAACTTTAAGCCTCTCTCTATCAAAGACGTTGAGCTGATTATACTCAATCTCAAACCTTCTAATTGCAAGGGTGACGTCTGTCTAGCCACGCTTATTAAGGAAGCGGCCAATGCACTGGCACCCTTCATCACGTCATTTATTATTGTATCATTTGACTCTAGTACAGTACCTACCGATCTGAAAGACGCATGGATGCTTCCAATATTGAAAAAACCTTTTCTACATCCCAATAACCCCTCCAACTATAGACCCATAACTACAGTCCCCTTCCTCTTAAAAATACTAAACTGTGCAGCTTATATCCAGATACAACATTATCTAGAAACAAACAACTAATTAGGATTAAGACAGTCAGTATTTAGACCTATACACGGGACTGAAACCGCGCTCATTGACTTAAAGACACAAATTCAAATCCTAAAAGATAAGGGTAAATTTGCCCTACTGCTTCGACTTGATTTATCAGCGGCATTCGATTTAGTGAACAATGAAATATTATGCAACCACTTGTGATCTGCCGCACACTTCTCAGACCAAGCCAACTCTTGGATTAAATCCTTCCTCAGCAACAGATCTATGAGGGTCTTTGTACCCACATCATCTGTTTTACCAACGCTAGTTACATGTGGAGTCCCACAAGGTTTGTGTGTGTCTCCAATTCTCTACAACATATTCACCAAACCATTATTCGATATACTTGACTGTCTGGGTGTCACGTATACTAATTATGCGGATGACACCCAGATACTCATCCCTATCACTGGTGACTACGTTGCAGACAGCAAAACCCTGAACGATATGTACAGCATGATACAAATATGGATGGCTAGACATGGTTTATGTCTAAACGATGACAAAACCGAACTACTTCTCCTTGGCTCATCTACTAAATTGAACAAACTAGGAACCGTGTTTGAATCCTTTAACATTGATGGTAATATCATTAAAGTAGCCAATTACGTAAAAACTCTAGGAATCTATATTGACTTAGCACTCTCACTTACATGACAAAATAATGCCTTAGCATCAGCCACTGCTCACACGTGCAAGCTTATTACAGCCTGCTGCCCCTACCTGACTACAACAAATTGCATTTCAGTAGCAAGAGCTCTAGTATTATCAAAGCTTGACTACTGTAATGCACTCTACTTGGGCACATACCAACAAAATATCAATAAAATGCAAGTTATGGAAAATAATGCAATCAGAACAGCCTGTAACATTCCAAAGAGACAGCATATCACTTCTACTAGACTAAACATGAATTGGCTAAATATTGAGCAAAGAATAGAGCTCAAATCACTTTCACTTACTCATAAGTGCCTTAATAAGCGGGCCCCCATATATCTCTGCGACAACTTCTCCCGTCACAACTCAACACGTCCAACTAGAATAGCGCAATCGCATTGCGTTATTGTCCCACGATTCAGCCAACAACGTGCTGGTGGGGCTAGCTTCCCAGTCCTGGCTGCTAAAAAATGGAATGCCCTTCCTATAGCCATAAGAGAAGAACCATCCTTTTTGCAATTCCGTAGCAAGATTAAAGCTTGGTTCTCCTAGCAGGCCTAGAACTTACCCACTTTACAAAATATCCTGTCCTAGGCGTAGATTGTTACTTCTAGTATCCTCACTTGCTGTAAATATATTTATTATCTGTCTTAAAACGTATACCTTATAGTTTGTCCTCCAAAATGTCTAATTACGCAACCTCATTTTTGTACCATGTCCACTTACAATCTTTATCTCTTATATGACCTGCTCTGTCTACTTGTTGCCCTGCACCATTTCGTATCATGTTATTTTGTTTGAGTCCATTTCAATGATTGTAACTGTAACTTTGTCTGTATACACATGCTTGTGCAACATGTAAGTCCCAGCGCCCAGATGCCTCAGGGTTTTGGCTGCACTTTACAAATAAATAAATACAAATAAATACAAATGCATGTTTGCACCAGGACAACGTTTGCATTACTGTTGTACCCCATTGGCACCAGAGCAAACTTTGCTCTGGTGCCCACCTGCACTGAAAGAAGAGATTTGTCCTAATCTATATTTATTAAAAGTCACAATTTGTATGTGGGTTTGTGGCTTGGCAAAGCATTGTTCCATACACAATTACATACCGTTTCACCAATTTGCACCTAATTTTGTATAGTTACCTGTTACGATCCTCTGGACATTAGTGGCTACATGACATTTGGACCCCTCACCCCTTTCGCCGGGTTTCGGCACCTTCACACTTGTGAGACGGTTGCCTGAAAGGGGTGAAACATCAATGTGGTCATAGAAAGACCGGTCTCGACATGAGGAACAAAACTCGAGGTCCCAAAGGGATTTGAAAACCATGTTTCAAGGCCCTAGGATGCATGGTGTCTGAGATATTTGCAATGTACTGCAACAAACACGATGAGGGTGAGGCGACAGGTGGGGAAAGAGCATAGAATGTCCCAGTGTACAGCAGCACACCAACTCTCACCTCACCCCAATGTCTGCTCCGGGGTATGTCAGCCAGCGAAACATGCCCATTTTCAGTGCAGTTTACATCATGTTGCAAAGCAGATCAAGCGAAAAGAGAATCGGAACATTGACCTACAGGATCATTCTTTTTTAACAACTGATGAGTGTTGTCATGTCTGTATACATGCCAGTTCTGCGAATGGGTATTTTTTGCTAGTACAGTATCAAATTACACTTGCACCGATGCACAGTTTCTGTAATCTCGCCCATTGTGGGTACTGGTGAGTTATGTCTGAAAGTGATCAGACCCACTCAAGAGTAGTAATAGCAGTAATGATATCAAGTATTATATAGTGCTATATGCCAAGATCCTACCGCTTCTAAGAGCTGTTCTAATAACTGTTAGCGGTACTATGGGTGTGTGGAATTGCTTTTCCTACTTCTTCTATTTTCCAGGGTGTGGTGCAATTTTACTCTCTGGCAGATACTTTTTTTATTTTTCAGACGAAATCAGAATTTCACCCAGATTTTTGCCCTTTTTCCCATGCACGTTTCCTGCCATGCATCTGTCAGATCCCTGGCCGAAGCTATGACGATGCAAGCAGTGCAGTTGCTTTTGTCCTCGCCTCCCTTTCCTCCCACAATGCAATAGTCCAATCCTGGCACGCGGGATGGGCAAATGTATTAACACAATTGTTGGGGTTGCTTTCGCCCCTGTCTCTCTCATCCCTGTAGAGAAGCCTCTCAGCACTCAAACCAGAAAAAATAAAACCCACTAGGGAAAAAGGCCCAGAACACCACCTGCAAGAGGTATTACTTCCACAAAAATAGAAATTATTATTTATTATTTATATATTTATAACGCGCCGAAGCTCGCAAGCATCAGGGCGCGACAACAACACAAGAGGACAGATCACAGGACAACATGAAAAAGGAGGACAGGGGACTCAAAGGAGTCCATGCTGAATATGTAACGAATTATCGAAAGAGTAGGGTTTTCAGCTGCTTCCTAAATAGCGAGTAGCTACTTTCTAATCTGAGTTTCTCAGGAAGCTCGTTCCAGAGTGCAATAGCTTTGGTGGGGAAGGCTCTCCCGAGTCCAGTAGCTTTGACTCTGGTGTGGCTAACTTTGAGTAACCCTTTTTTTGCTGATCTAAGACAGCGGCTTGGTTCGTACCAAAGAAATTCCTTCTCTAGGTATGTAGGAGCCGTGCCAAAAAGACAGCGGTGGACAAGTGTCAGGGATTTGAATTTAATACGCTCCTCAATGCCGAGCCAGTGAAGGCCTATTCGGTCATGGGTGATGTGCTCGCGCTTGGACTTCCCGGTAATAGTTCTAACAGTGTTATTCTGGATGATCTGGCATTGTTTAATGCAAGATTTACTTGAACCGAGCATCAGCGCATTCCCATAATCCAGTCGGGACAATATCGTGGCTCTAGCAATGGTGGCGCAATTTGTAGCGTTGAGATATGGCCTAATGCGGCGTAGTAATCTCTGGTGGTACTGGCAGTTCTTTTTAAGAAAAGCGACTTGAGCGTCTGCTCCTAATGAGGATTGCAGGTATATGCCAAGTGTTTTCACCTTAGTTAGGACCGAGATGCTAGAGTCCTTAATAAGAAATGATGAGTAGGCTGGGCCTAGATTGGATAAGGCTTTTGAAGATCCGAATGTCATAAGTTCTGTTTTTGAACTATTCAGACACATCCAGTGGGCTTTCATCCAGCTTTCTATAGTATTATAGATTGCTGAGAGTCTGTTATTGTCTGTGGTGTGGTCTCCACTGAGTTCTATAATAAGTTGAGTATCGTCTGCAAAATTGGTAAAATAAATATCCAACTGTGAAAGAAGGGCACAGAGGCCACGGATATATAAATTGAATAGGAGAGGGGAGAAGCTAGCACCTTGAAGGACGCCACAATCCACTGGATTCGTGCCAGAAGAGTGTTCACCCCAGGTGATTTTGGATTTTCTGTCATTCAAAAAAGAGGATATCCAGTCGATGGCTTCCGCGGCACAGTTGCCTGCATTTCCCAGGGCCTCACGGAGCTTCTCGTGGTCTAATAAATCGAAAGCCGCCGAGAGGTCCAATAGGATGAGCAGGCCGGCCTTGCCTTTATCGAGGATTTCTAGCATTTTAGATTGAAGGTCGAGTAATGCTGATTCCGTGCTATGAGCACTTCTGAATCCTGATTGCTGTGAGTGTAGCAGGTCGTGCTTGTCAACATACACTTGAAGTTGATGAGTGGCCACCTTATCAAGAACTTTCAACAAAAAGTTGCAATTCGTGATAGGACGGAGATTGGCTGGATTTTGCTGGTCAAGGCCGGGTTTTTTGACCAATGGTGTAACTGTAACTGTTTTTATGCTGGTGGGAACAGTCTGGTCTCTAAAAGACGAGTTTGTCATGCGACAAAGAAAGGGTGAAAAAGTGTCTGCATTATCTAGGATAAATTTGGGGGGCAATATGTTTTCAGGGCATGTAGTGCAGTTCATGTTAGAGAGAGTCTCTGCCATGATTTCTGGTGTTATTGGTGTGAATTGGAATTTGGGTACTTTAATCTCGGGATTTACCTTGTTGTAAGTCATTGGGGTGTCATTAGTTTGGCAGTTTAAGATGGTATCTCTAGCTTTTAGAATCTTTTGAGAGAAAGCAGTTTGGACCTTTTCGCAGTCCAGCAAGGATGGCTGGAAGGGAGGAGTGAGAGTAGGTGGCTTCTCAAAGGTTTTTAAGATTTGAAACAGCTTTCCTGTGGGGTTGGATGCACCTGAAACTTGCTCATTGTAATAGTTTTTCTTTGTTTCAATAACTTTATTTCTGTAAAGAATGTCCGATTTCATCCATATGTCTTTATTGAGTACTGTGGGGTTTTTGAGCCACTGTCTTTCAAGTTTCCTTTTGGCAGATTTTAGGGTGCCTAATTCCGTGGAGAACCAGCTTTGGTGGTTGAGGTTGGGGCGCACTAGTTTGTTTTTCAGTGGGGCATTCTTGTCTAAAAGAACTTGGAAGTAGTTGTTATAAGTGGTGATAATAGTGTCACAGGGGTCATCATCTGTGGTGTTATCCATGATGTGTGAGATCCCCCTTGCGAGCATATCTGGCGTAATTTTCTTGAGGTTTCTACTCTGGGTAGTTTTGGGTAAATTGTCGGGATAGGTTTTTTTGACAGGCAGGGATAGTGTGGCTTCGATTTTGTAATGATCGCTCCAGATGCAGGGCTGTATGTTTGTTACAGTAAGGTCAACATTATTGGAGACAATCCAATCAAGTTGGTTGTTGGAATCGATGGTGGGACCATTATTAGCGATCGAATAGCTGATGTTAAGGAGATTCTTTTCTAGGCTGATAGCCTCTTTGTCGATGGGGTTTCCCCTCCATCTATTGAGGTCACCCAAGAGAAGTGTGCCTGTGTTCTTTCCTTTGAGGTTGTTAAGAATATGGCAAAGGTCGTCGTTAAAATCTGATATGAGTGATGGGGGTCTGTAAATTACAATGAAGTTGATACAATCGTTTTGGGAAGGGGTGAATTTAAGGTGGAGAACTTCGCACCCCGGGCATGCGGCAGCAAAGTACTCTGCTGCCACATAATGTTCTGCCAAAATGAGTAGAAAGAGCACTTCATAAAGGCACACAGCGGCATCAGTGATGTCAATTACATACTGTACAATTCCAAATGGCTGGTTTTCGAGATCCTATATATAGGCTACCTGCTCAATAAGGGATGCCAGGCCATTGGTCCCAGCCACATCTGTCCATCTTCTACCATGTGGGTGAATCCTTGTGCGTCATCAAGCACAAAGCTACAATTTAATTGTTGATTATGCAAAGAAAACTAAATCTATCTCTAACCTACTGTGCACCTGGTGCCCCAGCCAGGGTTAAGAGGATACTTCGAGGTCATTGCATCTAACAGACTGTAGCTCAATTCCAGTCACGTTGGCGTCCCACCAAAGCTCCCCACCCTCGTTTTGGATCTGGTATTTTGCCCCTCCCGGCACCTAGCAGCACAAATCATGTGACCCATGATGAAGGCTAGTGGTCCCGGGTTTCTGATCTTTTCTGATCGATTGGGGGCTTTTACAGTTGTATGTTCGGTGGCCTGGGATTGACACGTACCTTGGAGTGCTAGGGGTCGTGGGAGAGGGGAATCTGGGTACTATTTCATAGAACTGGAACGGTGGAAGGTCGGAAACCGTGCCCTCGTCTCGTGGGATTGCCTTTCGCAGAGAGATCTGCAATCCCTTGTGGCCTTGCAGGGAACATTCCTTCTTGGATACGAATACCGGCAACATTAGATAATGGAGGGCCCATGAATCTCCACAGCTCTGGCCTTTCTCGCTGGTGTCCAGGCTACACACTCTTCTCGCATGCATACACTTATTTCTATGTGTGTGTCTAAGGCCTGCTGCCCTGGCTGCAGCACAAGCGAAGGCCTCAATTCCAATATGTCTGCTACTACCAAAGAATTGCAGCACAAATTCAATTACCACTTCTCAGGTTGCGCCAGATGTATTTATTACTAGTTATGGCCTATGGTTTACACATGTTTCGGCCCTTGGCCTTTCTCAAAACCGGACATCATCCTAATGGTTTGCGATTTTGTTTCTTACAATTTTTTGAAGTAATTTAGGAGGATCGCGGCTGCGAGGAGATTTAAGCTCCGTTATTATCGAACATAAAGGGATTAACCCGGAACCTAATCCTTTTTTAAAAATTACTTAAAAAACATTATGCTCATGTCTTGTTTTAAGAAAGGCCAAGAGCATAACTGGTGATAAATACATCTGGCACAACCTGCAAAGTGGTAATTGAATTTCTTCTACTTATATCTGGAGTACGGAGTCTACTCCCAGGCTGTTTCCGATGCGACAGAGCACCTAATCAAATTGATTCTTGTTGAATTAGTGTATCCCGGTCACAGAGAGATTCCCCTTAAATACCCCAAGCTCAACTTTGCAAATTATCAAAAAATGGCATTTGAGTTCCCATGTAGACTAGAACAAAAACATTTCCCATCCTGCTGCACTATGGCCCTTACTACCACGCCTCCCCCTATGCCCTGTCCCCTTCCCAAGTCCCTTCTGCACACTTCAAGGCCTCTGCCTCATTGGAACACACTCCCCCCTTCCCAACATTCCTCCCTTTTGTTAATAATACATTAACAAACTCACTGGTGGGCCCCTCGTCCTTCTCACCCCCCCTTTCCGTTTTCCAATCTTTCAACTTCCAAGTATGGAGGTGACCCTTCCTTTGGTACCCACGTCTTTCATACAGACCATAAGCATTCCCCTCCCTGATCATATTGCTCAGGGGTGCATGTCATTATTATACATTCTGCTAAATCTACCCAGTGTTCTGTGTAGTTCTCGGGGTCAGGTGGTCGAACTGTGGTGGTACCTGTGGGTGAAGACATTGCTCTATTGCAACCATGCGTGGCTTGTTTGGGTTGTTAGTCTAAACTGTGCTGTCCTTTGTACCACGAGGTCCCTCCTGTACCCCAATTGAAGCCATCATCATTGCACTGCTAGGCACTGCTTTAGCACAGCTTCGATTTCCCAGCTGGCAGGTGTAGAAGATCCCCAAAATGAACATGATCACAGGAACCAGCATCTTCACGATGGCCCCCATCCAGAATGGCACCCACGAAAAAAGGTTGTCGAACCCATCAGTCTCTTGTATTCCAGCTTCTGTTTGCATGTGAGTGCCGACGACGTGCAGGGCCTCTATTATGTTGGTAAAGGACCCATTCTCTGCGTCACCAGGAGGTGTGTGGTGCAACATGAATTGCCATTCTTCTTGCAGACCCCTCCCTCCATGGCCATTCTTCAGCGTCATCAGCCAGATTGTGCACATGTCCATCTTGATCGCATTGAGGCTCTGTTCTGTGTCATTTGCCCGCTGGATATATTCGCATTGCACAATTTGCAGCCATTTGGTATTCACAGCGGTCTGCTCTCCTGGTAACAGTAACGAGGCAAAACATTTTTCTTCTTTGCTGTCAAGTTAATATTG